>NC_043710.1:65342452-65408374 GCF_006229205.1 Suricata suricatta
GATTCTGTGTCTCCCTCTCTGCCCCTTCCCCTCTCATGCTCTGTCTCTCTGTATCAAAAATAAACAAAATATTACAAAAATTTTTTCAAAAGATGGTGCTTTAAATTCACAGAGTGGTGAGATACCATTCTCAGAAAGGATGAAAAGAACACAATATTTGGGGATGCCTGGGTGGCTCAGTCAGTTAAACGTTCAATTTCAGCTCAGGAGATGCTCTCATGTTCATGGGTTCGAGCCCTGTGTCAGGCTTACAGAGCCTGAAGCCTGCTTTGGATCCTGTGTTCCCTCTCTCTGCCCTTCCCCCACTTGTGCTCTGTTTCTCAAGAATAAATAAATGTTTAAAAAAAGAACACAATTTTTGGATTTTGGCAAAACTTACATTTCCAGATTCAATAAACTTTCCCAGAGAAGCATATAAAGCTCACAGTGCAGAGTCTGGCACTTAGAAATTACTAAATAGCTGTACCAAATAACAATGGCTACTTTTCTTCTATTCAAGAATTTTTCCACAGTTCTGATCAAACGTTATATGAAATTTTGTACCACGAATGTGTCTTAATAATCTTTTAAAATTTTTAATGTCTATTTATTTTTTGAGAGAGAGACAGAGTGTGAGCAGAGGAGGGGCAGAGAGGGGAGACATAAGCTCCAGGCTCTGAGCCAGCACAGAGTCCAACGCGGGGCTCAAACTCACAAACTGTGAGATCATGACCTGAGCCGAAGTCAGATGCTTAACTGACTGAGCCACCCAGGTGCCCTTGTCTCTTAATATCTTAAATTTAATACTCTTTTTTTAACATTTAATAGTAACTTACCTCATAGAAATAATACTAAGGGAATATCAACGTTGTTTCTTATTGATTCTATGAAATAAACCAGAACTATAAATTGAGAGCAGCACTGAAACATATAATACTACAATGAAATAAACATGAACTTTAAAAATAAACTGGTTTTATTACAAAGTAAATTGAAAAAGCAAAAAAAAAATTTTTAAAAAGAACCATAGGTCAAGTGGTCATTGTCAGACCCCCATGTTGCTCTTACTAAGATTAACTCAGGGCAATATCATATAATAATTACATTGTCATTAATTTCTGTTCATTTTTATATTAAAATTATTTTTAATAAATTAATTTTTAATTTTAATAAATTAAAATATTGTTTAAATATTTTAACAAAGAATTTATTCCAAGAATGTTTTTAGTTTAACATGAAAAAGACAACTAATTTCATCCACATTATATTATCTCAATGCAGGAAAAGCATTTAATAGTATCTGATAGTAAAAAATTATTTAGCAAAAAAAGACAAATGTTAATCCAGCAAGGTAGAGTTTCAAAACCTTTTCCTTGTTAAAGAGGCAGATAATAAATATTTTCAGCTTTGCAAGCCATGTGATCTCTATTACACTACTCAACTGTCATTGTAGTGCAAAAGCAGTTACGACAATATTTACATTAATGGGCGTACTTATGTTCCATTAAAACTTTATTTACAAAAACATTGTCAGGCCAGGTTGGGCCCCATGGATTATAGTTTTCCAACTCCTGAGTGAGACGCTATCCATAAAATATATTAGTACTTATTACAATTAATGATAAAACCATTTCTTTTGAGACAGGAACAATACAAAATTTCCCACCGCTAAAACTGTGATTCACATTGCATTTGAGGTTCTCATCAGTTGCAGTATGGTAAGAAAAATAAATAAGAGGTTAATTGGAAAAGAATTGGAAAGGAAGAAATAGAACTGTCATTGTATGCAAAACAAAATTATATATGAATCTGAAAGAACCTACTGATATTTTTTTAATGAGAAGAAATTAGCATAGTTTCTGGATACAAAAATAAAACTGTATTCCTATAGAAGAATACCAAAAAAAAGAAATAAATATACAAATAAAGAAATAAAATTAAAAGTAATATCATTACAAAAGTATAAAAAAGTACTCAATATATTTATGACTTGCAGAGAGAAATTTTATTTTTTCTAATTCAAGTTTAATTACTATACTGTGTTGTATTAGTTTCAGGTGTAATGATTCAACAGTTTTAAGCATTTCTCAGTTCTCATCAAGGTGGCTGTACTCTTAATGCTCTTACTGTTTCACCCATCCCCCCACCAAGCCACCCTGTGGCAACCATAGTTCTCAGTATTTAAGAGTCTGCTGTGTTTATTTGATTGTTTACTTTCACTTGATTTTAGCTTTGTTGTGTGCTTTTTGTGTGTGTGTGTGTGTTTTTGTTTTGTTTTCTTTTTGGGTTTTGGTTTTTTTTTTTTTTTTTTTTTTTTTTAGAGAGAGAGAAAGAAAGAAAGAGAGGGCAGGGGCAGAGGAAGACTGGAGAGGATCTTAGGCAGGCTCCATGCTGAGCAGGACTTGATACCACAACACTGGGATCATGACCCGCACCAAAATCAAGAGTCAGATGCTCAACAGGCTGAACCACCCAGGTAACCCAAGAGCTTGTTTTATGTTTATCTTTTTTAAAATTTGTTCACTTTTTGTTTCTTAAATTACACATTTAGGTGAAATCATATGGTATTTTTCTCTCTCTGACTGGCTTATTCAACTTAGCATTATACCTTCTAGGTCCACCCATGTTGTTGCAAATGGCAAGATTTCATTCTTTTTTATTCCTAACAGGGCATTGTGTTACACACACACACACACACACACACACACACACACACACACACACACACACATCTTCAGTACCTAGTAGTGGAATTGCTGGATCAAATGGTAATTCTATTCTTAAGTTTTGGGGGAAATGCCATACTGTTTTCTACCATGGCTACCCCAGTTTGCATTCTCATCAAAAGTGCATAAACATTCCTTTTTCTCCACATCCTCACCAACACTTCTTATTTCTTGTATGTTTTTTTGTTTTGTTTGTTTGTTTTTTTGTTTTGTTCTGTTTTGCGGCCATTTTGACAGGTATAAAGTGCTACCTCATTGTGGTTTTAATTATTTGCATTTTAGGTCCCCTGCCCATTTTTAACTGAATTCTTTTTGGTGTCGAGTTGTATAAGTTCTTCATGTATTTTGTATATTAACCCCTTATCAGATGTATCATTTACAAGTATCTTCTTCCATTCAGTGGGTTGCCTTTTTATTTTCTTAATGTTTTCTTTCAGTGTGTAAAAGCTTTTTATTTTGGTGTAGTTCCAATAGTTTAATTTTGCTTTTGTTTCCTTTGCCTAATGAGATATACCTAGAAGAATGTTTCTAGAGCCAGTGTCAAAGAAATTACTGCCTATGTTTTATTTTAAAATTTTATGGTTTCACATCTCATTTTTAGGTCTTTAATTCATTATGAAATTATTTTATCACTTGGTGTAAGAAAGTGGTCCACTTTTATTTTGCATGTAGCTGTCAGTCTCCCAGCACCATTGGTTGAAGAGACTGTCTTCTCTCCATTGTATATGCTTGCCTCCTTTGTTGTAAATTAATTTATCATATAAGAATGACTTTGTTTCTTAATTTTCTATTTTGTTGCATGGACCCATGTGTCCATTTTTGGGCTGTTTTGATTATCATAGCTTTGTAGTATATCTTGAAATCAAGAATGTGATCCCTCTAGCTCTGTTTTTTTTTTCAAGATTGCTTTGGCTATTTGAGGTCTTTTGTGGTGCCATACACATTTTAGGGGTATTTGCTCTAGTTTTGTGAAAAATGTTATTGATATTTTCATAGAGATTGCATTAAATCTGTAGTTTTTGGGGGTTGTATGGGCTTTTTAACATCAGTTCTTCCAATCCATTATCATGTAAGATCTTGCCATTTGTTTGTGTCATCTTCAATTTCTTTAATCGGTGTTTTATAGTTTTTGGAGTACAGATCTTTCACCTCCTTGGTTAATTTATTCCTAGGTATTTTATTCTTTTTGGTGCAACTTTAGATAAGAGTCTTTTCTTAATTTCTCTGATAGCTTGTTAGTAGTTTACAGAATAAAACAGATTTCCATATATTAATTATATATCCTGTGACTTTACTGAATTAATTAGTCAGTTCTAGTAGTATTTTGGTGGAGTCTTTAGGGTTTTCTATGAGTTGTATCATGTCATTGGCAAATAGTGAAAGTATTTACTTCTTCCTTACCAATTTGGATGTCTATCACTTCTTTTTCCTGTCTGATTGTTATGGCTAGGACTATCAGTACAATGTCGAATAAAAGTAATCAGAGTGGACATCCTTTTATTTTTCCTGGTCGTAGAGGAAAAGCTCTCAGTTTTTCACCATCAAGTATGATGTTAGCTGTGGGTTTTTCATATATGACCTTTATTATGTTATGTTCCCTCTAAACCAACTTTGTTGAAAGTTTTTATCATGAATGAATGCTTTACTTTGCCAAATTCTTTTTCTGCATTTATTAAGATGATCATATGGTTTTTATCCTTTCTCTTTTAATGTAATATATCATGTTGGTTGATTTGTGAATATTGAACCACTTTTGCATCCCTAGAATAAAAATCTCACTTGATGAATAATTTTTTAATGTATTGCTGGATTCAATTTGCAAATATTTTATTGAGGATTTTTGTATCTATATTCATCAGAAATATTGGCCTGTATTTTTCTTTATTTGTTGCATTTTTATCTGGTTTTGGTATCAGGGTAACTTTGGCCTTGTAGAATGAGTTTGGAGCCTTTTCTTCCTCTTCTATTTTGGGAATAGTTCTGAAAAGACTAGATATTAACTGTTCTTTAAAAGTTTCCTAGAATTTACCTGTGAATCTGTCTGGTCTTAGACTTCTGTTTGTTGGTAATGTTCTGATTACTGATTCAAGTTCATTGTTAGTACCTGGTCTGTTCAAATTTTATATTTTTGCCTGATTCAGTTTTGGAAGGTTGTCACTACTCAGCCTTTTGGCTAAGATCAAGTGCAGTTTTGGAAGGTTATAAGTTTCTAGGAATTTGTCCATTTGTTCTAGGTTGTCCATATCTGTTGGCATATAATTTTTCATAATGTTCTTTTTATTCCTTTGTATTTTTGCAGTATTGGTTATTTTCCCTCCTTCATTTTTGATTTATTTAAGTTCTCCCTACTCCCCCTCCCCTTTTTTATGAATTTGGCTAAAAGTTTATAAATTTTGTTGAAATTTTCAAAAACTGAACTCCTGGTGTCATTGATTTTTCTTCTTCTTTGTAAAAACATTTTGTTAATTTACATCCAAGTTAGTTAGCAAATAGTGCATCAATGATTTCAGAAGTAGATTCCTTAATGTCCGTTATCCATTTAACCCATCCCCCCTCCTACAACCCCTCTGTTTGCTCTCTCCATATTTAAGTCTTTTGTGTTTTTGTCCCCCTCCCTGTTTTGTATATTATTTTCACCTCCCTTCCTCTTATGTTCATCTGTTTTATATCTTAGAGTCCTCATAAGAGTGATGTCATATGATATTTGTCTTTCTCTGACTAATTTCACTTAGCATAATATCCCCTAGTTCTATTGACATAGTTGCAAATGGAAAGATTTCATTCCTTTTGATTGCCAAGCACTACTCCATCACTCACACACACACACACACACACACACACACACACACACACACACCATATTTTCTTTATCCATTCATCCATTGATGGACATTTGGGCTCCTTCCATACTTTGGCTATTGTTGATAGTGTTGCTATTAACATGGGGGTGGATGTATCCCTTCAAAACAGCATTCCTGTATCCCTTGGATAAATACTTAGTAGTGCAATTCTGGGTCATAGGGTGGTTCTATTTTTAATATTTTGAGGAACCTCCATATTATTTTGGCTATACCAGTTTGCATTCCCACCAGCTTTTTTTAACTACGCTTGTGCGCAGCCTCAATGCAGAGCTTGAACACACGACCCTGAAATGAAGGCCTGAGCTGATATCAGAGTCCAGTGTTTAACCAGTTGAGCCACCCAGGCACCCCTCATTTCTATTCTTAATAATAAAAATTCTAGTAGTTAGGAATATAGTTTGGGTATGATTTTCCCTTTAGCATGAATTTCATTGTAGTCTCACAAGGTAAACTTTACTTAGGACAGTAATCTATCAAAAAATGTGTGCTGAACATTTACTGTGTTACCATATTTTTGACCTCAATCTCTTAATAGTTCTTTAATTCTTTTTCAACTCCTGTTCAACCTCACAGAAATAAATATGCAACACCTTAATTTCTTTGTTTGCTCTCAGTTTACAGGCCTCTTTTGATCTTCTTTTTCTTTATACAGCTTGAACCTAAGGGCTGTTCATTTCAAATACTGTCTCAGCAATAACTTTGATTCCTTTTAGTCCAATCCTTCAGGCATACTCACTCATCAAAACCCAAACCCTCAGATCAATACTACAGCTTGTATTTCTACCAAGGCACTGGAAGTTCTGTGGGAAAAAAATTATATATTCGTGCTAATAGTAGCTTCTACCTAGTCATAGTGTCCACACTCAGTGAGATACTGTCCTTTATCAGTTTCCTCTCAAAAAGTTTGTCTAAATCATTATCATTTTTCTTCCTTCCTTAATCTTCTTTAATTATTTTGACAGACCAGGTAGCTTTCTCTCCATGAGAAAACTAGAGACCATTATTCATAATTTCAATGATCACATCCAGACCTGGAAAGCTAATACACAGCCACAGCCATTTTCACTCTATTCCCTCAACTATTTTCTTTAGTTCTCCTCTGTCATCTATATCCGAAGTTGGCAAACTATGTCCCTTTGGTGAAATCTTGCTTGTTGACTGTGTGAATAAAATTTTATAGAAAATAGCTATGCCTATTTGATTATATATTGTCTATGGATGCAATTATGCTGCAATAGTAGAATTGAGTAGTGTCATCAGAGACCATATGCCCTGGAAAAACGAAAATCTTTATTATCAAGCATTATGCCAAAAAAAATGCCATATTTTCAACTATATTGTCAACATCTTAACTTTGTCAAGTTGTTTTTTAGCCTAAAAATATGGTTATCTCTTTTCTAGTCTAAAAATGCTTGTTGGAGGGGATTTTTGGCTCTGTAGTTGCAGACCAATTTCTCTCTTCCCCACCTTAAATGACTCATTCAGGAAGTATATCACAACTTCTCTCGTTACTGTGCTTTTTATTTCTTCCTTTTGCCCTGTAATCTGACTTTTATTCCCACTACCTTTTTGAAATTACTCTCATAAAATTAGTAAGAGCCTTCTGCTTGTGAGGTTTAAAGAAAAATTGTGATCTTCAACTAACTGACCCATTTTTAGGCACTCTCCCCTTAAAATTCTGTAATCCAGTGTTCTTAACAAAGAAGGCATAACATAATTATCTCAACAGGCTTTCACCCCTTTGTTGGCCACCAGAATTGCTCTATACTATTAAATTTTGTTGCCTCTCAGATGAGGGAAAAACAGTATTATTCAAGCTGGAGAAAAGTTAATCAATTAACTGGAAAAAATAATAATCAAGCAACTGTGGTAAATGAGAGAAGAATACCTAGTCTAGTAAGCTGTCAATATACAATATCCATCCTCACCATATAGGATGCAAACTCTTGCCTTTGCAGAATGCACCCACTCCACTGTCCTTTCTTTTCTCTCTTCTAGAATTATCACCATCTATTCACTAGTGAAAAACTGCCCAAAGAGAGTCTAGGACATTTTGGTGTGTGCATTTTTTTTTCTTCCAGTTATCTTTGAAATGAGAAATAGTAACCATGTAAAGAGCAAAGAGATTTCATTTCTCTTATAAAACTGATATTCCTGTGGTTTAATGACATAAATGTATTTGGCAGAGGTGACAGATACCCTTCCAGAGATCTAGATGATTAATCAAAATTTTCACTTCTCATAATGATGGTTGGCACAGGATATGCACCTAGAAATTAAATCTCTAAACCAGTAACACATGCTCACTTATTTAATATGTAATTTCCATATTCCTGAAGTTGAAAGCTATCATACTAATGAAAGGAAGTATAGTAAAATTGAAAGTACATGATCTGTTTTCTTTCAGGATAGACAGGTAACTGTGGTGGGAGATCCAGATGATTAATGAAAATTTTCACTTCTCATAATGATGGAGACATAGGATATATACATAAAACGATCAACTAAAATGACCATGAAAGCAACAAGGAAACACAGATAGACAAAGTCACTGATAATGCCAATCAGCAATTTACTTCTAGCTAGGGGGGAAATACCTTTAATACTATTATGCTGAGGAGAGATTAATTGCCTCTGTTGGGCACATGTTTTAGTTCTTAAAACAGAACAAAATCAGATTTAAAAATTGGTGAAAAAATATACTTCAACTTCCAGTCTGAATCCATATCAAAGATATGTGGAATCTGTGTCTCTAAATAAACAGTCTAGCAGCCACAAATTTAATAGGGGAAAACTCTTTCAGATCTATACCAGAGTTATCCTTTCCCTATACCTCTGTCTTATACAACTTCATCCACACAATTATAAGAACACTTTAACATGCATATTCATGCCCTGATTATCCAAGCAGTACACTTAACATGTTAAGAATTTATTAATTATATAGATATAATTAGGCTAATAAAAAACTTACTCCACAGAAAATATGACTTCTTTCGACTTATTTATGGAACTACACAAATGTGTATCACTTATCATGTCACCGAAAAATCAGTATATTTTAAATGTAAAACTCATGAAGTCAGGATTCTCTGACCAGGGTGCTTTAAAACTGGAAATTAATAATATACAGGAATAAAACTAAACAAGTTCTAACATTTTCAAAACTAGAGGAAATTTTTTGAAAATATTATGAAAATTATTGTATTATAGAAAATAAGATTATTTTCCCTGGCCCTGAGAAAATCATAAATATGAGAATATAATATATAACATTTATGGGAGTCTTTTAAATATATTTGAGATAAATTAATAGGCTTAAAGGACAATGATTATTTTTAAAATGAATGAAAATAAGTTGTCTTCATATCAAGATGTTTCAAAAAATCAATCATAATAAAAATAAAATGGAAAAAAGAAAACACTAAAAAGAAAATCATAAAGTAATTACATTATAGAAAAATTATAAATAAAGCACTTAGTTCTTAGAATGGGCAAAAAAGTGATAGATTTAGGAGAGATCTAATCAAGACCAAAAAAGCGATCATACATTTCGGTAGTAAGAAAAGGAATATTATCACTTATACCCCCCAAAATTTAAACTTATAAGAGAACTGCATATATGTTACTCTAAATTACCTATAAATATAAACTAACAACTATAAAAATTAAGTAGCTATTTGTCACAAGGGTGAAGACTTGTGTTTGAACACAAACTATATTGTGTAATAGCTTCATGATCTTAAACACATACCCTAACTGCTTGCTGTGAGCCACATCTTCTTCATCTGTAAGTGGGAATTTTAAATCTCTATAATAAATAGGATTGTTTGGAGGTATGTCACGGTCATCATTGCTATCATCACCTCCTCATTATTAATATTCACTACTTTTGATGAATATTTGATATGTGCCTAATAAAGTTAAAATTTAAAAGATGCTTTCCTGATTAATACTTTAATCCCTCTATAATAACCAGGCTGAACAGAGACCATTTGTTTTATTATTTATTTCTCCCCTGATCTGTAAATATTAGTAACATTCATTACTAATAATAACATAAAAACCCTTAATAACATATCCTCTAGGGGAAAAAAGGTCTTGCCCAGCTTACAAGACCTGGAAGGAGTGATTATACTTAATAATTAATGTGGTGCTTTTAGAGTTATACAATTGTCATTAAACAAATATATATGCATCAAACTTAAGAGATAACCAAGAAGCAGAGCGAAACAAAGTTGATACCAAAGAAAAAGAGCACAAATGCATTTTCTCATTTTTATCAGAAACACGAAGGCCCAACATAAGTCCGTAAGATTCAGAAAACAAGAAGTATGCACATTTTTAAGTTCACAAATCTTAGAGTGATATCAAAATAAGACCAGTAAAATTGGATCTCTCATATTTAAATACGTCCCTAGACTTTTCCTTAGGCTTTTAATGTATTGTATTATTGTCAGAGTTAAATTAAACAAAAAAGATGTAAAATTAAATTTCCTACCCCCGACACTCTTATTTTAGACTAAAAAATACTAAAGTAGTCCACTCAGGGCAAAATCAAGTCTTTTTGAAGCACAATTGCAAAATGCTGAAAATAAAGCAAAAAAACCATCAAACAGAAAACTTGTAACTTTATCTACCTATCTTCTTGAATTAAACTACTTAAAAATGATACTTATTTTAATTTAATTAACACAATAAATATTTACAGAGCACAAAGAATACAAAGATTAAAGGAAATACTCAAACAAATATAGTGTCTTACCCTGGAGGAACAAATGCCATGAGAATTCAGAGGAAGAGATTCAATGTTAACAATCACAAAACTGTTTGATACAGATGCACTTTATTTCTGTACTACTCTGTATCTGTGATAGAGACATAATGATAATACTAGTAATTTATTGAGTATTGAGAGAGGTTGCCAGGTGCTTTATTTATTATTTATGTATTATTATACATCCTCACGAAACTCTTGAATGCTAAGAATGCTTTGTGCTCATTTAACAAACATAGAATTGAAGCTCATAGAGGTTAGATTGGTAAACTATTAAAGGAACAATTAATAAACATGTGTGACTCTGAAACTCATACCTTTGGTTACATTACAGTGTTCCTGTTAAATTGAGATATCTGTGGAATTGCCAGTTCTTGAAATTAAAAAAAAAAATGTACTGAATTCTACATCTTGCCATATCTCAGCTTCTTTGTCTGAAAGTTGTCAGTAATTAAACTGGCCCCATTAATTCACTGGGTTGATAGAAAATTTAAATATGACAATTTATGAGAAAGTTACTGAAAAGGAAACAACAGTTAAGACATTTATAAAATGAGATATAGGATTATAGAAAAGAAGCTCTTCATCAGCATTTGAATCTAGGCCAAGCAACCAAAGAAACAGTAGCTAATATAGCATGGGAAATATATCTGAAATAATTTTATATATTTAAAATATTTTAAACATTACAGCCTTTGCAAAACAACCTCAATGTAAATGGCATTGAAACTGTTTTTCTATCTGATTAGTGCTGGAATAACAATTAAAACGCAGGCCAAGTAGAAAACTATGTAATTTTTTCTCAGAATTTAATCAGCACAGACAAGGAATTTGCATAATACAAGCCCCCAGCCCCCAAGCAACTGTCCCCCCACAGCACATTCCTGAAGCCCAAAGGAAATGAATAATTGCCTTGACTCTTCATTGCATTTTGTCCATACAGCTACCATCTGCCTTTAAACATGTAGAATGGATAGTGCCATTTGTAGTAGAATGAAAATCATCCTAGAGCTTTAGAAGGGCTCTTTTGCCTCTATTCCCATTGTCACACCTCTCCATACATTGGCTTCAGTTCCATGAACCTACTCTTCTTGGGACCCTGTCTTTCCTACAAACATTTCATTATAAGTTTTGTTTTAGACTTCCCTAACATATTTTCATAAATTCAGGCTCCCAAATGTCTTCAGAGGGATTTTCAGTTATTCTTTCCACGGGGTAAGACCATTCCATCAAAACAAATTTTATGACAGAAACTGGAGAAATAAAAAAAAAAGAGAGAGTAAAATGTCCTACTGATTGAAAAAGAAAGAATGCTCATTCAATGCCATTAATTATTTTGAAGATTACCACAGCACTCATGCGCACGCAACATTCAAAGTTATTCTGTACTAAACAGATTAAGTCCATATTTAGTACTGAATGAATGACCATTGAGAAGCATTTTAAAATTAAATGCATTCTGTAATTGTAGACAGATTTTCTACTGTGTATGGCAAACACATATATACACATACCCACCACCACACCATGATAGTGCTATATTTTCTGTACCTTTGAATGTACTGGGAGTACTGGCAAATTTATTTAACATGGAAAAAAATAAAATTTTTCCTATTTTTGTTTCAACTCTGAATGTGTAACACTGTTGACATCTAGCCTCAGGCCCTGACCAGAACTCTTCACAGAGAGAAGTGCTGTTGGAGTTTAGCATTCCTCCATGAAATGTGACATCATAAAAGCCTAGTGTAGCTTCAATCTATTAATAGATGCCAATGGCTATAACTGAGGCCAAAACACTTTGATACAACATAATAGCAATTGAAGAAATTTAGTTCTGAATGAGGAAAACCATAAAACTTCATTGAAGGGCACAAAATCTGTAGAGATATATTATTATATACTATCAATTAATATAATTAAAATGCCCATCATTCCCAATTTCACATAAATAATTTTAAATTTCCTATTAATGATAAAAGTTAATGCAATTTCAATTGGAATCAAAAAAATGTTGGACAAAATTAATTTAAAATTCATTAGAAGAATAACTGGTAATTGCAGAGGAATTCTCTAAAAGTAAACAAAGAAGAGGGCTTTGCCCATTCAGATATTAAATCTCATTCAAAAGTAATCTTAATTAAACTAGTATGAAAAAGCACACCTGTGGAACAAAGTTTAGGAATAGTTCGAAAAATGCATCAGAACTCAATATATGATAAATATAATATTTCACATTAAAGGGGAAAAGATGGATTATTCAATAAATATTTTAAAAGATAAATGGCTATCTATTCAGTGTTAGATTCCCGCTTCACACTATATACAACAACAAATTTCAGATGTCTTCATGTTCTAAATGCAAATACTAAGACAATATAAAAAAAAATCTTTATTCAGGAATAAATACCTGAACATATTTGTATAGCCCTTGTGGTAGAGAGTACCTTGTTAGACATAATTTAACAACCAGAAGCCAAAAGGAAAAATAGAGTTTATATAATTGACTACATAAAAGTTAATTTTTTGTGTATTAAAAATAAAAGGCAGTAAAAAATAAGTCAAAGTATAAATAATAAACTGGAATAAAATATTTATCAAGCTTATTAGTAGACAAAAGAGTCTAAAATAGGAAGAGTCCTGAAAATTACTAAGAAAAAGACAAAGGTGAAAAGGACAATTGAGGGGTTCCTGGGTGGCTCACTTATTTAAGCTCAAACTTCAGGTCATGATCTCATGGTCTGTGAGTTGTGCTGACAGCTCAAAGCCTGGAACCTGCTTCAGATTCTGTGTATCCCTCTCTCTGTGTCCCTCCCCCACTCATGCTCTGTCTCTGTTTCTCAAAATATGAATAAATGTTTAAAAAAAGTTTAAAAAAAGGAAAATTTAGAAAATCAGACAAGGTTATGAACAGATAAAAATACTATGATACTATTTCCTGTACTTAACAAAAATCTTAAAAACAATACTATCTAGCACTCTGAGGAATGTATAGAAATGAAAATTTCATAGACTTTTGGTGGGAATATGTATTGTTAAAATCTTCTTGAAGGACAATCTGATAGCATCTTTTAATATTTAAAATTAACACACTCCAACTTTGCAATTTTGCTCTTAGGAATCTGCTATCTGAAATATTTGTCTATGAGCACAGAGCCTTAATTCAATAGAATATTATTTCAAAGAGCAAAGCATTATAAATAACAATTCATAATTATAAATAATTTCATTAGTAGAGAAATGGTTGAGCAAACTTTAGTTTGTCCATGTTATAAAATAGTATGTAGCTGCCACTAAAAGCAACAAAACTATTGACTTAGAAGTCTATGATATTACAAATATATGAAAAATAGTTATAGAATAGCATATCTAGTGTGATTTTATGTTATTTTTTTTTTGCTAAGAGTATATTTAGTAAAGAGCTAGGATACAAAAATGTATAGAATTTGAATTCACATATGATATATACATATATCACAAAGAATTTTATTAATAGATTAACACTAGTAATGTCAGAATATTGAGTTGTTTGTCATATATTAGTTTTCTTTATTCTTCATCCAGATGCAGTAGGCTACAATGTAACATAAAGGTGTTTATATTTCCTCTTCCAGCCTAATAGGGGTAGCAGATACATGAGTATTTGCTAAAAGGTTTTAAATTCTCAGGGAGTTGTGGCACAGTATATGAAGGTACAAAGTAATTGGTTTTAATAACTTCCAATTTGTAATAGAAATAAACATTTATTAGGGAAAAAAAAGCTTGGGATAACTGGAATTCACCAAGTTGCCACTAATTTTGTAAGAAGCCCAAGACAATTTTGAGATAACTTTACATTGAAGAAATATGCTCTGTGAAGTGCCATGGCTAAAGCCAGAGCCCTTGTAATGACTGTCAAAGTGACTGATGATTCGAAAATGTATGAATCAGTGCCTGTTCAATACTGCCGGCAAAAATTGCAGGTCCTACAATGTGTCCACATTTTTTGTCTGGCAATAGGAGGCAGAAACATAGGAGTACTCTAACCTCCAAAACATTTTTTTTTTTTGGTCTAAATGGTAAGATGACAGTTGTCTATTAAATTGTCAGACATATTCCAAAACAAAATAGAATTGTCTAAACAGGAGATTCAGCAGACTAAGCATTAGAAAATATCAGAAATGAAATTTCAGTTACCAACATTATTGGGCTGCACCACTGTGTGAAGCACTGTGCTGTTGATGTATTTTCATCTTCTCGTTCGATTCTTTTTAAAGATGCACTTAGTGGCTCAAGGAGGTTAAAGAGTTTTTTGTTTATTTGGGTTTTTTTCCATAGGTATAGTATGTCCATAATGTAGTACACTGGATTTTTTCTTTTTGCTTATTTGTTTGTTTTACGTTTCTACTGGTTTTTATTGACTCTTTCATCCAGCCATCTCACTAGTCTCAGTGAATTACTTTGCTTTGCTTTTTTTTCGTATTTCTAGTATTCTACAATCAATGTTGCTAAATTTCCTATCTTATTAAAAAGTTATACTGCTTATGCCATTAATATCTCTTACTCCATTGGTTAGAATTACCAAAGCAATGCTCATTAAGAGTAGTGGTCAACTTATTACTTCTTTCTGATTTTACTGTTAATGCTCTAAAAGTTTTACTGTTGATTCTATTGATAGCTATTGAGTTCAAATAGTCTTTATCAGAGTCCAAATGTTTCATTTCATCCTATAGTTCTTTTAATAAATCACAAATGGGTCTTTTTTTTTTTACTCTTTTAATATATTTGATGAGTAGTAATTTCCCTTTTCTTGTCCCTAATACTATATGTTATTATTATCTTATAAGATTTGCTAGCAGTTTTATATTTTACACATTTTCAAAGAAATTTACCAGCTTTATTATTTATATTTTATGTTATATTACATATTATTCACCTTTTTCATTTTTCTTAGATTAATTTTACCATGCATTGATATTCATTAATTTTTCTCATATTTTCTTTTGATTCATGTTATTGTTCCTTTTCCTTTGTAATTCCTTCAGTTTGACTTCATGTTATTTTCCATTTTTATTTTTTAACAATAAAAGCATTTTTGCCTAGGGGCACCTGGGTAGCTCAGTTGGTTAAGTGTCTGACTTCATCTCAGATCATGATTTCAGGGTTAGTGAGATCTGTCAGCACGGAGTCTGCTACAGGTTCTCTGTCTCCAGCTTTCTCTGCCCCTCCCCCAGCTTTGCACTCACTCTCTTTCCCTCTCTCTCTCTCTCTCTCTCTCTCTCTCTCGAAAATAAATAAGCACTATAATTTTTTTAATGTTTTTGATTTATTTTTGGGAGACAGAGATAGCGCGAGCACGGGAGGGTCAGAGAGAGTGGGAAATACAGAATCTGAAGCAGGCTCCAGGCTTTGAGCCAGCTGTCAGCACAGAACCCAAGGCGGTGCTCAAACCCTGAGATCATGACCTGAGCCCAAGCCTAAGCCATCCACTTAACGGAATGAGCCACCCAGGTGCCCCTAAAAAAAAAAAAAATTAAAGCATTTTTGCCTGTACTTTCCTCTGAATGCCATTTTTGCTGTACCCATGAGTTTCTACATGAAGTGCTCTACTTCTTATTGATTTCTGGGCAATCTATCATTGCAGATGTTTCCTTTTTATATACAGTGGCTGTTGAAAAGAGTGTTGTTTCCAAATGCCTGAGCCTGTCTATTTCTTTGCTGGCCTTTTCATTATTTAGTTTTGCTTATGTTGCTTTTTCTTTTGGCCTTGAAATCTAATTGATCAGATACTAATATTGTTTTCTTGTAGTTTGCTTTTGCCTGACGCGGTGTTTGCCCACACTTTTGTTAGGGAGGGAATACTTTATCATTTTGATTTAGATACGTTTATTTATGAACAGTACATCAGTATAGTTTTTTAGCCTCTCTTTGCAGAAGGTACTCAGCCTACTCATATTAATTTTCATAACATATGATAGCTTTATTTTTCTCATTTGACATATACTATTTTTATATTTGTTTTGGTTCTTTCTGTATTCTACTTCCTTCCTTCGTTTCTTATTCTCAAGGATTCCTTCCATTCTCCATAGTAGTCTAGGAATTTTGCCATACCTCTCATTCAACTATAAACCTGTAGTCACAAAAAAACAATAACCACACCATTCCATTAACTGATGATGATGATGATTATTATTCTTTCAGCCCCTTCCCCACCAAACTCTCATTTTGCTAAACTAATTTAGAATTGGAGTCTCTACATTTTAACATCTGAGAAATACTTGAGGCAAACTCTGTAGCTATATATACTTCTCAAATTAAGGAGTGATTTCAGAAACTCCTATAGTTTCAAGTTTACCAAATGCCCTCAAAGTTAACCAATGTTGAAATAAAGCCTAACTTCCTTACCAATATTTATTCATTTTTGTCCCAAAAGTGATAATCCAGATGACAGCACAAAAGAATGTTCTAGACTATTTCTTTTAAAACCTTCAGCTCATCAGTCATTTGTACCCAAACATTTTGTTTGCCTACCATGTTTTATGCATTTTCTGAGTATTTTCTCTTAACTATGAAGAGAGAATTATAAATAATTTTTACAAAGCCAATGTTTCATCTTTTTGCAAGTTATAACTTTTGAAAACAAGAAAATCATTTGAAATATCTTGTTTGAAGGATGAATATATGGCAAAAAAGAATGTATTATTAAAGCAGTACTCAACGACCGTATAATGCTCAGGTTACATATTATTTCACTGGAGTACAAGGATTTCTCTACTTTTTTCTATCTTATCAAAAATGTCTATTCAAAAGTGTAAACATTTTTTTAAATTTAAGTTTGTTTATTTTTGAGAAAAAGGGAGAAAGAGAAAGAAGGAGAGAAGAAGAAAGAGAGAGAACATGAATGAGGGAGGGGCAGAAAGAGGGAGAGAGAAAGAACCCCAGGCGGGATTTGCACTATCAGTGCGAAGTATGACCTGCATGGGCTCAAGCCCATGAACTGCGCACTCATGACCTGAGCCAAAAACCAAGAGTCAGAAGTGTAACTGACCAAACCACCCAGGTGCCCCTCAAAGTGTAAACATATTTCAAAGAGGTATGAAATTATTATACTCTTTCATCAAAGTTGCAATTATTAGCTATCCACTTAAGTGATGAAAATAAATAATACTTCACCATTTCTAGTTTTAACCATTATGTAAATGTATATTAAAAAAATGGGTTTAGAGAAAACAAAGATGAAAAGAAAAACTGGATGAAGACCACACAATGTGCAACTTATGAAGCAAAAACTGTCAGAAGGAGGCAGCCTCTACTAATGAATTGTTCCCAGAATTGACTTGGATTCAGAAAACAATGGGTGGCTGAGAAGCCACAACAGCCTACTCAGGTTCAGACTCCTCAAAGGCTATTTCTAATGCCTTAAGAGCATCTGGCATCTCATGCCCTACCAAATATGCCAATAATTGAGAAAAGAAAGCACTCTAAATTTCACAGATTGCGTGCCAAATGGAAAGCAAATCATATCCAATCTTGCAAATGCACAAACAACAAAAAGAATTAAATACTATTTATGTGCATTTCAGTTTACCAAGTCCCCAACAGATAAACAGTAACCATGCTGTGGATCAAATTATAAAATTTATAAACAATTGAGGTTAGCTGTTTTATTATTTAAAGAAATCCAGCTCCTTTAAATTTTAATCTTTTCAAATGAGGGAGGCAAGTTTCTCATTAAAAGATTTCATTTGAAGACTGTGCTGAAACTATAGAGAATATCCTCTGAAAATCATTCATAGTCAGAGGTAGTGGCCCAGGAAATAAGGGAAGCATGTGGTTCTTACTGCATTTCAAATGATAGGTCCTAGCAAAAGATTCACACAAGTATCTTGGAAGAGTAAAGAATTGTAAATAACTTTATAAAACCTAAGACTTGATTTCCAAAAGATTTCCCATGATTAAAACAAAACACTGGGAGTCTCTGTTCCCAATGGTCTATCAGAGAAATAGAGGAAAACCATTTGAAATATTTTGCTTGAGAGAGAATTATATAACAAAAAAACAATCTTTAGTGAGTATCTGATGCTGAAATGATGTATTATTTCACTGAAATATAAGAATCTTTATTTTTTTTTCTTCAGTAGATAAGCAATAAGGTTTTTTCTCTTACAAGAATCAGATATATTTTACAGGGGCATGAAATTCTAATTCTTGTTTCATCAGAGATTTTAGTTTTCACAGGTCTTAGTCTACTTTATGTGAAGGACTTGGGAGTTTTCCATCTCCAGGCATAGGAGAAAGTTATGGGATCCAGAAAATGTTGTCTGAGAGTATTTGATGTCCTTAGTTTAAGGTATAGAGCTGAAGATGATTATCAGAGGCAAAATACCCTAGAGTTTTCAGATTTTTATACTGAGGGAAACAGTCTGGAGCCTGATTACCAAATAAAAATGGGGTAGATGAAAAAGATATACCAAGATGAAATATCAGGAAGATTCTTAATGAGGAAGCCAAGGCAGAAACAGGTATTTTCAAAACAAAAAGAGGACCAGGCCTGACAGAATTCCTAAGGAATTCATTCTTCAGCCTAAGAACTGAGAACTTATATGAAAACTTAAATGTGTGCTTGAGCATGGAGAGGAGTGGTGTCTGGGGAAGGATTAACGCAGCTGACAATTAGCAATACAATCTAATTTTTTCTGAGCTTCCTCATGATCCACACCCTCTGATTCCTCTTTGGCGGGCCACCTTATGGTCATTTTTATGTCCTTCAGTATACTCTTACTTCCAAGCTAAAGCAGAAATACCCCCTTGCAGTATCTTTGATAAACACTTCCCATTTCTGACTAACCATTCATTTTATTATGCTATCCATAAGTCTATTTTTTATTATCATTGGAACTCTACATATATTGGAACATCTGTATTTGAGTTAAGGTAAAATTCTGGGCCCCAAGCCAAAATCTCAACCTCAATGTCCCAGCCACTAGATAAATAATAACAGAAGGCTCTCTCTTGATATGATAGTTTCCTATTTGTCCTCACAAAACACAAAGGCTGCTTTATAATTGTGGCATATCTGTTTCTTCCTGTAATCCTAGCCCTTGGGCTTTGTCTGAGGCCTCAGCCAATATCAGGCAATCCAACAAATGTTTGACCTAACCTGTTTAGAATACTTGGCTAGCCTGATTGATGTTATTTCTATCTGGTTGGACTCTTACAAGTATGTTCAACCCTTACAAATATGGGATAGCATGTAGAAGGTGGAGAAGGGAAGCCTACCAGTAACCCTTTGAAATAGCACTATTACTTCACAAATATCACTAAGGATCCACCCTACCCAAACACGTTCTTCGGTAGTTTGGCTAGATGGTCCTTAGAAAATCAGTCAGCACCTGGAAACCTCAAAATGATCATCATAAAACCTTTTTGGTTGGGCTTGATGAGGCTACCATCAGCTCAATGACTTTGGTTAAGCTAACAAGCAATAGGAGTATCTTGAATTGTGCTAAGCCCTCCCTCCCTTTCATACATATCTGGCTTTCAAATATGTGTCAGGTTGACCATCTTAAAGCACTTTTCTGCCCTCTTCTAGTTATATGACCTGAAGAAAATTACAGATTCAGCTTTTTCATCCATAAAATGCCAGAGAAGAATAGCACTTGCCTCAAAGTGCTGTCCATTTGCCTTGAAGGTTCTTTTCCTTGAAATTCACAAGAATGGCTCTCTCTCTTCCTTCAGATCTTTAGTCAAATGTTACCTTCTAAATGAAGTTTTTCTTTATTATCCCCCTTAAAATTACACCTGAGCTTCCTAGCCTCTTTCTTGCTTTACTTTTCTCTGTAACATTCACCTTATATATATATTTACTTATTTGTTTTCTGTCTTCTCACTACTGGGCAACCAGATAATAAGCACTAGGAACTTCATCTATCTGTTCAATGCCATATCCCTAGAATAATATTATGCTTAGCACATCATCTCAATAAATACCTGATGGTTGAATGAATTAAGTAAATGAAATAATGTGAGAAGAAACAAATATAGTCACTGAGCATAGTAAACAATCCAATATAAGCTATTGATAATTATAAATATTATATTTTTCATCAAGTGACAGACTACATGTAGAAATAAAATATTCCTACAAAGTCCTACCATACAGCATAAATGAAGAAAAACAAATGCTTATCATAACCAGTAATAACTTCAGAAACAAAATATAGTTGTGCAGTTTTCATTATATAAAACTAGTTCTATAAATATCCTCATGCATTTATTATTCAATCATTCATTTATTCAGAGAGTATGTTGTGCCTACTCTGTGTACAGCACAATATCTTTCTTCTCTAGCAAAGAATTTGTTGAAGTAGCATTCCTTGTTCTTTACATGGCTTATAGAAAACAGAAGTTCTACTTTGCCCTCATTATCTGTTTTGATTGCCTGCAACAAGGCTCAAGGATTTAACAGAAGGATGTACTAAATTACTTCATTTTCTGAAAAGGAGGAAGTGTTCATCAGCTATAAGATACCGACGTGTGACAGGACAGGAGAGAAGGATGACAATAATACAAGCTCCATGAAGGCTCTTTTCTGTTTGTTCACAGAAGTACCCCCGGGACTCAACTAGTACCTGGCATGTGGTAGGTAAACCCCTTTCTTACTAAATGGAAGGCCGAAAACAGAGGAGTGCATGACTGCCAGCAACTGTGGAAGATGTTAGTAGACTTTACAGGTAGGAGAAAACATTAGTGTTACTGTAAGTCAACTCACATGGTGGTTTTAGCATGCTACCAACTCCTGACCTGTGCTGCCCTGAATTCACTGGGTAAGGCATTAAATTCCACCAGGTCTCCAGAATCCTGGTGTGATGAAAAATGAACAGAGTTTGTAGTTAGGCAGGCCTGGATTTGAGTCCCGACTCCATCATTTATCTGACCACCAGCAAAAGTTTCAACCTTTCTGAGAGTCAGTTTCATCCTCTGTAAAGTGGGGATTAAAATACTTTACTCAGGGGTTATAGGTATTAAAGAGGGTCTGATGGCTAACTTAAATTTAATGGGGTGAACATTGTCAGGTGCTTTGCCATTGCTTCCAAAAAAGATTCATCTAGGGGCGCTTGGGTGGCTCAGTTGGTTAAGTGTCCAGCTTCGGCTCAGGTCATGATCTCACGGTTTGTGGGTTCAAGCCCCGCATTGGGCTCTGTGCTGACAGCTAGCTCAGAGCCTGGAGCCTGCTTCACATTCTGTGTCTCCCCCTCTCTCTGCCCCCCCCATTCCCACTGTCTCTGTCTGTCTCTCAAAAATAAATAAAGAATATTAAAAAAAATTTTTTAAAGAAAAGAGAAAAAGATTCATCTATACAGACGTGACTTTAGGAAAGTATGATGACAGCATGGAACTATCAGCGTTAGGTCTTATTATACAAGTACTATTTGAACAACACATCAAAGAAAAATTATCTTAGCTGGTATCTTAAAATGCAAAGCCATCCTTAACTGTTAAAATTAAAAGCCTTATTTTTGGCACTTATGAAGTTCATTCATTCCTGACAAAAGCAGTTTGGAAAAATATCTTTAACCCAGTTTAAAGTATATGAGAATCTTAAAATTAACCTAAATTTAGGGGTGAGGGAGAGAAGTTTCTAAAATAAGTAAAGACAGATTAATCTTTTTCATTAATATAGATTGTACATTTCTTTCTAAATACATAATAGATATGAAAATGTCACAATAATATGGGTCACTCTCTGGGTATGTGGCATATTTGTTATCATCTGGTTAGTGAGTCAAACAAGGTTTCCAGACAGCAAACACACATGAAACAAAATCTCTAGGCTCTGATATAAACGCCTCCAAAGAGGAATCTGGGTTCCCTTATTTGCCTGTGAAAGATCATGCTAAAGCAGGTGAATATTTTATATAGAGAGCTTGCATATTAATGACAAAGAGGCAAATTAAAGAACAGAAATGCTCATGAGGTATGATAATTCCAGACCTCCAATTCAGTCCACACTTGGAAGAGCCAGGGAATCCAGGCTAGCTGTCAGCCACAGCTTAGAGAAGAGTAAAGATACACATAAAAAGGAAAGGTGATACCTACTGACCATTTAGAGAGCTGCACAAATACTGGATCTTTTCTTTTTGAAGATCCTTGAGGTAATTTACATAAAATCACTTAATCCCAATTTTTGTCACAGAAGAAAAACATTTTCAAAGAAAGATATTAAAATTAGTAGATATTGAAAATAATAGCTGCTGACTATTTCTGGATTATGTGCACATAAGCACTTAGACTTCACGTAAGCCTCATGACAACCTTGTGAGCAAAGTATTGCTAGGTTCAGTTAGAGATAAGGGAGCTGAGGCTCTGAGATATTTATGTATATGATAGAATAAAGGTTTATATCCTCTTGTCTTTTTCCATATCATGCTCTGAATTATGCATTATTTAGGATTACTGCATCCCTCTCTCCCCAACCCTTGCAAATGAAGTGTACACACACATACACACACACACACGTGCACACACACACACACACACACACACTGCTTGGTGATACTGTCACTTTTAAGTATTGCTTTAATTAATTTAAAATAGCTCCCTAATACCTCAAGAGAAATTTGTCAATGAGGTAAAAATTTAAAAAGAAAAGCAACTAGCAAGAGAGCTATGTTGAGTTTCTACAAAATGGATGCTGTTGGTCTATAAACTTCAGGTTGAACAAAGGTTGTGGATCCTACTCGGACAATGTGCAATTAATTGAGACACCTGCCAGGGGGTTAGAAACCAATGCATGGTCTAGTTTTCCCTTTGGGTTAAAACATCAGAGCTTGATACAATTTTTAAAAAATAACATATGCTTTGCCCAATACATCCTGGAACATGTGGGGACTGTATGGAACTTGACAATCAGTACTTCTTACATTGATAATATTACTATTAAAAAATAAGCTTATATATACATACATACATATATATACATATATATATATATGTATATATATATATATATATAGTCTTCTTCACCTCTCTTAAAATCACTTTTAAAGTGATATTGAATTAGTCATTTCACACTCTGATAGTCTGATACTGTTTGCCCCAAATTATTGGAATTTTTTTGGTTACCCTTTGTTTGCTGTCTGTCATGTTTTAGTATTCAGAGCAACAGGGTCTTGGCACAGGGCTTTTCCTCCAAAGACTGGTACTCCTCCACAACCTTTAGAGACATTCAAAACCACAGCCAAAGACCCATTTTTATCTTTAAACAAGTTCCACCTAGGGGCACCTGGGTGGCTCTGTCAGTTAAGCATCTGACTTCAGCTCAGGTCATGATCTCACAGTTCATGGGTTTGAGCCCCGCATCAGACTCTGTAATAACAGCTCAGAGCCTGGAGCCTATTTCAGATTCTGTGTGTGTGTGTCTCTCTATGCCTCTTCCTGCTTGTGTTCTTTCTTTCAAAAGTAAATAAACATTAAAAAAACTTTTTTTAAACAAGTTCCATCCAAATGCCATGATTTCTCCAAAGTTTGCCATTACTCACAATTAACCTATAGTGTCTTATATAGAGTTTAGGTAATTGATCAGCACCAGCCAAATGACTAGTTCTTTACTAGTTACATCCAAATATGAAGCAACATAATGAGATCTTGGGTTTTAATTCCTTTTCTACCATTCCTTAATGGTATAAACGTAGCTCACTTACCATTTCTAAGCCTTGATTTCTTTATCTACATAGAGGGATATTATTAGCATCTACCTTATGGAGGCTGTTAGGAAGATTAAATAAAGTAATATACATAATAAAGCCTTAAACATGAGGTCTGTAGCACTGTAAGATTAAATTAATATTAGACATAATGATGATCATGATGTATAAATTAGCATAAGAAAGATGTTACATCAAAGAGTGGTAAAAATGGAAAAGAAAATACAAATATGTGGGTTTCCTAATCATCTGAATTTACCTCATTTTATTAACATACTGTAAGCCCCTTGAAGGGTATGTAACTTTGTTTCTTCAACATCTAGCATACTGCCTGGAAGCTGGTAGGCACTCAGTAAATGCTGAATGAATGAATTGTTACAAATGTGTAATTCACCTTGACAGTGCTAAGCAGTTCAAAGAATAAGAACAATGCCTCTGTGAATTCCCTCTTCCGAAGATGGCAAGAACACCTGAGGAAACGGATGGGGAAGGGGAAAAGCGGCTGAATCAGAGTCCCATGGCAGAATCTTGCCACATCCCCTCAAATCCAAAATGTGCTCTATAACTGTGTATCCTTGTTGTTCTGAAATCCATTGCAGTTCCCAGGTCATTTTACTTGAAAAAAAAAAAAAAGAATGATAGATTCTAACCCTATTATAGATCAATTCTCAAAAACTGGGTAGAATTTTTCCCTTCGAAATCTACCAAGGATGAAGAAAATTATTAAATTCTCCTAAAGAGATCAATGATAATATACTTTTTAACCACTTCTTGTAACGTACTCAATTCGAGAAACAGTGAAGCAAGGCAAACAAATGTACATGACACAACTAACACAGATACCTATTTCATTGCCCACTGCACCATGTAACATCATCTTATGCTCACTGCAAGACCGAAATAAGAGTCATATCTGACTGTATGGTTCAAGCTGGGATATCTATTCATGACATGACGATAACTTTGCAATACAACAATTTTGTCAAAAGCGCATTTTAGATGGTGACCAGAGAGTGATGCTTTCTCTGGAGGAAAATCTCTTAACATGAGTAGCAACTGACAGGTATTTCTAGCTATAAAGCTTATTCAACACATCTCACAACTATTGCTCTCCCTTGTGAACTTTTATAACCTTACAGAGTTATGGACACTATTAATCTTGTAACTGATAGCTGTTAAGACTAGAATATACAGCCTGTCTCTCAGAAAATATAGAACTACTATTGCCAGAACTACTCTAAGTACTTTACATATTCTGACTCGTTTACTCCTTACTTTTTTCAATCTCCATTGTATCTTTCCTCTCAGCATACAAACTTGCTAAGAGGATTATAGAAGTCCTAAGTAGAGTGCCCAAAACCTAGTTAGTACAATTAGGTAGATACCACTATTATCCCTATTTTATAGATAAGGGAACTGAGAGAGGAGAGAAAATTTAAAACTTGACGACAATTTTCCAGCAGTAATAGAGATCAGGTTTGGGTTCTTAGTTATTGGACTTCCTCTCTACTTCATAGCATATATTTCAGGACTGGGCGTCATTTTTTCATACAGGCAATTCTGTGTCCCTAATTTTATTTTGCTTTTACCCAGTGTTTATTAATTACTTAATATTATCTTGCTAAAAATTAAATATATCTTTAAGTAGAACTTTGGGAGTTTAAATAGCCTTTATTGGTATAAAATCATGTGGTAGGAGAGGTATTATAACATGTAAAAAGAGCCAAACTCTTTGAGATGTGGCAACTGATTAGATTTCCTCATGAGGAAAAGATACTCATTACAAAAATAAGTGCTTCTTCATTGCTGGATTTTATATTTCCACGTTTCCATTAGCCTATCTGAATAACTATTGCTAATGCAATCTAGTGAGCATGGCACTCTGACTCTCAGCTTTATTTTACTCACCTAAAAATAAGAAAAAAGGCATGTCAACCTCATTGAGTTGTTGTGAAGATTAAACAAGGCATTGGAGAGTTTTAAGCAGGAGACTGACAGAATCCGCTTTGCATTTTAAAAAATCACTCTGAGCTGCCATAGAGAAAATGTATTCAAGAGGGATAATACAGGAAATGAGGAGTCAGATTCAAAGATAAGTGGTCTCAGTGAAAGATGATGCTGATTTACAGAGGGTTATGGCAATTAAATTGGAGGGTGAAATGAATGGATATTCAGTTGGACATTTGGTTGTAGAATCAACAACATTTAGTGATAAACTGAGTGCAGGAAAGTTAGGGATAGGGAAAAGAAAAGAAAGCCTCAGTTTCTGACATAGGCATCACAGTACATGAAAGTACCAGTTACTAACACTAGGAGGACTGAAGAAAGAGCAGGTCTCATGGGCAAAGGCAAGGAGGGAGAGTCAGACTAAGAATTCAGTTAGGGACATTGTTAGGTTTGAGCCAATCATGGGGTGAATGTCAAATAAGCCACTGGATATATAGGTTTGAAGCTCAAAAGAGATATAGATCTCCACTAGATATATATGTTTAAGAATTGTTGTGAGGTAGGGGCACCTGGGTGGCTCAGTTGGCTGAGCATCCAGCTTTGGCTCAGGTCTGATCTCACCATTTGTGAGTTCGAACCCTGCATCAGAGCCTGGAGCCCACCTCATATTCTGTGTCTCCATATCTCTCTGACTCGCCCCCACTGGTACTCTGTCTCTCTCCCTCTCTCTGTCTCTCTGTCTCTCTCTCTCTCAAAACATAAGTAAATATTTAAAAAATTAAAAAAAATTGTTGGCCATGAAAATAAATGAGATTTCCTAAGGAAGACATAACTTGAAAAGAGAAACTAGGACCAAATCCTGGGACCTTCAAACTTTGTTGTTTTAAAAGTTGCTAATATTTACTCAGAAATTAAATTGTACTAGGTATTATGTTAAGTGATTTATATAGGTTATCTGAATTAATCCTCACAACAACCTGATTTTCTGTTCTAGGGGAAACTTAAGCTTTAAATGAGTTAAATGATCTGCATAAGGTTAGGTAGCTACTAAGTGGAAGAGCAGGCCTTGCCCCTCTGACAAATGCCCTTGTATAACATAAGAACTGACAAAGGATTCAATAAGCCATCTGAATCTTTAGAAAAAAATGCTTGACACACATAGGCTACTTGTAATTTACAGCTATTTTATGGCTTTTATTTTTTTAATAAGGTAGGTAGTAAAGTCAATGAATTGGTCATACTCTTACAAGAAATCTGTCATGTACTGTATATTTAGATATCTTTCTGAATGTAAATGTTTATCACCCCAATTAGATTGTTAAGTAGTTTAAAGATAGGTTCAAAATTGATTAAAAATGTGCATGTGCCAGAGGCACCTGGGTGGCTCCATCAGGTAAGCAACTAGCTTCAATTCAGGCCATGATCTCAGTTCTTGGGTTTGAGTCCTGCATCAGGTTCTGTGCTGACACCTACGAGCCTGGAGCCTGCTTTGGATTTGGTGTCTCCCCCTCTCTCTCTGCCCCTCCCCTGCTTGCACTCAGTCTCTCTCTTTTAAAAATAAATATACATTACAAAAAAAATTTAATAAGTAAATAAAATAATAAAAAAGTACATGCTTCTAAAACAAAACATGCCAAAAAATGAATAATCTAATTTAAAAATGGAGAGAAGACATGAATAGACATTTTCCCAAAGAATAAAGACGTATGGGAACAGACACATGAAAAGATGCTCAACATTACTCATCATCAGGGAAATACAAATCAGAACTACAATGAGATATCATCTCACATCTGTCAGAATGGCAAAAATCAACAACACAAGAAACAACAGGTGTTGGCAAGGATGTGGAGAAGGAACCCTCTTACACTGTTGGTAGGAATGCAAACTGGTGCAGCCACCCTGGAAAACAGTAATGGAGGTTCCTTAACAAGTTAAAAATAGAGCTGCCCTACAATCCAGAAACTGCACTCCTAGGTATTTACCCAAATAATACGAAACTGCTAACTCAAAGGTATACATGCATTATAGCATTATCTATAATAGTAAAATTATGTAAACAGTCACCAAAGTGTTCATTGACTGATGAATGAATAAAGAAGAGGTGATATAGGAGCGCCTGGATGGCTCAGTTGGTTAAGCGTCCAACTTTGGCTCAGGTCAAATCTCACGGTTCATGGGTTTGAGCCCCATGTCGGGCTCTGTGCTGACAGCTAGCTCAGAGCCTGGAACCTGCTTCGGATTCTGTGTCTCCCTCTCTCTCTGACCCTTCCCTGCTCATGCTGTCTCTCTCTCCTCTTAAAAATAAATGAATAAATAAAAAACATTAAAAAAAAAGAAGAGGTGATGTATATATAATGGAATGTTACTCAGCCATAAAAAAGAATGAAATCTTGCCACTTGCAACAATGTGGATAGAGCTAGAGAGCATAATGCTACATGAAATAAGTTACTCAGAGAAAGACAAATACCATATAATTTCATTCACATGTGGAATTTAAGAAACAAAACAAATGAGCAAAGGGAAACAAAAGAAACAGAGACAGGCAAACCAAGAAATAGACTCTTAACTGTAGAGAACAAACTGATGGTTTCCAGAAGGGAGCTGCGTAGGGGGATGGATGGGTGAAATAAGTGATGGAGAGTAAGGAGGGCACTTGTGATGAGCACTGGGTGATATGTGGAAGGGTTGAATCACTATATTGTACACCTGAAACTAATATTACACTCTATGTTAACTAACAGGAGTTTAAATAAAAGCTAAAAAAAGTACATGCTTCAAATAAGGTATTTATTGAAGACATTTAGAAAACAGAAAAGAAGGAAAATAACCAGATCTCTAAGGCAAAATCATATTTTTACACATTTTTGATGTTTGGTATATTTCTTTTATGTTTTCTATACATAGAACTTTTTGCAGAATAACTGAAACCATATTAAACATATTTTTCAAATTTTAAGGTTAATTTATTTGGAGAGAAAGAGAGAGACAGAGCATGTGTGGGGGAGGGGGCTCTGAGCTATCACAGAGCAGGACTCAGGGCCTGAACCCAGGAACTGCGAGATCATGACCCGAGTGGAAATTGGATACTTAACTAAATGAACCACCCAGGCATCCCACAAACACATATTTTTATATTCTCTTTTTAAAACCTGACATCACATTATGTCTTTTTCTATTTTATCAGTATTTGCAACACCATGTCTTTATTCAAATAGATTTCTCTAGTTTATTTAATCATTCCCTTCTTACCGAACATTAAAGTTATTCACAGTTGTAAAATAATATACATAATATTGTTATAAATAACTTTCTCTTTCTCACTCTTTCTCTCTGTAACTGTATCATTATTTCTATCTCTATATTTTGGTCTTTAACTTTATTTACTTGTGAGAGAGTAAGATGGGAAAACTTCACCAAATAATTATTGTGATTATTGTCATACTAGTTTAATCCATTCAATGTATTTTTAAAAAATGTTTATTTATTTAAAAAATTATTTTTTTGAATATAGCACAATTTATTTTTTTTAACATATGCAATTATTTTCCATCATTTACAATATAGTAGTTACAATGACACTCCAAACAGAAAAGCAAAGTAAAAAATCAAACCCCAACTTCTATTTCATGTAATTAGACATACAGAAATTAGAAGGTTAAGTAACAACTAGTTAATCACCTAATTTCACAGCTATCTGAAGTGGCAATCGTTATATAGCAGCTTATCTATGATACATTCAAGATACATGATACAATTTATTACTTGCCCATAAGCTAAAACACAGCCTGCTTAATACTTTTCCTTAAATTCCACCTCTATACTACAGTATACTTGAGGTTCATGCAAAAAATTCACAAAGAAGACAACATCATCATAAATATATAACAAAAGAAGATCCATAATAATTACTTTAAAAATAAAATTAACTGTATGTAGGCATGTGAAATGTTATTTAGATGTATGGTTCTTTAATTTCAGTTTATACACCTTTAGCACAACAAAAAATCTTCAGCTTTTTACATTTCTCTACCAATGTAAAAAACAAACATTAGAAATATCAGGAAGGAAGTTATATATTCAGAATACTTTTAATGAACACTAAGCATATTCCAGTTCCATATTTTACTAGGAACTATCCTAAACTATTTGCAGTTTCCTAAATGTCACTTGTTCTATCTCCTCTGGACCTCTACGCACATGCTGTTACTCTGCTTCAGCCCTCTTGTTTAACTGGAAGCTCTTATTTGTATCTCCAGTTTTTGTTGGATATAATACCCACTACAAAGCTGTGCCTTACACCACAAGAATGTGTTAAGTGCCCTTCATGTTGTACTACTACAGCCCCTGTGCTTATTCTTCATCATACTGAATCATAATTGCCTACTAACTTTTACATCTCCTCCTACTCTAACTGCCTACAGAATAGATGGGTTGTCTTTCCTAAAAACTAAGAAGATTCAAGTTATCCTTCTAATGGACAGTTTTGTGAATGTATTTTGCTTATAAATGTTAACTATATTGAGACTATCTGACATACATGGCACAATTTCACAATTATACTTGACTCTATAGTTTCCTAGGCATTGTATTTATTCCTCTGAGTAAACTAAAAGCTCCCTGGGATCATAATTCTTTTTTTATGTTTATTTTTGAGATAAAAAAGAACGCAAGTGGAGAGGGGCAGAGAACGAAGGAGACACAGAATCCTAAGCAGGCTCCAGGCTCTACAAGCTGTCAGCACAGAGCCCGACTTGGGGCTCAAACTCACAAACCACGAGATCATGACTAAGCTGAAGTTGACTGGACACTTAACCAACTGAATCACCCAGGCGCCCCCAGAATTCTTATCTTAACCTTTTTCTATAATCCCAGAGATTTAGAAAAAAACACTAACTATTGATGAGGGCTTACATTGAATACAATCACAATCTTAATGGCTCTACCAGAGAAGCCTGGTTCACTGGCTTCTAATCCAAACACACTACTCTACCCCTTCTCTATGAACAGGAACGTGACAAGGTAAAGTGTAGAACTCATCAGAGGAGTGATTTCTTAATATTTTCCAAGGAACAAAAAGAGTCATTTTCAGGAGTTCCATTTCTCAGAATCTCTCCTAAAAATATAATCTAAAAAAGACTAATATTTTCATGAAGACATTTATGACCATTTATCTTTTTACAAAATTTAACCAAATGGGACATAACTTCTTTCTCATGCAAGATTTTTTCCCCCTGTGGTATGATCCTAACTGATAAAACTTCTGGCCTTCCTCTGCCTATTAATTCGCTCTACTCTAAATGGGGAAGAAGAATGGTTTATCTATGAGTTTTGGTAAAACATAAACTGGCATGTGTGGCCCACTTGTACCCTTCTTCCTTTTGGGAGGAAATGGCCCACAGAAGGCACCTCTTCCCCAAGAGTATAATCTTTGTTGCTACTGAGATTTATCGTGGTTCATTTCTGGTGCAACTGGGAGAGGGTAGCGAGGGGAAGAAGCCTGGCTAATTCCAAGGTTTAGTTAGCAGACCATTTGGCCCTCACAATAAGCTCCATATTACAACCTGGACTTATCAGTAATAGAGGTAATATTTTGGCTCCATCTGCCACTCTTTTGTCTTACTGCTCAAATTATTCAAAGCCCAGGCAGAAGAAGAGTACCATTTATTGGCTCCCCTCAGAGACCAACAGATGGGAATCTGCAAAAGTGAAAATAGCTTTACTGTTATAGTAGTGAAACTATAAGTGATCCTCTTCTTCCACTTTCCTAAATTTTTGTTATTGTGTTGTAATATCTTTTTTTAAATGAGGGATGGTAGAAAGGCTAGAGCAACAAAACACCAAAAATAAACAAAACGAAATTATGTCTGCAATACATACCAGCTTAATCTTTTATTACCACACCTGTTTAATGAGAATTCAGCTGAATTTGAAAAGTAAAAACAATATATTAAAAACAAAAAGTTTTAAACACATAATAAAAGTGCAAAAACATATGTCTACTTTCAAAGTTCAAATGAGGTTAGCTCTATGGATAGTCTCAATTTTTCAAAAGGGAAGAAGAAATATGATGATTCTTTTTAACAATTCCAGAAGGCAAGACATTTTGGAAGAAAGGGACCGCTTCTCTAGAGATGTCTGTTATTCTCTACAGGATTTTAAATATCATTATCACTAGTTGGCAGAGAAAGGATCCAATATGTCAGTGGAAAATATGTCCCCAAATGAAGCAAATGATGGCAGTGAAAACTTGCTCTAAGCCTAGAGCTGCAATTTGGTTTCCCTGAGGCTCAGCTCTGGCAAGAGTCAGAACTGACCTCCACCCCAGAACTTACCTCACATAGTTTCCCCCTTTCCTACAACTGTTTAGCTCCAATAACCCCCCTTTCTGCATTTCAGAGGATCTCAGAGAATTTAGCAAAATGCAACCTAATTCCCTCAGTGTTAAAAAAGAAATCAGCTTCTGTCTGAGACCTACACATCTACCGCAACGAAGAAGCTTTGAGTAGAGCTCCCTTAGCAGTACCCTGGCTGCTGATAGCACTTCTTACTTACCAAATCTCAGCAGTGTGATGCTGTATTCTGGTACAAGAATCAATTAGATAAATTTGAGCATAGAAGTGGCAATATGAGAATAGGCTAGAAATCTTTCAGATGAGGCAAATGATTAGAGTTCCTTGACAAGTGAAGGGAATTATTTATTATGAAAATATGCCATATTCTGATTATTGAATTTTATAATTTTATGATTTTGCTCAATTGATATGAAGTGGATCCCTAATGTAATCCATCAAGAAGGGCATTCTTACTGCAATAGTCAATTTCATCATCTAGAAATGAGGACATTATTTTACAGAGTGAGGTCACTGTGCTTCTTACCTCATAGAAGAAACCCAAGTGCCCCAAACCCCTTTAAATTCTTAACTCTTCTACTCTATCCTATATATGCAGAATCCATAAACCTGCACAATATTCCCTACTCTTGGAAACTCACAGAGCATCTTTGCATATTAAATGCTCTGAGATGCTCTGTAGTAGAGAAATATCTTCTTTTTGTTTGTTTAAATTTTCCAATATCAGGATCTCTTTGGACATTTTGACATAGAACACAGTAGAAAACAAGACACTAAAATATAGGAATGGTTATTTCTCAGGGCCAGGATTATGGGTGTTTTAATTTCCTTCTGTTTTCTTTTGTATAATTTCTTTCCCAATCTGAAATCTCTGTATTTTTACAATCAGAAAAATTATGGTTTTAAAAAAGAAACCATGACACTAAGACTCTATTTGCCGATTACTGATCCCAAGATCTTAGTGAGTGTTTTTAATTTCCTAACTGAGACCACTGGGATTTTCACCATTACAATAGACATACCATCCCCATAATACTTCTCATGGTAAACATTTTGAAATCCAACTATAGTAAAATGCCAACAAATAAATTAGGATATTTTTATTTTAAAATTCCTTCAAAAACTCAAACCCTGGAGGGAAGGATAGAGTCATGTTGCTAAAGGATGATCAATTGGACCATTCAAGGCCAAATTCTGACCTGATAGCTGACTGTAATTCTGACCTCTGTAATTCTGTAATTCTGATTGTAGTTCTGACCCCATAGATTTCGGAATGAGAAAATTTAGCCCCAGTGAATACTTGGGCTACTTCTTAGCTATGTTATCTAGCATAGAATATATTGCATAATCTCGAGGATCGATTTTCTCATCTGCAAAATGGGAACAAGGTCATTCATGCTTCAGCTTTCTCAAAGAACTAAATGGGATAAGTCTCTGTTGAAGTGCTTTGTAAATGGAAGTAAATTTAAATTTCTGTACAGAAATTTTAAAAGAGACAGAAACCCTCTTCTTTTAATATTAGGCTAAGAAAAGTAAATGAAAAAGTAAGAATGCCTTATGGAAATGCTTGTATGTCTTAAGTACATATCCTAAGTATAGTCTTGCAAAAAATCACCAGTAAGTGTCAAACAGACATTTCTTCTCTAATTGAAAGACATTCTGATTATTAGTAGGTGAAAATGTAGTTTCCACTAAGTGAGATATTTGCCTATTATTTCCATGAGCATTCTACCCTTGTTGCCTTAGAAATCTGTCTTCTAGCTTTAATTCGTAGTAAGTGAAATGTGCAAAAGTTGCCTTGCTAATAGTCTACTAATTTATTTTACTAGAGACTGATGATAGTTTTCTCAGCTTTGATAGTGTTTTCTCACTTTTCATAAAGCAATACCTTTTTCTGACCTTCAATTCGTGACAAAATTATTTTCTGCTTCTGCAGTACAAAGGAGCCTATTGTCAAATTGTCAGACTAAAACTGACTAGATTCTAAGATTAATGAATGCTACTGAGAAAACTAGCAGTCTTCCTCCTTTTAATCATCTCTTGCAATATTATTCTTTCTCTCAATATGCCAAACTACAAGGCTAAATCCCTAAAAACTAGGTATGTTCCATATGCAACACAAGAATTACCCAGGAAATTCCAACAAATTAAAAGAAGGATGGAGGAAAAAAAGATCACTTATTATCATGGACTCTACTGGTATATCTAATATGAGGGTGACCAGAGAGAGACTCCTTGGGAATCTGCAATGACACATTGTCTTTTCTGCTCTGTGGACTCGAGAGAAATGTGAGAAATTACCTTTAGATTTTTCTGTATTAACTATATATCAGTGTTTCAAACCTGTAATTATTTAGTTAAGCCATTCAACATCATAGGCTTTATTTTATCATCTCTAAAAATAAAGAGGTTATAAATGTTTATCAATAGGAAAAGAATTTTATATAAATTAAGGTTCATCTATACAATGGGATTTTTACGGAGCCATTAAGACTGATATGTATGATTAGTCCACAAAATAAATGTTTTTTTTAATTTATTTTTGAGAGACATAGAGAGACAGTGCGAGCAGGGGAGGGTCAGAGAGAGAGGGAGATACAGAATCTGAAGCAGGCTGCAGGCTCTGAGCTAGCTGTCAGCACAGAGCCCGACGCGGGGCTCAAACCCACAAACCGTGAGATCATGACCTGAGCTGAAGCTGGACGCTCAACTGACTGAGCCACCCAGGCGCCCCTAGTCCACAAAATTGAAACCAGACTTACATGGGAGAAAATAAGGATAAAAAATAGCTTACATATTAAAATGAGATGGGGCACCTGGGTGGCTCAGTCGGTTGAGCTTCCGACTTCAACTCAGGTCGTGATCTCATGGTTCGTTAGCTCAAGCCCCGGGTCGGGCTCTGTGCTGACAGCTCAGAGCCTGGAGCCTGCTTCCCATTCTGTGTCTCCCTCTCTCTGCATCCCTCCCCCACTCATGCTCTGCTTCTCTCTGTCTCAATAATAAATAAACATTAAAATTTTTTTAAAATAAGAATTATGTGAAAAATGCATAAACATAGACAGCAATCTAAGGAGAAACAGAGAAATGAATAATTTGTCATTCTCTTCTTTGTTACTTTCATAATCCCTAAAGGTCATCCTCTAGATGATCTTTAGTAGAACTAAACAAAGAAGTTAAGGTAAAGGGGTGCCTGGGTGGCTCAGTCAGTTAAGTGTTTGACTTCAGCTCAGGTCACAATTTTGTAGTCCATGAGTTTGAGCCCCACATCAGGCTCTGTGCTGACAGCTCAGAGCTTGGAGCCTGCTTCCAATTCTGGGTCTTCTCTTCCTGCCCCTCCCCCACTCACACTCTGTCTCTCTCTGTTTCTCAAAAATGAATAAACAAACAAGTTCTTAAAAAAAAAGTTAAGGTACAACCATTAAGATTAAAATTCAATGACCCTGTACTACATCAATATGAATATGTATAATTGGTTTCTTCTTTAAGTATTTTGTGCACATTGATCTGTACCTATGAATATATTTTGAGACTTCTAAAAAAGAGATCGTTTGGTTCACCCCCTTTCAATCATCTGCAATAATAGTTGCTGAGGACTGAGTACATGTAGAAAGAAAGCTAATAGATTAAGGCATTAGGATTTGCAGCAATTAGTCCTGTGATGACTTAAATTATCACTAGCTCCCTGGTATCAATTATATCATGTTCCAGAACCCAGCTCTTAACTCTCTTGAAGAAGAGGAATTGGTATATTTTAGCAGTATTGTTTGTTTAATATATGTTTTCCTAAATGGAATGTATTTCTTTAAGAGTGGAGATACATTTTCAGTGCTGCCTGCACTACCTCTAACACCTAGCACTATGTCTACAATATGGAAAAACTGGCCAAACGTATTTGCTGGACTATCAGATCAAAATTTCTCAACCTGAATACAATTGACATTTCAACTCCTTGTTGCAGAGGAGGGCTGCGCATTGTAGGATGGTCAGTGCAGCATGGCTGCTCTGTACCGACAATATGCCACCAGGTTTTTAATGAACATGTGATAATTGTCAAAATTGCCCAATATACTTAGTTATGATACATGATTCATAGCAAAAGTACTACCAGTACTTACTCATGGCATGGAATCTTGGACAAAATAAGCAAAAAATTAAGCCTGCATTCTCAAATAAGAATTATACCATCAGTAGTTTAAGCACCTACCAAGTACCCAGAGTTTAACCAGTTCCTACGAAGGCTTTACAGTCTATAAAGAGACTTACAGTTTGTAAACAAGAACTTAAGGGGGGGCGAAAAGTTGGGGAAATATAGTTAGAATAAAGCTAGTTATATCAATGGATTATAGTTAAACAAAAGATTATAACAAGGCAAGGTCATTAAATGACTAATATCCAATATATTACCAGATTTCTCATCATCTTTGTCATGAATAATTCACCTGGACAGCTAGAGTGGGAACCTCTGCCCATCAGGAATTGTTAGGCATGCCTCCTCGCCTTGGTGAGATGAGCAGTCTTTCCAAGTATCACTGCCCACAGTGCTTAAGGGTTGACAGATACAGAGGATCTTTCAGCAACCCCATCTCCCTCCCAGGAAGAGAGAACTGACCCACTGTGACACCCCGCCCCTCACACGCACATATACACTCCACAAAGCAAAGATACATCTTCTGGACAGAAGGTAAACAGTTCATGAGGTCTTTGCTGAGAACAAAGACAGAATTAAAATGCACATTTAAAACCATTCCCTATAAAGGTCTGTCTTAAATCGCTACCTGTCCTCTTATTCTAGTCACCTGGGCTGGATCACACAAAAGAAAATATCAAAACTCCTTTTTTCCTAAAACAGAAAACAGCAGTAGGCCTGAAGAACAAATCTTTACCTATTCTTTCTTTAGATCTAATCTATACCCTCATACTTTAAAGAGTCAAATGTACCTTGCAAGAGAATGTTAGCCCAGCTCCAAGTTTCACTACCAAAAAATGCAGAGAGATGAAAAGCAGCATGAAGGGATTTCCAAAGCCTTCTCATTTCAGTCTTCTCACCAAAGGTTCCATACATTCATTCAAACATGTCTGTGAACCTTGCTCTCAGAGAGAGCTCTAAGAATGAATTAAAGATGTTTGACAAACCATAGACTTCTGCAAAATGTGGTTTGTTACATACCTAACAATATTTTTACATCAAACTTGATCATTGCTCAATTTCCATCTGCATTTCAATCATATCTAAAAGTCTAAAACATATTCATGCTTTTTCTATTTATCCCAATAAGGTCTGGTTTACCAGGCATTCAGCCTATTTTTATTTGGCATTAGCATTGTTGGAATCTTAGCAGGTTTCCCTTTTACTGTACAGCTGAGCCCAAGTACCTAGTTAAGGCATCAAGCCACTAGTGGCATCATTAATGCCACAATGATGAAGTGAGACAGCCAAGCACCAGTGCACCATGAAGAACAACAGGAGATTTCAAAGTCATCAAGTCTGAAGCACTGTCATGCTTCTTAAGCAAGGCAAATGCTTTAAGTTTGTATTATTTCCACATTTTGCAGGTATTTAGAAGGCTGTTTCCGGCCTGCCAATTATACCTCAGAACTTTAACTGGATGTTAGGACACAATGATAGATAACTACCACACTGTTACCAACAAATTGACTTAATTCTACTGGAAGATTTGCAATAAAACCACAAATATCTATTTCTAACTCTGCAAGAAAGTAGACCACTGGCATTCCCAAGCAAACTTATCAAATTACCCAAACTGATAAATATATATATGATATAAATGTCATCATGAAATGAAGTGTGTAGTCATTTAAAAATGTAAATTCGTTTATGAATACACCAATTCACTCACCCTACAAATTGTATGTAGGTTGAACATTGTGCCAAGCATTGTGCTAAGCAGTAGGAATTCAATAATTAACAAAGCAGATACAGTATTATGCTCTTATTCCAGCAAGAAATACAGACATTGAACAAATATTATGAATGTGATAACTGTGAGAAAAAGATGTGTAAGACAATGAATAATTTTATAGTCTGGAGTTGTAGAGAGGTATGGCTGAGAAATTAGACCAATGTTCAAATTCTAATACCAAAATTTACTGTTGCATAAATTGAATGGCTACTTACTCTATATCTCAGCTTCCTAATTTTTCAAATGGAGATAATTCTACTTTCCTGAGAGTGTATGGCAATAGTAAAGAATATATTCCATTATATGTGAAAGCATCTAGGATAGAGTTGCCACCTAATACATACTAAGTATTAGTACTCCCTCAAATCATCTAGTAACTCATGATTTTTGAGTGTGGTTTGAGAGCTCAATAGCTTTTGTGCTGTCATGTCAATCAAAATGGTTAATAAGCAATGTATTTAAAATTGTAAATAATTAATGCTACAACAGCTAGAAAGAGACACTTCTCAGCAGGAGAAATTTTAGAAAGAATGGCTAGAAAATTACTTTCCTGGATCAAGAAAAGACTGAGTGTATTTGCTCTAGGACTGAAAATCAATATGCAAGAAAAGCAAAGAGAATGTTCCCTAATGTTGAAAATGTCATTATAAAGGCCAAGTAGGTATAATGAAGGTTCCTAAGTGACAAAAATCAGATGAGCAAGTGATTGAGTAGAAAAATGAACAAACACTGTCCTTGGAAGTTCATAGTCTAAATCTGAATATAAAAATTACATTCTTTAAAATAAAAATAAATTCTTACTAACTCCCAACATGGGTCTCTTTGGAATCAAAGTTATCCCATTGTTTGAAACTTAAATTCACAAATAACTTAAATATTAATTGACAAAACAAATAATTTTAAAAAGGAATATAGGCTTTCATAAAGAGCCACACTTTTTATATACTTTTAAAAATGTTAACTATATTTGGTCTTTTTGACAAATTAGTAGAAAGGAAATTTGGTAATGAATTTATAAGATGTAGTGGTTAATGTTTTGATTTCCTTACAATTATATAATGGTTGCTAAAATGATTTGGTAGTATGATCACTGATATAAAAACCAGAGGGGCACCTGGGTCGCTCAGTGGTTAGGCATCCAGCTTCAGCTCAGTTCATGATCTCATGGTTTGTGGGTTCGAGCCCTACATTGGGTTCTGTGCTGACAGCTCAGAGCCTGGAGCCTGTTTAGGATTCTGTGAATCCCTCCCTCTCTGCCCCTCCACCACTCTTGCTCTGTCTCTCTCTGTCTCAAAAATTATAAAAAAAACTTTTTAATTAAAAAAACCAGAGTAACAAATATTTATTTATTGGTACACAAATTACCAATATCTTTGTTTAAGCAGCATATCGTTGGAATTTCATATTGCCAAGAACAATTTTAAAAAGAAGAGAGAAATTCATTAGCTTTCCTATTAAATTATCAGTCTGAGATGTTTAATAATCCCAATATTGGAAGGGTCCTCAGAAACGTACTTGTGTTAGTTACCTGAGACCTGGCAGGTAAATGGAAATCCAGTAGCCTTTCTTTACTGTGTGGTGCTATGTGTACTTATCTTTGGTCCTCAGAGTTACTGTCTTGTAGCTAAGTAAAGCGCTTCTTAAATCAATTTATTTATTACTCTAAACTACATGCTAGTCTGGCCGATTGATTCCACTACATTATGCTCTTTAAATTTTTCCCTACATTGTCCTCTTTGTTCCAGTTTGGTTTTCTTCCCATCAGAAGTAAAGGAATAGATCTGGAGCTTGAATTCTAGTACCAGTGTACAGATCTCCTAGCAATGTGACTCTGAAGAAGCTACTTCACCTCTATGGCCTCAGTTTACTCTTTGTAAACTAACAGAATGGGCCTATATTATCACTGAGATGCCTTCCAGTCCTGCCATTCCACAATTTCCACAGGCTTAATGAGTTGCCATCTGCTTTAATAGTGAGGGGAAAAACACTCAAGCAAGAGGTCTAGATTTTATTACAGGCTCTATTAACTTGGGAAAACTGTGTCATCTTTCTAAGACTAATTTGGCTCATTAGTCAAATAAACATAATTATACCTTCTCTGTTTGCCTCACAGGATAATCCAGTGAGGTAAAGACATAGGTTGGCAAATAGTATAAACTTTATCCTTACAATCTTTTAAGACTTAAAAGATGCAGGTAGAGGGGAAAATGGGAAGGAGAAAAAAGGTAAATATTGTTTAGAGAATAAAAACAAGATAAAAGTACAAAATATGGATCAATTAGCTAATGAAAGGAGGAATTCATTTATCTCTCTAATGATTCCAAATATGTGAAGACCTTAACTATATTAAAAGCAAACAAGTTAAATTTGGCAACAGAGTGATCTGAAAAGCAAAGAACAATAGAATGGGTTCTAACACTATTTCGGTGATTAATTAGATAAATAAATGTCTTTGGACAAATCACGTACTTATGGTTCTTTTACCAAATATAGACTGTCAAACTGATTTAATAATCTAGAAGAAAAATTTTCCACATTATAAATTCTCTTTCTATTTTTTTTATTTTTTTAGTAGCCTCTTCTTCAATGTGGGGCTAGAACTCAAGACCAAGAGTCACATGCTCTACTGCCTGAGGCAGACAGGAGGCCCTAACTTTTGTTTTTAAATACAGAGTTTTAAAATTAAGGAGAAAGAGAAAGAGAGAGATAGAACTTCCACTTTGACTATGATAGACGAGTTTAAAACATTCCAAACCTCCTGCTGAGAAAAACTAGAAAGGTTGGATTATCAAAGAAATGTTTGAAGTCATCAAAGAGCCACCAAGACAGCCAGGACTTAAGAGGCCAAGATCCCTGACAAGAAAACTCATTGAGGTGGGCTCAACACTTCTTTTCTTCTGAAAGCATTTTCCTATTTGTACCCAGTACAGAGCAAGAGGCTGAGGAGCTCAAATAGAAAGCTGAGCAGAAAACAGATGCCGAGTAAAGCTGTTGGCAGTCTCAGAGGACTTAAAAACAAAAATTGGAGTTCAGAATTGAAAGGAAAGCTGGGACTTGAGGATTCAGGATCCTGCAACGAAGTAAAGTACAAAAAAGTAAGACCAATGCCATGTGCTATTTTTTCTCTCAAGGCAATACCCAACTCATCAGCAGAGCAGGGACAGAGACTAGGAAGCTGAGAAGAGTGAAGTCTCTGAGAACCGGGACAGAAATTTAATAATCACACGATACTAGAGAGATAAAAATTGGGGTTCCAGCTCACCAATGAGGAAATGCCTTCATAAACATCTCAATGTGAAGGTTAGAGTTGGGGTTACGATTAGGGTTAAAGGATAGGGACAAACTGGAAATAAAACACCCTCACAAGAAAATGAATGGAACCTCGAAAATGAGTACTTTTCTGTATCTATATTGTACTTCACTAGAAAGTTTGTTTTAAATGTTAAATTTCATGTGTGTGGATCAAGAAGATGTGGTATATATACACAATGGAGTACTACATGGCAATGAGAAAGAATGAAATATGGTCATTTGTAGGAAAGTGGATGAACCTTGAGGGTGTCATGCTAAGCGAAATAAGTCAGGCAGAGAGGGACGGATACCATATGTTTGCACTCATAGGTCTAACAGGAAAACAGGAGAAACTTAATGGAGGACCGGGGCGGGGGCGGGGGGGAAGAGAGTTGGGGAGAGAGAGGGATGCAAAGCTTGAGAGACTATTGAATGCTGAAAATGAACTGAAAGTTGAAGGGGAAGGGGGAGGGGGGGAAAGAGGTGGTGGTGATGGTGGAGGGCACTTATGGGGAAGAGCACTGGGTGTTGTATGGAAACCAATTTGACAATAAACTATTTAAAAAAATAAAATAAATAAACATGAAAAAATTCAAATAATTAAAAAAATAAATAACAAAAAAATGTTAAATTTAAAACATTAAAAGATATAGAAATTCTTCAGAGACCTAAGACTATGAAAAAGAGTCAACGGAAATTCATAAACTAAAAAATCTTGGTAAGTAAAATTAACAATTCAATAGGTAGGTTTAAAAATAAATATGATTCAGTGAAAGAGATGGTTAGTGCACTGGAAGAAAAGCTAATAAGTAAATTCAAACAGAAGCACTGAGAGAATAAAGAGATTAAAACTTATTTTAAAATGTTATAAAAAAACATATGAATCATAGTGGGGGAAAAAGGTGTTTGTGGACTCTCATATTTGGTGCAGAGAATGTGGCAGCAACATTATCTGATATATGTGTCAATACATTTTCAAAGCTGACAAAAGACAGAAAGTCAGATTCAAAAAGTGCTACCAATCCCAAATAGGGTAAGTACAAAGAAACCACACCATGGTATATTATAATCAAACTGCTGATAAGCAGTGACAAAGAGAAAATCCTAAAAGCAAACATTCATTATGAATGAACAACAAGACTTAAGCTCATTTCTCAACAAAAATGATGAAGCCAAAGACGTCTTTATAAGTATTAATTGACAAAGTTTAACTTTATATATAGTGAAATTTTGATTTAAAAATTTAGGCAAAGATATTTTCAGTGAACAAAATACAAGAGAACCTATCATCAGCAGATATATATTATAAGAAATAATAAAGAGAGTTCTTCAGGTAGAAGAGGAATAATTATAGAAAGAAGAATAGGAATGCAAAAAAGAATAAAGAACAAGAAGTTAATGTGTGGGTATTTCTAAAAGAATATTGGTGACATAAAACAATAATTATTATTCTAAGTAATTTTTAGAAGAAAGTTTATAGATTTAAATAATACTATATTTTTAAAAAGAGTTCTGAAAATCAAATTTTCCATTTCAGGAAGCTGGAAAGGTATAGGAAATAAAACCCAAATAAAATTAAAGGAAGGAAGTAATAAAGGTAAAAAATAGGAATTAATGAAATATAAATGTAGAATTGACAAAAATCCAGAAATTTTAAAACTGATTTTAAGAAATTATTTTAAATTTATAACCACCCACTATGACTGATTGAGAAAATAATAAGAGACAAATCATTAATATCTGAAGTAAAAAGTGAAACACTTAAGATTTTACAGAAGACATTATAAACAAAATAATGCCAATGAAAGTTGAAAATTTAGTAGAAATGGAGAAATACTAGAGTGAAAAAATTTTACCAAAACTGACATAAGAGTAAATAGAAAATATATGTTCTCCAATCTCTAAAAAAGTAATTGAATTTTTATTTTAAAAGAAATCTCAAGCCCAAAAGACTTTCAGAGGTGAATTCTTCCAATATTTAAGGAAGAATGAATGTCAATTTAAAAGAAACTTTCATACAGCAGAAAATGATATAACACTTCCCAACATATTTTGAAGCCAACATAACATTGATACCAAAAGGTCAAAAAAATTATAAAAGAGAAAAATTATAAGCCAATCTTTCTCTTTAGCGTCAAAGAAAAAAACTTTTAAAAAAACCATTACACTTGAAAAGAATAACATTTCATGAGCAAGTTGGGTTTATTTAAGAAATTAAATTTGTTTTTAACTTTCAAAAATCAACCAATGTAATTCACTACATTAACAGAAAAAAGAAAATGTTCATTTAAACATCTCAGTGAATGTGGAAAATGCATTTTATAAAATTTAATACTCATTCATAATTTTTAAAGTCATAGCAAGCCAGGAATACCAGTGAATAACCTTAGCATGAAAACATTATTATAAAAGCATTATGCTAGTGTGAAATAATGAAATAGTCTTCCTTAAGATTAGAATGTCAGCTATCATCACTTCCATTAAGTACTGTACTGGAGGTTTTAGCCAATACAATAAGAAAAAGATATAAAAATTAAGAAAATGAAAAAGAGGAAATAAAGCATCATTTTTCTCAGGTAATTCAATTATGTACATAATAACTCTAAAAATATCTGTAGATAAAATATTACATACCCAAGCAAATTTAGCAAGTTTTCTATGCCCAAGGTTAATACAAAAAAATCAATTGTCTTTCTTTAGGTATACCACTTAAATTGACAAATTGATTTTAAAATGCATATGAAAATGAAAATAGTCATGAAATGCTAAGAAAATTGTGTATAAAAATAAAGCTTATACTACCAGATATTAAAACTTATTATACGTAGTATTTAAGAGATGCTCTAATTGCATAAGAATAGAAAAATTGACCAATAAAACAGAATAGAGTCTAGAAATAGGCCCACTTAACATGGTTACCTAATATCCATCAAAGGCCCCCTGTGATTCAGTGAGGAAAATATAGCATTACATCCATAGTATAGGCAAAACTGAGTTGTGACTCTCCACCTGACACTATTCAGAAACAACTCCAAGTCCAGTGTAGATCTAAATGTGACAAGTTCTAGAAGAGAACATACAAAAATGTTCTAACTGAACATGGGTAGACATAGATTTCCTAAACAGGATACAAAAAAGGCTGTATGGTTTTATACACACACAAAAAAATATTTTGGTAAGTTGGACTACATCAAAGTACAAACTTTTGTTCAAAAGCTTCAATTAAAAAATGGAAAATACATGCCAAAAAAGAGAGAAAATATTTGCAATAATGTGCAAAATAGGATGCATCTCAAAATACATATGAATCCATCAAATCAATAAACAAAGAAAACTCAAATCAATAAGCATATGAAAAAAGTTCAAGCTCATTAGTCATCGGACAAAAGCAAAACTAAAACCACAATATTACTACACACCCACCAAAGTAGCTACTGAAAAAATGTACGGCAATTGGTACTAACATACATCACCTTTGGGAGGGTAACTGCTTTGGGAAGCTCTCACAAATTTTCTGCTAAGTTAAACATATGCATATTTTAAGATCTAGCAATTTCACTTCTAGTGGTATAACCAAACACACACCAAAATTCACCAAAATGCTCCTAGCAGACTTAGTTGTAATAGCCTAAAGCTGTAGAGCCAACAAATATCCGCCAACAGGTGAGTGAATAAATAGTGTGGTATGTTTATGCAATGGATTATTATACAGTAGTGAGAAAGGACAAATTACTTTGGCATGCAACAGAATGAATTTCACAAACACAGTGTTGAGTGAAAGAAACAAGGCAAAAAATTACTGTAGGGTACCGTTTATGTAAATTTCAGAGAGGCAAAAGTAACCCACGGAAACATGTCAAAAGGAGTGTTACTCTTGCAGTGTGGGTGTTAGTGACTGATAGCACAATGAAGGCCTCTGTTTTGCTGACTTGGCTAGATCTAGATATCTAGATCTGAGTGACTGTGTTCACTTTGAAAATTCATCAAGCTATACCTTAGTGTGCTTTTCTGTATTTATATTTTATTTCAACTAAAAAATATGGTTGGATGTATAAGTAGGCCAACAGTATTTTTTAAAAAGAATTATAATTAAAATACATGACGTGGGATCTGCACTCTTAACAAAATTTTATGTGTATGTACATTATTGTTAACCATAAGCAAAATGTTGTACAAAAGATCTCTAGAAATTTTTGATCTTACATGACTGAAACTATACTCATTGAATAGCAAATCCCAATTTCCCCCTTCCCTGTGGTCCCTGGAAACTACCATTCTACTTTTTTGTCATAATGAGTTTGGTAACTTTAAACATCTCATGTAAGGGGCGCCTGGGTTGCTCAGTTGGTTGGGTGTCCAGCTACAGCTCAGGTCATGATCTCATGGTTCGTGGGTTTGAGCAACGCGTAGGGCTCTATGCTGACAGTTCAGAGCCTGGAGCCTGCTTCAGATTCTGTATCTCCCTCTCTCTCTGACTCTCCCCCATTCATGCTCTGTTTCTCTCTGTCTCAATAATAAATAAATAAAAACATAAAAAAAAACATCTCATGTAAGTGGTGTTTGTCCTTCTGTGACTCATCTATTTTATGGAACATAATGTCTTCAACTTTCATCCATGTTGTAATATATTAAACCATTTTTTTCTTCTTTTTTAAAAATTCTTTTAGTGTTTTATTTATTTTTGAGAGACAGCATGAGCAAAGGAGGGTCAGAGAAAGAAGGAGACACAGAATCCAAAGACAGGCTCCAGGCTCTAAGCTAGCTGTCAGCACAGAGCCTGATGTGGGGCTTGAACCCATGAACTGTGAGATCATGACCTGAGACAAAGTCGTAGGCTCAAGTAACTAGGCCACCCAGGCACCCCTAAACTATTATTTTCTTCTTAATGGTTGAATCATATCCCATTGTATGAATATACCATTTAATCTTATTTGTGCCTTTCAAGTTTTAATTAAAACTCCAGTTAGTGTAATACTGGTTTCAGGAGTAGAATTTAGTGATTCATCACTTATATATCACACGCGGTGCTCAACAGGACAAGTGCCATCCTCAATATCCATCACTCATCTAACACATCTCCCCACGCATCTACCCTCTGGTAACCATCAGTTGGTTGTCTGTAAGTTTAGAGTCTGTTTTATGGTTTGTCTCCTTATCTTTTTTCCCCTGTGTTCATCTGTTTTGTTTCTTAAATTCCACATATGAGTGAAATCATATGATATTTGTCTTTCTCTGATTGACTTATTTCACTTAGCATAATATACTCTAGTTCAATCCATGGCATTGCAAATGGCAAGATATTCTTTCTTATGGTTGAGTAATATTTCATTGTATGTATATACCATCCCTTCTTTATCTTTTCATCAATCAATGGACATTTGGACTCCTTTCATAATTTGATCTTTATCTGTTCATTTGTATATAGACATTTAGGCTAATTCCACTGCTTGACTATTGTGAATAATGCTGCAGTGAACAGGGGTGCAGGTATCTCCTCAAAATCCTGGTTTAAGTTATTTTGGATAAGTACCCAGACGTGGGATTGGTGCATCATATGGTTGTTCTATTTTTAATGTTTTGGAAGAACCTCAATAGTATTTTCCATGGTGGCTACAGCATTTTACAGTCCTACCAATAGTGCACAGTAGTTCCTATTTTCCCACATCTTCATCAACACTTACTAGTTTCTGTTTTTTTCTTTTGTTTTGGTTTTCGTAACATCCACTAAAAGATGTGAGGTAATATCTCATTATAGTTTTGATTTGCATTTCCCTGATGATAGTGATATTGAGCTTCTTTTCATGTACTTGGTAAGCTGTGTGTCTTCTTTGAGGAAAAGTCTACCTAAGTCCTTTAGCCATTTTTTAAAAATAATTATCCAGGCCTTTAGCCATTTTTAATCAGATTTTGTTTGTTTTGTTTGCTATTTAATTGTAGGACCTCTTTATATATTTTAGATATTAACCCTTTGTCAGATATTATGCAAATATTTTCTCCCATTCTCTAACTTGCTTTATCACTCGGTTGATTGTTTCCTTTTCTATATAGCAGCTTTTTAGTTTGTTGGTAGTCTCACTTTTCCACTTTGCTTTTGTTGCTTGTGTGTTTTGTTTTTTTTTAACTGAAATTTCAGTCTGGGTCATTGTGATACCTCTCTTTCTGTAGTGGCATCCTTTATCTACATATATTTTCAAGACAAAATACACATGATTTGAATTATTTGGCTTTTATATGCTCACACATTAGTTGGCCTAGGTTAGCTATAAAAACAAAATTAGCAACTTGCTTTTTGATCCCCAAAACTGATGCCCTGCTTCTGAGGACACATCTCTAAGAAGGCACTGTCATATTGTTTGAAGGGTGACATGTCAGTGAAGCCTCAAAAGTGTAAAGCAGTAAAAGCCAAGATAATTCAGTATTTTTTCCCAAATGAAAAACTGATGACTGAGATATAAGTACTCTACTGTTCATCCTTCCGAGGAACATATATGATGTCAACCTTATTCAGATGAATTGTCTTGGTCAAATCCTAAACAATGGTGAGCTACAAATTCTATCACTAAGTTATCTCACATTTCTATATTATATTTTTCTCATTTTTGTTTTATTAGATGAAAATGTTTTAAGTCCAAAGCCTATAGCTAGGCCTCGACCCTCAAACAGTTTTGCTCTTTGAGTGCCATCTCAACTCATTCCATTTTATAAGCTCTTTCTTAGGCAAGTGCACTAATACTTGAGGCACTTTGCTCCTAACATATCACATGACTCTGGAAATTTCCCCCAGCCCATTTTAGCACATCCAATAATTGGATGACTCAGCTGCAGGATTTGGGGTTACTCTAGCCAGATTACTGAAGATGAACATAACTTGCAAAAAGAGAGGTCACTTTGGAGGCTATAATACAGTAAGCAGGCAGGACTTTCCCATTATTGCACAGATAAAACCTGAAATTGTGCCTTTTTCACTGTGGTTATTTGAAATTAAACAGAATTCAGACTCTGTAGTTACAATGCTCTTTGAGCAATCCAGAAAATAGGATGAGGCTCTTTTATGCCATGGAGGAAGGTAAAGTTTGTTCTTTATGGAAGAAAATCTTTACCAGTGCAAGAATTTAAAAATGTAGGTGACAACTTAGATTTAACTAGAGTTTGATTACTGCATTCCAGCTATAAAATTCTACATAAAAGTATTTTGTATTTAAATAGTGTTTCCTACCTTTAAGCATGCATTTGCTTAAAGGGCTAGTGATTCCCACTACACAAGATTGTTGAGAAGATAATAACAATAGGTACTTTTTATTGAAAGCCTATTATGTCCTAAACACTGTGTTAACTATTTTATTTCTATGAGATAAGTGACATTACAGACCAATTGAAAACAGACTCAGAGAAGATAAATTCTTACCTAAGATCATACAGTTTGTTAAGGACAAGGAAAGACTTTTAAATATATTTTTAAATGTTTATTTATTTATTTTGATAGAGAGCATGCGAGAGAAGTGTGTGTGTGTGTGTGTGTGTGTGTGTGTGTGTGTGTGTGTATGGGTGGGAGAGTGGAAGAGTGGGGGAGAGAGAGAATTCCAAGTAGATTCCACACTATCAATGCAAAGCCCATTGCAGGCTTGAACCCATGAACTGTGAGATCATGATCTGAGATAAAATCAAGAGTCAGATGCTTAACTGACTGAGCCACTCAGGTTCCCCACAAGGAAATACTTTAAATCATATTTGTTTTATGGGGTGCCTGGGTGGCTCAGTCAGTTGAGCGTCTGGCTTCGGCTCAGGTCATGATCTCACAGTTCATGGGTTCAAGCCTCACATTGGGCTCTGTGCTGACAGGTAGCTCAGAGCTTGGAGCCTGCTTCAGAATCTGTATCTCCCTCTCTCTCTAACTCTCCCCTGCTGTCTCTGTCTCTCTCTGTCTCTCAAAAATAAATTAAAAACACTTAAAAATGTTTAAATCATATTTGTTTTATAAGAAAATCCATGATCTTAACCATTACCTCATAGAGATCTGACAAGGTAATAGAAACGAATACTTTACAAGTTATATATCACTAAATTAATTGAAGAGACAGATCTGGTAAATTAAAAACAGCATCATACAAAGACTGCTTTGAAACATATGAAACCAAAAGTTTGAAAGACTTGGGACTCTTATAACAACTGAGTGTGGCTCGTGAACTGCATAATCATAACGGAAAAATAAGCACTCTTATATTTAGCTTAATTATATTAATTCAATAGGTATTTTAGTCAAGACATCTAGTCTTTAAAGAATTGAAAATTCTAAATGTAGTACTAAGATACTAAAATAGTGATAACTAAACAAAATTTTAAGAATTTGTGGTGAGCACTGATGTGCAGTGTCCTCAATTCTGGATTAATATACTCATTACCCCACTTGATAGAAATGTTAGCTGCTAAGGTTCACAGATGTGTCCCTCTCCAGGAAGCTGCCTTGACCAAAATGAAATTCCCTCCCTTGGGCAACTTGCATCCAGTGACTCATTGATGTGGTGGCGCAAAGATCCAGCAAACCTTCTTCAAATGAGAACAACTCTGAAAGACCATTCCAGCTCCGCAGCTCCCTGTAGGACCATCTAAGGCCTCTGCTATAACTGGAATTTGGTTCAATTCCCTTGCCTAATTCTGGGTTGCTCGTCCCTCACAGGAGTTGTTCCTAGAATGTTCCCTAATAATCTCTTACATACCAATCTCAGATTTTTTAGAGTATTTTCTGGGGAACCTGGCTTATGACAATAATTAATCCCAAAATTTCCTCCAGTCTAATGCTTATGGTTCTTAGTATCATTACGAAATATGCACCCTTTTTTCTATTTTCCTACAATCAAGTGATGGGGCAGTAAATATTTTACATGAAGTTGACATTACTTTGTGTAACTTTTAAAAATTGAACATGGATTCCATACATAATGAGGCAATCATAATAAAAAGTGGTAGACTTGTGACCAAACAAATTTTTAAAGACTTATATGATTAACAGCATAGGAAATCTGTTTCTACAAAATATAACAGTTTAAAGTTACAAAGAACAGACTTTAGTACCAACATGTTGTATATCCCTTTAACATGACACAGTTAAATGAGCTTTTCCCATTCTTTTCTTTTTTTAAGTTTTTTGTGGGTTTTTTTTTTTTTTAGAGGAAGAATGGGTAGGAGTAGAGAGAGAGGGAGAGGGAGAGAGCATCCCAAGCAGGCTCCTTGCTGTCAGTGCAGAGCCTGATGCAGGGCTTGATCTCACAAACAATAAGAGTATGACCTGAGCCAAAATCAAGAGTCAGATGCTTAACTGACTTAGACCCCCAGACACCCCTCCCATTCTTTTCTTGAATTAAATATGGTATCTAGAATCTAGAATGGAAATAATCCCCACTGCTTCCTAAATCTATGAAAAATGGTTTGATAAGAAGCAATGATTTGTGATGTTTGTAGGCAAACTTATACTGAATTGTATCACAATCTTCACTTCAACATTTGACATTTATTAACCCAATAAGATGATTTTGGACCCCAAATATTTGTTGACCCAATTGTCATGACCCTTTCCTTCATGATCCCCTAATTTGTTTGGGGAAAAAAGCAAAATAAAAATAGGAAAGACATCAGACCGTGACTCAGTCTATGAATATGTTCATTGACAATACAAATATGAAGGTGAAACTAAATATATGTCACATAATTAACACTTTGTTCTCAGAATATCATATTTTATTACATCTAAGTAATAGATGTAGAAAGTAATGGAAATGGAGTACAACAAAGAAAATGATACCAAATATTTCCAGGAAATGTCAGGCCTGAATGCTAAAAGCGATGAAATCATGCTATCACTGAGCTTCAATAAAAAGTATTTTATCTTTCCAAAAGATTTTCTAATAAATTTTATTTGATTCTAAGTATAAGCAGTTAGAAAGACTTATGAATGAATATGCTGAAATCTCACTGTAAAATGCAGACATGCTCTATATAAATCTCATCATATTCCACATCCAATCTACTCTTCTTTTGGGCTTTTCCTGTCTCAGTGAATGGCACCACCATCTGTTCAGTTGCTCAAGTTAGAAATCTGGAAACCAAAATCAGCACCTCTCTATCCCTTGCCTCATATATCCAACCAAAAAAATGATCTAATATACAGTACATCCTGTCATTTTATCTCTTACTTTAATAGAAAGATATCATGCTATGATATCAACAAGGGTGACATCACACCCAATGGAGTGAAACTTAGTTATTTTGGAGAAGAGAATGGTGGCTAATTTTGTGTCAACCTAGCTAGGCTATGATGCTCAGTTGTTTGGTCAAATGCTAATCTAGATGTTCTATAAAGGCTTTTTTTTTTTTTTTTGGATAAACATGTATAATCAGTTGGCTTTAAGTAAAACAGATTACCCTCCATAATGTGTAGGCCTCATCCAATCAGCTGACGCCCTTAAAAGCAGAGTGAAGAAGCTGAAGGAGCAAATCTGCCTCAAGATTGCAATGTAGAAATTCTGCCTGAGACTCCAGCCTGTCAGCCTACCCTACAAATTTTAGACTTGCCAGTCCCCACGATCTTATGAGCCAATTACTTAAAATAAGTCTCCCCACTCACAACTAATAGAGAAGATGAAAAAACATTTTATGTATAAAGCACAGATATATATATGATACCTAAATAGGTTTGCAGTGTATCTGTGGTATTCAAATTTCACCAGGCAGGGAGTTGGTTAGGACAAAATGTGCAAAAAGTCTCCTGGTCTCCTATGTGGTATATGTGTGTGTTGGAGGGAGGTGGTAATAATGAAAAAATAGTGAAGAAACACTATACTATATGTTTTTTAATTATCTTCTCTATTGTATATCCCTTATAGCACTACGGTAGGATAGTACACAATTTATTAGCAAGAACATCACTTCTTAAGGACTCTCTCTCGGACTATATTGGTCCCCCTCGAATATATCCTCCATAGTACCTACCAGATCTGTGTACAAAGTGAAAGTTTAACTATATATTTCCCTTGTTTAAAACCCCTTTTTGCTCTAGGTTTGGGAACTTCTCATTTCTACTTACATAGAAACCTACAGGCAGGAAAAGTGTCTTTTCATCATTTCACAGAGAAGGATAATGAGATCCAGTCAGTATAATTACTTGCCCAAAGTTGCACAATATGCAGAGGCAAATTTAGGATTTTAAACTAGATTTCAAAATCTAAATATCCAGTTTTTTAAGAAGAAACACTATTTTGGCATTAGGTAGACATCCGGATACCTTGGCATTTTCTTTCTAGTTTATGAGACTCTGAGCAAATGACTATGTTAGAGAGCTTTAGTTTCCTAATCTGTAAAATACCAGCAATATTCTCTTCTCAAAATTTATATTAGGATTAAATAAGCTGATATACATATACTCACACATACATATATACACAAAAACATATAGTCACAAATTAATATATGTAGATATAGTTACACATGTATCCATCTATATCCATATCCATATCGAGAGAGAGAGAGAGAGGGAGAGAGAGAGGGAATATAGCATGGAATGTTTGGTATTTTGACAGTTATTGAATAAATTAGGTGGGGAGGTGTGGAGGAGCCTTCTTGACCTTGGAAACTACTTTTACTACTGGTTGTCTCCAAGTTAGGAATAGTGGTAACTTGTCATGAAATTCAGCTGAATTTTTTCTTCTTCTCTACTAGCTTCATGACAGAACAGACTTATCCTAACTTCCATCTATGCTGTCACTGGACAACAGCCTGGGCTAAAGTTACTACCAAGTCATGCTTATGAATAATGCCTCTTCCCTCCCAATCACCTCCTTTCTCAGTTTCTGAAAGTGTTCATGAATACCTTATGGTTCTTTATGCATTTCCTCACCATTTTTTCCTCTTGTGGCTCAGTGAAACTATTCTAGCCTCTGTGTCTCAACTGAAAATGAGTATCTTTCTCTCAGTTTCTCCTTCTTATTCAAAAACTTTTTTAGTTACTTTAGGAATTCTCTGTCCCTCACTTTGTTCTATGCAGTAAACCTGATCATAATACTGTAGGGATCACAGGGATCTTGAAAATCACTCAGTCCTATTCACAAAGTGAGGTGCCTCTCTCCAGTCTTTCAAGAGGTATGCATTCCAACCTTCCTAGAATGTGCAGTTAAGAAGACCTCATTATTTATTAAGGAAGTCATTATTCATACTGCAAACACACCAGTTTATTCAATCCTGTTGTCCTCTAGAATATGCAGAATAAATCTACCCCCTATTCCAAATGACAGGCATACATGTACTCATACATTCTCCAAGAGAAACACCCACATTCATTCTGTGGTTTCTTTTTCCTCATAAGACCTACTTCCCATTTTCTGGTTGTCAGTCTCCAGGATACACCCCCAATTTGTAACATGTCACTCTTTGAAAATAGGGCACCTGAACAGAAATACACTTGTATCATAAAACTTAACAAAAATGTAACTATCATTTTCCTTTTGAGATTGCTAAAAAGTTAAGTAAATATTTTGATTGATTAGTAAGAATCCACTCATAATTATAGCTTCAATTATCACTTCTAATATCTGTCTTTAAATGTCTATCTTCAGCCATGGTTTCTTGTGCATTCATTCAAAAAACAAAATTTTTATTACTTAACTTCCTTAGATGGATTGAAAAATAAATAAGTGAAAAAATAAATAAATGAATAAATAAATAAATATTTTGCCTGTTGAATACTACTACTGCTGATAGTAACATTATAATGTGTAGAATTGATTGATCATTACGCATGGATCACACACTAGGCTTAAATTTTTACATATATCATTTTACTTACTCCTAGTTTTATAAATGATGAAACTGAGTTACAGAAGTTTATATGATGTGCCCAGATATGCCAGATAGTGAAAAGATCAAGCAAGAATATCTTCCAATCCCTAAGGTCTTAAGCAGTACATTCATTAAAAGATTACTTCTACTCTCCATTCCCAAACTATGTTCTTAAATCTGTCATTATTCCCAAACAGACCCTCTCTCTTCCACTAGATACATGATTACATTTCTCTCAAATCATTCCATAAGCATTTCTGTTTTCCTAATTTTTATGCTTACTAGTCTCCAGTATCCCACCCTTTTTACCATATAAAAATAAAATCTGTGGGATAGATACTGTTATTAATATTTTATAGATGAGAAAATAGAGGCAATTTGCTGAAAGTCCCATAGATATCTGTAGGGACTAAAAATTGAACCCAGGTCTGTTTTACTACAAAGACTGTGCTTCTTCACTACATTCTACCATGCTGTATCTAATCACTCATTATTCACCCTCCAGGGAACAAATTCTATCCCACTTCTTCCACAAAGCCTACTATGATTGGTTTTGCCCAAGCTATTTTCTCTGTTCTAAATTCTCACAGTACTTATGGCTTTTGGTTTGTGAAATTTTTAATAGTGTTACCATTTTTTTACTTTCATGTTGGTATTGAGGTTCCTGTGACATTGTCTTCCTATTCAAAACCAAGCTGGAGAGGAATACAAACAACAGTTTAGAACATGATCCTGGAGCCAGTCTATCTGAGATCAAATTCTAGCACTACTGTTTTTTTGTTTTTTCCTGTGTGATCTTAAAAAAGTTGCCTGAACTCTCTGACTCTGTTTCCTCATTTGTTAAATGGCCACCATAATGAATAAAGTTATTTTAATGATAAATTATTTAATCTATACCAAGATGGGGCACCTGGGTGGCTCAGTCAGTTAAGTGTCCAACTTTGGCTCAGGTCATGATCTCCCGGTTTGGGGGTTCGAGACCTGCTTTGGGCTCTGTGCTGACGGCTAGCTCAGAGCCTGGAGGCTGTCTTCAGATTCTGTATCTCCCTCTCTCTCTGACCTTCTTCTGCTTGTACTCACTCTGTCTCTCATAAGAAAACCAAACAACCAACCAAACAAACAAACAAAAAAAACCCATAAACTATAGCAAGCTCTTGGAACACTAGCACATTCATGACTTAGCAATAGAGAGCAGGAATCTGCTCTAATCTTAATCTTTATCTCTTCCAGTACCAGATTTCCAGACTTAGAAACCAAACTCTAATGGTCAGTCCATGGCAGACCATGGTATATAATAGAAGAACTGCCTATTAGAATGGCAGGCATTAGGGTGAGGATTACCCTGGTTTCACAGGTTGACTCCAAGACAGGAAGGCAAAATGTCCCACAGGTAAATTAAGCTTGACTTGTATCAGTTAAAAGAACTATTATGATGACCAAATGTAGTGTGTGGAAAATCATCTTATAAATAGTAACATGATAAATAACTGGTAGCTCTTATTTGAAAGTGACAAGATAATAGGTACCATGAGAATAAGATACATTTTCAGAAGAAGCAATTGATGAAGTACAACATCCATTCATGATAAAAGCCAAGCGGCTTTAGAGGGAACATACCTCAACATAATGAAGGCCATATATGAAAACCTCACAGCTATTAATTATCATCTTCAATTGGGGGGGGGAATTGAGTTTTTCCTTCACAATCAGGAACAAGACACAGATGGCCTCTTTCAACATTGTTTTTTTTTTTTTTATCATACTATGGTAGCCCTAGGCTCAGCAATCAGACAACAACAACAATAACAACAACAAAAAGTATCTAAATCTGCAAGGAAGAAGTAAATCTTTCACTATTTCCTATCTTTCCTTATAGAAAACTCAAAAGCCTTCACCAAAAAAAACTGATAAAACTGATCATTTTCAGGATACAAAATCAATGTACAGAAATCTGTTGCATTTCTATACAACAATAAAGCAGCAGAACCTGCTATAAAACTAAGGAATCAATACCATTTACAAGTGCATCAAAAACAATAAGATAGCTAGGAATAAACCTAACCAAAGAGGTACTCTGAAAACTATAAAATATTGATGAAAGAAATTGAAGATGATACTAAAAAATGGAAAAATATTCCATGCTCATATATTGAAAGAACAAATATTGATAAAATGTCTATACTACTCAAAGCAATCTATACATTTAATACCAATTCCTATCAAAATACCACCAGCGTTTTTCACAGAGTTAGAACAAAGAATCCTAAAATTTGTATGGAACCACAAAAGACCCCAAAAAGCCAAAGCAATCTTAAAACAGCAAAGCAAAGCTGGAGGCATCACAGTTCCAGACTTAAAGTTATATTAAAAGCAGTAGTGATCAAAACAGTATGGTAGTGGCCCAAAAATAAACACATAGATCAATAACAGAATAGAAAGCTCAGAAATGGACTCAGAATTATATGGTCAATTAACTTTTGACAAAGCAGCAAGAAAGAATTTCCAAAGGAAAAACAAAAGTCTTTTCAACAAATGATGCTTGGAAAAGTGGAAAGCACAAGAAAAAAAAATTAAACGGGACCACTTTTTTTTTAAAGTCTCATATTTATTTTGAGAGAGAGAGAGAGGGAGGGAAAGAGGGAGGGAGAACAGAGAAGGGAAGGGGCAGAGAGAGAAGGAGAGAGAGAATCCCAAGTGGGCTCTGTGCTGTCACCATGGAGCTCAACAGGAGGCTTGATCTCATGAACTGTGAGATCATGACTTGAGCTGAAATTAAGAGTCAGATACTTAACTGAATGAGCCACCCGGGTGCCCAAACCTGGGCCACTTTCTTATACATACACGAAAATAAATTCAAAATGGATGAAAGACCAAAATGTGAGATGGGAAACGATTCAAATCCTAGAATAGAATATAGGCAGTAGCCTATTTGTCATTGGCCATTCCAACTTCTTTCTAATTACATCTCATGAGGCAAGGGAAACAAAAGCAAAATTAAACTACAAGACTTCATCAAAATGAAAAGCTTCTGCACAGTGAAGGAAACAATCAATACAACTAAAAGGCAATCTACAGAACAGAAGATGATATTTGCAAATGACATTGATTACCAGTTAGCATCTAAAACATACAAAAAATTTCTAATACGCAACATTCTAAAACAGATAATCCTATTAAAAATGAGTAGAAGACACGAATAGACATTTTTTAAAGAAGACATACAGATGGCCAAAAGAATTCTGAAAAGATGCTCAACATCACTGATTCTCAGGGAAATGCAAATCAAAACTACAATGAAATATCACCTTGCATCTCTCAGAATGGTGAAAATCAACCACACAAGAAAAACAAGTGTTGGCAAGGATGTGGAGAAAGGGAAACGCTCATGCACTGATGGTAGGAATGCAAACTGGTGCAGCCAATCTGGAAAATACTATGGAACTTCCTCAAAAAGACAAAAATAGAATACCCTAGAATACAGAAATTTCACTATTAGATATTTACTCAAAGATAACAAATATGCTAATTCAAAGGGTTACATGCATTCCAATGTTTAGAATAACATTATCTACAATAGCAAAATTATGGAAATAGCCTGTGTCTATCAACTGATGAATGGATAAAGAAGAGGTAGTATATATAAGACAGAATATTACTCATCCATAAAAAAAGAATGAAATCTTCCCATTTGTAACAGCATGGACAGAGCTAGAGAATATAATGCTAAGTGAAACAAGTTAATCAGAAAAGAATAAACACCATACAATTTCAATCATATGTGGAATTTAAGATACAAAACAAATGAACAAAGGGAAAAAAGGAAGACAGAGGCAAACTGAGCAACAAAGTCTTAACTATAGAGGACAAACTGATGGTTACCAGAGGGGAGGTGGGAGGGAAGATCAGTATAGGTGATGGGTATAAGGAGTGCACTTGTGATGAGCACTGTCTGTTGCATTGAGTTCTTGAATCACTACACATCTGAACTAACATTACACTGTATGATAACTAACTGGAATTCTTTAAAATTCTCAATGTTTATTTATTTTGAGAGACAGACAGACAGACAGACAGCAGGGAAAAAGGGAAAAGAAAGGGAGACAGAGGAGGCAGGCTCTGTGCTGACAGCAGAGAACCCAAAGAAGGGCTCCAACTCACAAACTGTGAGATCCTGACCTCAGCTGAAGTCAGATGCTTAGCCAACTGAGCCACCCAGGCACACCTAACTAGCTGGAATTTAAATAAAAACTTAAAAATAAAGAATAGATGCATCTTGTTCATATAGAATCTAAACCTTGCTTCTCTGAAAATTCACAAATGCTTCATTGATAACAGTCATGTAAAATGACTATAATATTTTATGAAATTGCATTATACATCAATTACAAAAAAATTTTTTACTATGTTTAAAGAAAAAAAAATCAAACATAAACTGATCCTTGTAAACTTGAAAAGTCATGCACTCTAGGGAAGAAACATGCCTTAAAGTCCAATTTCAAAAGCAATTTAAATTCTGGAGATCCCTATGATTGGAATAGCCTGGACTGAAACTTCAGGCAAAGAGTTGCATTAATTATCTTTATATCACTCTCCTTCATACAGAAATGGAAAATATTTCTCTAAAAATGCATTTCTAAAAAGAAGCAAAAATCATCCTACCCCATTTTTATGCAATCCACCAAGCAGATGAAAATTACCTCTTCACAGAGGTTAGTTCATGCCAGAAAAAAAAGATGAATGGGAATGCTTTAATCTTAGTATCTATATATTACTTGAAATGGACATGTGAGCATTTGTGGATCTCCAATAAAATTTCCAATAAAGCATGAATACAGAATTACCTGCATTCCCTCTTCAGTTCATTGTTCTCATAGTGATGATTGTACCTGTTATAGAAATAAGAGCTACCATTCTTTTGCATTCTGATTTTGAAAATGGACCATCTTATTCACTTCCCTTGTGCCTAAGGCAGGTCTTGGCATATGGCAGTAACTCATAAATGTGGCTGAACCAGAGCACAAAGCATCACCACCTTCCCCACTCTCTCTATGACTGAGGTTCTCAAACCATATGTGTGTGAGCTCTATGAATGAGTGCTATTTTGTAAATTCTAGGCTCACCATCTTCCCCAAAGAAATTCTGAATCAAGAGATCTGACTGGTATCTAGGAGCCTAATATTTAAATGAACATTCTAGGTGATGCTGATGCTGGTATTCTAGCAAGTGTATTTTGAGAAACACTACCCTTTATTTAATTTCTTACGTAATGATACTAATAGCTAACATGTATTGAGAATACCCTTCTGCTGACAGTTCTAAATGTATTGTCTCATTTAATCCTCACAACAGTCTATGAAGTAGACTGTTTCCATATTTTTCAGTGAGGAAATTAGGACTTGGAGAGATTATATAATTTGTGCTAAGACATAGAGTACAGAATACAAACCTAAGTCTGTGTGATTCCAAAGCCCATGCTTTTAACAAATAAACTCTGTTACAAAAATAGAGGTCTGAATGCTGCCAGTGGTTTTCCTTAACAACATACCAGTAAGTACCATTCACAAATTTGTTTAAGAAAATTTATCAGTCATTCATATATATGATATTTCATCATTTGATAACATCTACAGATACTCTAGATGATGGGTAGCAAAGGTCTCATGTCCCATCAGGGCACAACACAATCAACAACCTAGTGCATGCAAAATGAGAACGTTCATTTCAGATTAGTGTCAAGATTTAGAGCTTTTTTTTTTCCTTTTGGAATGGCAACAAAAATATATATTAGATACTAACACTTGTATTCTTCTGACTGGTGCATGAGGAGTGAAGGTAACCAAAAGAACACATTTTGTTATAGATATATGAAGTAAACATATTTGTTTCTAAATTCAGAAAGTGATTTTTTCTTTTGCAATATTAACAGAGGATAAAGAACTGATACATTCATGAAGACTATAGACAGACACCTAAATTCCTTCTTTCACATTCTGTATGGAGTCAGAAACCTAGAAAGAACTACTACTATGAAAACAAGAAATTTTCTACAAGGCCACTTGAAGGAGCCTCCATGTTCTTTCTGGTAGTGGCACCAATAGTGGATTTTCAGCTTCATTGGCAATGGCTCAGAGGAAGAAACCAGGCAATGGAACCAGACAAACCTGTGTTAAAAGCCCTCCTTAGCCATTTAGTAGCTATATATCCTTTAACAAGTTCCTAACCTTTCTCAAGGTCATTTTTCTCAACTGAAAATTGAAATATCAATATTCACCTTATAACCTTACCGAAAGGGCTATAGAAGTAAGTACATACAAAGCTCTTACCTTTTAGATCTGTTTGCTTTCTGCTTTTCATTAACATTGCTTATTAATCTAGTCTGAGTTGTACATTTTTGCTTTATTCTGATATAAAAGATGGCACTTAATAAACATTAGTGGGACTAAATGTTAGATTAAGTCTTTCTGTCACACAATATTCCTCTGAAGTCTTAGGAAGGAAGATCTTTCAGTGCTGCTGCAGTTGAGCCCCTTTTTAAAGAATTCTCAAGCATGCTTTCACTACAAAGCCTTAGGTGGCCCCCATTTCAAACACTCTGCCAGTGCATCAGTAGGTGCCCACAATCAGGAAGTAATGACCTACCTTATTCATAATTAGCAGGAAAGAAATTGTTCCCATAAGGACATAGGGTAGAATCATAAGATAATTAACTAGCCTTCCTTTTACTTTATAGATTCACAATAGCTAGGAACATAGCTTCTAACAGAGGATTCATCTCTACATACATATATCTGAACAACCTTGGGCCACAGACCAAAAAAAAAAAGGCATTTCTTCTAATGAAAAGGATATTGGGCATTGAGTCTTCTCATAAAGAAAATTTTTTTTAAAAGTTTATAAAAGTTAGCAATGTTACAATGAGAAATACAGTTGGCAATATCAGGGGTTGAGCCACTGGCAGGTGTTTTCCTGTAACTGTAAGTTTTGTAAACAGAGAAACCATGGTTGTTCCTTACTATATCCCCAGACCCAATATATGTTTGACACATAGTATGTGCTTAACTTAAAATTGATTGATACATGCTTTTTGAAAGGATGATCTAATTGATATTAGATTAAGCTTAATTCAACCTAATTGAGGTTGCCATGCCCTCATTTCCAATGTTTCTTAAAATAGAACCATGAAGAGAATAACAGGTATAAAAGACTAGGTATAAAAAGGCTAATCCACATACATAAGATGTATGTCCAAAAATGATCACTGTATCATTCCTTACTTAAATCTTTGAAAACTTAAACACAATCTGAATCTTTAACTAAGAAACAGGTAAAATGTGATATGATGTGCTACTTGGAATAACAAGTAGGTAGTCACAAATAAGGTAGTAAATCTAACTATGCCCACATGAGAAGATCTTAAAACCTATTATTGAATGACAAAACAAATTTTAAAAAAACCACACACAAAAGAGTATGCCATTTTTTAAAACAAGTTAAACATACACACAACTGTACTATATGTTTTCTAATAATTATAGATATGTTAATGTGCAAAAGCCAAGGTCGGAAAGCCAAACAGGTAATAGTGATAATCTCTGGGAATAAAACTAACTAGGTATCCTAGTCAAGGGGTCTTGCCTTTCATGCACTAATATGACACAGAAGATCTTCCCATGTGTTAGTTGTAAAATAAAAATTACATCAAGGGGGATACAGGAACAATGACAACCCTTGACATTTTACTTAGTAATTTTATTTAAAGTACCCTTCCTGTGGTAATCTCAAGTCTTCATGTAAATAAACTAGTTTATTTATATATTTGACCTGTTGGTCAATATATCATCAAAGTAGGAATGACTATTTTCCATGTGTCAGAAAGTATGTTATAGCTGGAGATACAGAGATACATGCAGTATACCCTGGATCTCAGAGTTCAGCAGTCTTGCAAAGATTTAGGAGTTCCATTCAACATACAAAGAATCACAGTATTTTTCCTAACTCTGGTCAGAGACAACATGGGTTTGTCTGGGCTGAATAGTAAGGAAACTGTTGATTAAATGTACCATTTGATATCAAAACAGTTTTAATTAAGAATTACTGATAACTGACAATGGGTGCTAGGAAGCACTTCCTGATGACTTTGATTTTCAGACTCCAGTCTGGAAGTAGCCAATTAACTTTCCAAACTTTCTTTACTCACCTGAAGGTGACATCCCGGAAATGTTTTTCGACAAACCAAGCACTGAACCTATCCCCAATTTAAAGAGTAATTTCATGTGTCATAGACATGTATTCAAGATCTGCCATAAAACTGCCCAAAAGTATCATCTCCCAAATGGCGGATTTTCCTCAGTGAGGCTCAGCAGTCTCTTGGCACTAGTAATATCCTAGCACACTCAACTAATCAATCTAGAATATTTCTCTGCTAGTTACTGGACATATGCATACACAGAAAAAGGTCTTCAGAAAAGCTCTAATTAAAAGTCTTATTTGAGCCAAGGGGGTTTGTAGATACTGTACTCAGGCACTCAAATGTTGGCCTGTCCCAGACACCAGGATGGAGGATGCCTCTTTGACTGCTCATTATTTGCTTTCTATATAACATCTGCTTAGCTTTCATTACGTACCAGGCATTGCATTAAGCACTATAGACACAGAGATGACTCTGTCCTCAGGAACTCCCTTCTCTAATCAAAAGACTCATCTATTCATTATTCATATACTTACTAATGTTTTACTAATCACTAGACATAGAAAGATAAGATCCTCAATGATTGAACTCACAGTCTAATGAAGAAGGAAAGTTATCAAACTGATGCTCAATATATCTTTGCACCCACATCCCCAGGACAATGCTTGGAACAGATTTGGCAACTCAATATTTGTTGACTGTATGGGTAAATGAACTTATAAGAAATTTTCTATTTATAAAAACAACCAATATAATGTTTATCCTAATGATAGTATGAAAACATTGCTGTAGTTTAGGGTTAGGGGTTGGGAAAAAGATCTGGACCTATCTTTGGAGCAGAGTGACAAGGAAGACCTCTTACAGGAGATTAATATTTCAACTGGGACAAAATTTCTGTCAGTAGGTTCACATATGAATTAATGGAATGCTAGCAACAAATGTGGACCAAAATATTGCTTAAAAACCCTTTACTACTGGAGGCATTTGGCAATAAAATTTCAAACTCTCTATTTTCTTTTTTTTTGTTTGTTTTTGTTTTTGTTTTCTTCTAGCTTCTCTTTTAGAACATAAAGGAAATCAGATGCGTAGTTAAAAGTACAAAATTTAAATGGCACTGAATGGAAAGTTAAAACCTTACTCAATATTAATGCAAATATATAGGTTAAAAATACATTTAACCTCATAATTGTAAAAAATACATAAAAATGAAAAATGTGCTACTGCACATATAATGTCATCCTTCAAGTTCAAAGCTGACACTATTTTTATCTTTGTGTGGGGAATATGTTAAAAAAAAAACCCAACAGGTTTTTCCCTGCCTTATATATGTAGACCAGTTCTTGGCTTGCATTTTCCATTTCTATTTAGAGGGATATTATCCATTTTATATGACTGAGACATGCCATCCCTGTACAAAGCCAGGATAGACTCTCTATAAGAATTATAATAGCATTTTTCAATCATGTAGAATTTAAGAGGCAATGAGAGCCAACACATTAGAGTCCTATAGGTTTTTTAAGTGGGCTGATAGAACGGGTATTATTTTATCCTCACCACAATTATGGTGCAGGTATTATCCTCATTTTGTATAGTCACTGATTTAACAAACACCTGTTGAACACTGAGTATGAGACAGGTAGTGTCCTCTGCCCAGGGTTAAAACTGTGTTAAATGGTGAATCAAATTCCAGCCCTCAGATAGTGTACTCTACTGTGAGAAATAGTTAAAATAGAGAAGTTAATTTTAGTGATAAATGCTATGGAGAAAAATAATGCAGGCCAAAAATTGTTGGGAGTATGTTTGTTTGTGTGTGTGGAAGAGTGCCATATAGGCCCACTAAGGAAGGCCTGACTAATAAGGCATAATTTGATCAAAAAGCAGTCAGGCAATGACCCCTGTGGATATCTGGAGGAAAAACATTCCAGGCAGAGGAAAAAGCAATGTAAATGCTTCGAGGTGGTAGCATGCATAGAATGTTCAAGGAGGACCGTGCAGCTATAGTGGAGTAAAGGAATGGAAAGTAGTAGGGGGTGTATAAGGGATTCATACTGAGCTATATAAATAACCATACAGACTTTAGCTTTCACTTTCAGTGAGATCAAGAGTTCAGAGAGGATTTACAGAGGAATGACATAATCTGACTTGCCTTTTTACAGAAGAATAGGTTGTTGTAGACAAGAGCAAAAGCAGGAAGACAAAATAAAGGGCTATTATAGTACTATACAAGAGGATATAGTAATATATTAGATGATTGAAAATGGCAAGAAATGCTCAAATTCTGGACACATTTTAAGGTAAAGCCACCAGGATTTACTGACAAATGAAAAGAAAGAGAGAAGTCAAGGGTAACTTCATTATTTTTGGTCTAGGGAATTAGAAAGATCAAATTGCCATTTACTAAGACTAGAAGACTGTGAGAGAAATAGGTTTGGTAGAAAACACAATAGTTTAGTTTTGAACACATTTAAAATGCCTACTAGATAGGTAAGTGGAGATGTCAAGAGGCTGCTGAATATATATATCTGGTGCTCAAGCAAGCAGTCTGAATTGGAAACATAAATGTGGGTCTTATCAGTTTATAGGCTGAATACAAAGCCAAAAGACTGGGGAAGATCATCTATGGATTGATCATATATAAAGAAAATAAGAGGTCTTAAGACTGAGCCTTGGAGTGTTCTAAAATTTAGAGGTAGGGGATAAGGTAGAACCACTGAATGAGACAGAGCTACAGTAGCCACTTTGGTAAGAGAAGAACCAGAGAGAGAGGAAAGAAATGCTTCAAAACCAAATGAAGAAAGTTTTCAAAGAGAAGAGAGTATTTAATAAGGGTAGGTTAAGATGAGAACTGACAATTCATCCATTAGATTTGTCACCATGTAAGTCACTGGTGACCTTGTCAAGAGTGATTTGGCAATGAATTAGAAACAAAATCCTGAATAAAACAGGTTCAAATAAGAATGGAAGATAGGAATTAAGGATATAGAATTGAAGTATAGATATTTCTTATGGATTTTGCTATAAAAAGAACCAGAGAAATGGGGCAATTGGAAAAGCATGCAGAATAAAGGGATTTTTTTTGATAAAATACTTATAACGAGTATTTAAAGGACATCCATATGAAGGAGAAAATCAATGATGCACAAAAGAGAGAGAAAGAGAGACAGAAGGAGGAAGGAAGGAAGGAAGGAAGGAAGGAAGGAAGGAAGGAAGGAAGGAAGGGAGGGAGGAAGGGAGGAAGGGAGGAAGGAAGGAAGGAAGGAAAAGAAAGTTTCCAGAAAAATGTCCTTATGTGGGAAAGAGGAAATGAAGTCTAGCACAGAAGGAGTAGAAAGTTGCCTGAGGGCGCCTAGGTGGCTCAGTCCATTGAGCGG
>NC_043710.1:65408474-65438948 GCF_006229205.1 Suricata suricatta
TCTCTCTCTCTCTCTCTCTCTCTCTCTCTCTCTCTCTCTCTCTCTCTCTCTCTCCTCTCAAAAATAAATAAAAACTAAAAAAAAAATTAAAAAAAAAAAGAAAATTGCCTCAAGTAGAGTACTATGAGGGAAGTCAAAATATGTGGGTACAAATGTGGGCAACTCAGAGAGTGCAGAGGTATGAGTTTGTAAATGTTCGTTTCTGGTTGTCCCTACTTTCTCCATGAAATAGAAAGCAAGAATTTTAGCTGAGAGTAAGTGTGATGTTTTAAGTGAGTGTGGAACATGAAGGTATGGAGAAATCATCTCAAAGAGTGAATGAGCTAGAAATATGTAGTAGGATTAAAGGTGGCCCTCAGAGCTCCCTTGATACACATAGTATAAATATAAAGTGATAACAATCAGCATGACGGTTTTGACAGATGAGGAACCTATTACTTATTGCAAGGGCACTTTACTGGTGAGTGAGTGTATGGTGGGTTATGATGGTACACAATCTACCATTCCAGCACTGATGGGAAAAACGTGAACTCCTCAAAGGTAGGGACTACCTTCACCATGGTGCCTTTAGTGAGTGAACAATGCTTAGCACATAGCTATTAGACTCAATAATATCTTGAACTGAACTGAGCAAAGGATACATTGATGAGAAAGAACATGAGCTGATGAAAATGATATGATCGTGAATGTCTAAAGTAGACCTTCAAGCTATGCAAATATCTTTAGAGTTGCTGAAATAATGTGTTCTATGTGAACAGCTAATTTGGTCTGGAGTTCAAAACTGCCGACTACTCACTTTGTGTATCTGCCTCCCAAGGAACTTTTGACTCTTGATTTTGGTGGATATTTTTTCACAATTTTGTTCATAAATAATTTTTAAGTGACCAAAGTAGGAAGAGAAGAAGATGAGAACATTGTCCACTGTCTTACTGAGAAATATATGGTGGCATTTGCAGCCTTACTCTGATGCTGTTTTGTGCCTTATTTGGACTGCCATCAATCCATAATGTCACCCTAACTCAAGAAAGCATTCCATCATTCCATGCAAGTCTTTTTAGTTATGAGCTTCTAAAATTAGTCTCTGGAATATAGAAACTCCAAGATACTATCTCAAGGGCATTTGATGCTGCTAGAAACTGTTCTTTCCTCCTCTGAATATCTGCAGAAAAACTGTCAGTGTTTTTCCTTTGTAACTTAACCTTCTTTGCTTATAATAATTCTTTATTTTTTGTATGTTTGTGTTTTGCCTCCCAATTAGAACATATTTAATTTGCAACACAGTGTACATCCACTGGAGTATCTGTATGTACTTGCCAAGTTATCACTTGTTAATAGAGTGAACTACATCCTCCCTGCCCCTACTCTGAGAAAAGTAAAAAGCTATGCTATCATAGTACTCTAAAACATTACATGTTTTATCTCTAGGCAGAAATACATGTTCAATTTTAGTAGCCTAGATCCACAGTTTTTTCAAACATTTATGCAAAGGGATAAATTTGGATGGAGAACATGGCAAAATTCTCTGCATTTATTCTGTATGTGCCATGATGCAAAGATCACCCAACTTTAGGCACACCACTTAAAGCTGAGCAGTGATTCCAAGACTACCCAATGATGCCATAGCATTACACAAGTGGCCAAATTTAGCTTGATGCATTTCCCTCTTAATTTGTGCCATTTATATAAAAACATCTAAATGACACAAAGATGTTTATAATCTGGCTCCTACCTATCCTTTCTTAGCAATCTTACAACTGGCAACCCTTGCTATGTCTACGTAAACAATGCATAGTTCAATGGCCATGCCATGCTATGCAATCCTTCATAGACTGGAAATAAACTGTGTTTGTGTAGACAACATAACAAGGACAAATGGATGTGATTTATGGAATGGCTAGATTGGGTTTGATAGAAGAGCCAACAGTAAAGCCACCTTGCAAAATATTAAGTGAAATCAGTGGGATGAGATGATCAAGTACTGTGTCTTATGAAACTTCTCAATACATCTTTTTATCTATATCTAAGGTTATATAATTTAAATTTTAATTATGACCATATTATGAAATGTACCCTTTTTGTAATCATATCTATTATAAAAATAAGAATAACAAAAGGATTTAGACTAAAAAAGGTGATTATCAGGTACTTATTCTGTGCCAGAGTCTATGTTAAGGGCTTTACATAAGTTTGGGGTGCCTGGGTGGCTCAGTCAGGTAAGCATCTGACTTTGGCTCAGGTCATGATCTCACAGTTGTGAGTTCAAACCCTGCATTGGGCTCTCTGCTGACAGCTCAGAGCCTGGAGCCTCCTTCAGATTCTGTATCTCCCCCTCTCTCTGCCCCTCCCATGCTTATGCTCTGTGTCTCTCTCTCTCTCAATAATAAATAAAAAATGTTAAAAAATTTTAAAACAGAATTTTACATAATTTAATCACATCAATGTGAAGAAATGTTTTATTTCCATCTTAACTTTTTCATACAACTTATCACATGGGTGAGTAAATAAAATTGCATAAAGATTAGGACACTTGCTACCCAAGGTCACAACTAAGAGGTATTTGAACTGTGACTCCAAAGTCAGTGTTTTTAAATACTTCATACCTTCTTAGAAAAAGTGCTCCCTATATAACTGGTAATTAATATATGTCTGTTGAATAAGTGAATAGTCTTAATGGCATTATTGTGAATTCTATATGTCATTTGGTTACAGTGAGAATGTTGTAATTAAAACAAATCATGAGTATTTTGTAGTTAATAATGCCTTTGTCAAAAACTTTCATGCCACCTGGGTGTCTCAGTTTGTTAAGTGTCTGCCTGACTTTGGCTGAATTCATGATCTCGCTGTTCATGGGTTCGAGCCCCACACTGGGCTCTGTGGTAACAGCCCAGAGCCTGAAGCCTGCTTCAGATTCTGTGTCTCCCTCTCTCTCTGCCCCTCCCTATCTCTCTGCCCCTTCCCCCTTCATGCTCTGTTTCTCTCTTTCTCTCAAAAAATGAATTAACATTAAAATAAAAATTTTTAATCTCATGCAATTGACTTTACAGGTATAGGACACATATCCTTAATCAGCTATATATTTTTAATCACTCATACTCCTATAATATCTTACTGTCTTGATTCTATAATTCTAATGTTTTTTCCATAGATGAGGTCTAATTTAGGCTACAGTATAAATCAGTAGTACCTGGAGTCTGGAATTCATCAATCATAATAAATTTGAACGTATTTTTAGTATAATGAAGTTACTTATCTACTTTTATTAGGGATTCCCCCTACTTCTGACACTCTACATAAAATTATACTGCTCAGGTAAGCTATTCTCAACATTTCAAAATATCTGGAATCCAGGAGAAAAAATAATAGTTACAGAAGAGTGAGAAAATTGAACTGCCCTTAGTTATGTTATATAAACACTACACTGAGCAGTCTGTGAAATGAAATTTGAAAGTAAAACAAGATAAGGGATGCCTGGATGGCTCAGTCAGTTAAGCATCCAACTTGATTTTGGCTCAGATCATGATTTCACTGTTCATAGGATCAAATTTTATGTTGGGCTCCCCAGTGGAGCATGGAACCTACTTGGGATTCTCTCTCTCACTCTCTCTCTACCTCTCTCTCACTTTCTCTCTCTCTCTCAAAATAAATAAACATTTTTTAAAAAAGAAAGTAAAGGAAACTAGATTTCCAGAAAAGTGAATAACTGAACAAAGAGAGAGAAGCCAGAAGAAACAATAATGCTACCAAATATTACTCAGCATAAAGATCTACTAGCTCTTAAAATCAGACTCACTGTCTAAAAGTAACCAATTTAATTAAGTTAAAGCAGCAATCCATGAACAGAAAGAAAAGGCACATCACATTTCTCTTTAAGTCCTATGCATCTCACTAGTATGCATTCCTGTGCTCACACACACACACACACACACACACACACACACATAAATACACAAGCCACCCAAAGGTTATGAGATTTGACTCTTCTCTCATAAAGAAATCTAATTCAATTAATTAATTATGGCATATCACTAGGCTGCTGCTTGGCAAGAGTGGCAAGAAAATCTAAATTGCAAAATGCTTTAAATTGTACTTGTAGAACAAAAACAAATTAAATTATGAAGAATGAAATAACCCAGGATACAGTAAGTTTAACATAAATGTTCAATAAGTGCATAAGAATTTCACTTTTTAAACATCTTTGTGTCCATTTCCATATGTTATCCCCACAAAAACCCTGTGAGGTCAAGCTGTTTCATTCCTGCTATTTCTTTCACTCATTCATTCATTTTCAATCATTCCTTAATACATCCATACATTCATTTACTGACCAAACATTTAATTAACTATACATCACAGGCATTATGCTAGGTTCTGAGTTCACTACAGCAAAAAGAATAGACAAATTCCTGGTCATTACAGAGCTTAGAATCTATGACATAATAAAAGAAGAAAGCAAATAACACACAATTAGTTTACTAAGGAAAAAGATAAGCAATTAGAAGCAGAAAGAGAAGGGCAAAAATTCCCCAGGAGGAACCTGTGAGTGGAGACAATACCACTGAAAAGGTAACAAAAAAGACCAAGCTGTTCAGTGTGTGGAGAAGAATGTTCAGTTTACACAAAACAGTGATTGCAAAGATCTATAAGCTGGAAGACCTCAAAGTCTTCTGAAATGATAAAACCATTGTGGTCAGAGATATTTAATTACAATGAGATATTGAGGGTTATGGATGCCAGGACATAGAGATAAATTGTATATGGGATTCTCTCTCTCCCTCTCTCACTGCCCTTCTCCTACTAATGCTTTCTACCCCTCTCAAAATAAATATTATAAAAAAATAAATAAAGTCATTCTTTAATTGAAAAAGGTAGAAATGGCCATCCCTATATTTTATTACACAAAGCCATATATTAAACGAAGACTCATCTTTTTTGTCCTGAGTTCCCAGTACAGAATGTCCCATGTTTTGACATGTTTAATAAACCCCCTCATAAGCCCTTAATAGCCCCCATTACATTAGGACTGTGATCTATCAGATATTGTAGAGTCAGGTTTCCTGCCCTTCAGCTGCTCTCTTTTGTTGCAGAAACTAGACTTACCCACAGAAGAGGCAGAGAATCAGGCCAATGTAAAACAAGCCAGCTGGTATGATGTGATAGAGGCTGTCTCTACATAAAAGCTGAGACAATTCAAACCAACACACTAAGGAGTGGGTCAGATCAGGAAGCATTTTCCCTAAAGGACTACAATTTTACATGTACCCTATAGGAACCATGGCAGTCTCACTTCTTTTCTCTCTCCATCTCAGTTTCCCATTCTCCATAACGGTAGTTCAAACATCTGATACACCCCCTCTCCCCACCTCTCCTTGCACTCTCAGTGGGTGGCCTCCCTCACTTTCTATGTCAGAGTATACGAAGCCATTAGACTTGATTTCTCTCAATTTCCCACCATAGACATGCATAAATGTACTGATGCTTTCACACATCTGTATTTACAAATTAGATACTAACTATGGTCCATGATCTCTGTGCCTCATCCATTTCCTGACATACTGATTAGGCTTTCTCGCTTACATATTTAATGAATACTTTTCTCTTATTTGAACAACAACTCCTGTCAGCATTTTTCAATGAAGCATAAGATTTTATTCATCTACAACATATATTGTAAACATCCTATATCTTCAACACCTCCCCAACCTCTGCCACTTTATTGAAACTATCAATTACCTCCTTGTTGAATAATCTACTAAACATTTCTTAGTCCTTAACTCAGTTGATTTCTCATATACATGAGCATTTAAATATTCTTATTTTTTGCACAGGAAAGCAAAAGCACGTTCCTTGACCTTGCATCTCTTATCAGGTACTAACCTCTCATCTATATTCACAGGCCAACCAGATATCTTTACTTATGTCTTAAAGATCTCCAAACTAAACTTGTCCAGAATGGATTTGATGAGTCTCCCATTACCACATCTAAAACGAAGCTTTTCCAGAGCACCAAAACTCAGTAAATGATACTTCTATTCACTGTTTCCTTCAAGCCAGAGAATGAATCATCTCTGACATTTCCCTTTCTCTAACCCATTCCCATCCACTATTCAGCTCTACATCCTGGCATCCTTACCCCTAAATATCTCATACCTGTTCATGTTTCTTCATCTCTGCCATCCCTCTAAATTATGCTACCATTATCTTTCTTAGACTTCTACAAAAGTTTCAAAACTAGCTTTTTGTTTTGTTTTGTTTTTAACCACAACCATTTTTCCATTTTCCTAACTGTTCTCCACATAGCACTAGAGTAACGGTTTCAAAATTCAAATATGACCATGCTATCAGATCTTTTCTCTCTCTCCAATCTACTTAAAACACTTGAGTGAAATCCTAAACATCATCAACTTGTGTCTCCCTCCCAAACCCTTCTCTCACCAAGCTTATGTATTCTCTGAACTGCTGCCTTATAGCTCCTCATAAAGGGAACTTACCCTGCTGAGATAAGATCTTTGTATATGCAGTTCCCTCTGCCTGAATAAATCTCTTCTTCCTTCTCCCCCAAGTTGATTATACTTTTCAAATTTAAGCTTCATTAGCATCTCCATAAGGAAGCCTTGTCTGACTTCCCCCTTTCTATATCAATTACTCCACAAATGCACCCACAAAACACCATGTACACCTCCTTTGCAGAACTCATCAATATTGTAACCTTATATTCACTTGTGTGATTCTTTACTGCTACTTCTCCTTGGGGACATAGACTATGTATGTTTTATCATACTATGAATTTATAGGATCTGGTACAGTGCCTGGGACATAGTAAACACGCTATAAATATTTATGGAATAAATGAAGGAGAAAGGAAGGAAAGACAAATAAATATATGGATTTAAATGAGCAGAAAGAGTAATAGTAACGTGCTACAGAAGTCTTCGGCTTGCTTAAATAATATAAGTTGAGATAATAAACTAGCTTTGGGCAAGAGAACAGTTCTGACAACAGAAAATTAAAATTTTCCCTTTTTTCTATTGTTTTTTACTTTAAACCGACAGTGGAAAAGAGAGCATTTCCCTTCATCTACAGTAGGACAGATTTCTGCTGCCAAGAGCTCTCTCATGTTTACGTGGTGGACAATTTGGGTTTACTCTGTCTGTATAGTGTAAGGTTATAAAAAGCAAAGAAAATTCCCAGACTAGGGATTGATGGAGAGAAAAGGAGTGACTATCTACATACTCCATGATTGCACAAGGGATCCTTACACTCCATATAGTATTTTGTCTTCTTTAGGGAGGGTCTTATAATTAGTTTTGCCATTCATTTGACTTAGTATTATGCTTGAAAAACATAAATTTAAGGAAAGCTACTCATAAAATCAATTCTCAGGAAAAAACTGCAATAAACAATGGAGGAAAAGAAAGTCAGTAGTTTCAAGCAATGCCATAAATCACAAGGGAAGGAAGTGAACACTGTCCTGGAGTTTTATGTATATTATCTCATTTAATCAATATACATGGCTCAAAGAGATGAAGAAATTTCCCAAATTAAGTAAACCCAGTTCCAGGTGACTCCAAACCCCATGTTCTTCCCAGTGTATTTCAAGTAATGCAACCAAGAATAGCACCTAAGTACTCTGATTCTCCAACACTGTGTCAGAGAAGATTGCATTCCCTTCCACAGCACAGTTTTCTTCCCAGATTCTGTGGGCTGCCCTAATGTACAAGGGACTGAAACAAACATTCTTTTGTTGGTGTCTTTTAGGTCTTCCTATAGACCACAAGCTTTCAGAGTTATAAAACTTCCATTCTGTGTACATTTTAGAAAACTGCTTTTGGACAAAGGCTTTGGACATTAAGTTTTAGCTCAGAATGCATTTTTGTTTCCAAGTTATAAATAGAGTACAACTTTTTAATGAAAATGCTGACACAGCCTAAAGAACAATGGTGTATGACCAAATCCATTGCAGAAACAAACTGATTCTTTCAACAAAGTAAGTATTAGCATCTTCAGAGAGAGGCTATTTATAGGATGTGTTTAATTAAGTTGTGGATATTAAATTATGCAAAATTTTACTTCACCAAAATGCAATCTAAAATAGCCATCAAGATCAATTACTTTTTTTTCAGTAGGTTGGAAGATTTAGCCAATCCAGACTTGAATGGCATTGATTTCTTTAATGAGGTGTTTGTTCTGAGTTGGTTGAAAATATATGGGTCAGTAAATAAAATATTCAAATGTTTGTATACATTTTCCATCATTGCTATAATGGAAGAGTGGTTGTTATAAAATCCGCTCCTTCTCCACCTACTCCAATCATGCTCAGGTTTGGGGTTTTGATTAAATGCATTTGTTGTACCTTTTGTTGCTAAAGCCAATCCATCAATCCAGATGAGAGGGGGGCTGTTTTTATGAGGCAGTCATGAGACTATGCTGCCTGCTGCCAACAGGACCTCCTTGAGGAGCTGCAGCAATTAATGTTCCATTTCTGTGTCAAGTGCTGTTAAAAATTTTCTTTGGGCCAAAGTTTGTCTGGACATTTTGCACAATTCCAGAGAGATTTGGGGTAGCTGGAGGCGCTTCAAGAGGTTTGTCATTGACACCTGCTCTCTACTGGTCATAGGAAGCAGGTTGTTACTACAGACATAACATTGTGAAATAGCTTCCCCTGTTTGGAGTACCTGAGGCTAAATCTAAATGAGGCAAGCCTGAACAGGGGATGAGCACAATCAGAAAAGCAGCACAGTAAGTCAGAATAGTAAGCAGGTGCAAGGAAGTCTTTGACAAAAACCCCTCCAAATCTTTTTTTATACTTCCCGCATTTAATAACATTTCTTTGTTGTTATTTCCTTGGATTTCTAGGTTTATTATAAATATAATGATATTTTGTAATGTACCTCAGAAAGCACAAAGAATAGATATTTCAAAAGGACTATAATTCTTACTACTTAAAGTACATTTCTGTTCCTATGTTGCATGGCCTTTGTTTAAAGGCTAAAGTTATGTGAAATAACCATACTCTGAATAGTGTCATAGGAAAAATTCTTTAAGAAGACATGCACAGTATGAAGCTTTCAAGGTGGGATTATTGACTAGGAAGAGGTGTCATTTGTGACTTATATTTGTAGCTGGTGTATGAACAGCCACCAACACCCAAATCAAGAGCATTTAATGATGTCTGTATTTGTATACGACAGCTATCGAGAAATACCCAGGATAGTTTGTAGAACACACACTTACTTTGTTTCCAGAAAAAAGAAGAGAGATTCCATCATAATTTCACTAAACTTAGCACATCATAACCAAAGCAATCATGTGTGTTCCCAGAGGCTCTTTCACCTCTCACTGCTGGAACCCATTCTCCCATAATACCTCTCAGAAATTCAATTACCAAAAACAAGAATAGCAATGGCTGTGAGTTCAGAAATGACTTTCAAAGGTACAGAAATTGTTGTTAAAATCACTGTCAGAAAAAAAAGTCAAAACTTTATCCTTAAAAACCTAACTCATTTAACATTCACACTGTGTATCTTTCCAGTATATCTTCCAACATCGGAGGTAAGTTAAAGATAGGCCATGCTGTAAGAGATTTTATTGTCCAAGTGCCTTTGTGAGGCAAATATAGATCTTAAACTGTAACCATGTTCTGAGTTCTCCAATGCTGATAATAATGTCATAATAATAAAATTAACATGCATTGAGTACCTACAATGTGCCAGGCACTGATTTAAATTTATTGCATATATTATCTTTAATTCTTAAACTAATCTCACGAGGTAGGCATTTATTATTATTTTTATATCACAAATGAGAAACGTGAGAGAAAGAGATGTTGAAATGATTACTCAAGTTCATATGGCTATAAGAGAAGGGAGTTCTGTTTGGCTCCAAACTCATGACTCTAGTAGCTATGAAACACTCAGCTGATGACTGAAAGGTTGAGTAGGAAGAATGTTAACCTACATTGAAAAGTCCATGTAATATCAATACATATTGATGCCTCACGCTGTTAAAAACTCAGTGACAGTACAACACCCAACACAAATCTCCTTTCATGTAACACCAGGGCTCTCTGTTTTGCTGTCAGTCCCTCTTCCCTCCTTAATACCACCTTTGTCTCCACCACAAACTCAAGCCAATACCTCAGTTACTTAAGCTGGAAAAGAGAGGAATCTACCACCTTGAGAGTACGTACAAGCTAAAACATGCCAGCTATCCACTCATCTATCAAAACTATCAAAGAAAGAAATGTTTACAAACATGAATCTACCAGAGAATTAAAATTTATCCATTGAATTATCTTTTGATTTTTGTATTTTGAACATTTTTTAATTGTCAATTTTTTTAGTAGTGACAGTTAGATCTCAGAAAGGTAATTATTCTCCAAAAACATTTGGACATAATTATAGGGTTTTGTGTGTGTGTGTTGACTCATGGTCAACATTCATAAACATCAGTTAAAATATTACACTGTAACATACCAATGCCCCACTACTGAATTATCTCAGAGTTTAAGGGCCTTTGCTTGCTCTTAACATTTCTTACTGTTGGCTGCCACTTCTCATGGCTGCTAATATACCAGGCTTTAGTAATACCCTCTCCTGGATTTCCATATACATGCTCTAATTATCTGGATCTTACCTAATAGGTTAGGTAATAAGTAGCCATGATTATTAGAAATATATCTAAGTAGACTCAGAAAGAAGGTATTATGGGTTTCTCATGTTCAAATACATATGCCTGAGAAATCTTAAGAAGTCTACACAGTGAGATCATAGAATAGGCAGTAGTCTGTAAATGGGTGGTGAACATTAAAGTATTGATTTAGTACACTCCAACACATTTTTGCTTACTTACACATGATTCTCAGTTTATACTACATAATTGAGGTTTCTGGATACTAAATAAGTAAAAAGTTTAGTAAATTTAAGCTCCTTTAAGTTGACATCAGAAAGAATGCTCAATGCTTCCTGGGGTTTTTCTGGACACAGAGACAAAGCCCTTGAATTGGAAAATCCACAGATCCATCACATTACAGCATTTTGTATTCTCAATAATTTATAAGTTATTGAATCACCCAATTCTATATTAGCATCCCACCACAAACCTCTGAAAAATAATGTTGTAGCTTATAGCTCTACCATGAAAGATCTCTGAGAGATCATTTCATATTCAGTTCCTACATCAAATGATGAAACCACGAAGAAGGTAAATAGTCTCAAAATCCCCTTAAAGAAAACCCATTATTAAAATTTCTTTAGCTCTGAACAGAAGGATATAACTACAGTTCTAGATGTATTTATAACTGTTTACAAAGTGATTATCCATATAGAATTTTCCAAATAGATAAGATTAGAAATCCTGACAGTATTGCAAAAGGAGACCTTCAGATGTGCTACTATGGCTGCCAAGATGGTCATCCAATAATGCAATTCACCCAGCACTGCAATCCATAGACTCCTCATGGCAACTTCTATGACACAAGCTAATAAAATACCAGACTCTTCTAATTCATTATTTTCCACAGCAAACGCAAAAGCATCAGTTTGCTCAGGAAAGATAGTGAATGACATCAGAAATAGGAAAAACCTGGGTACCCAAAGACTGTCTCCCCTCTGTGCTGGTTGTGGGATGCAAAAAAAGGTATTTCACTTCTCTGAGCTTTAGTTCTCTTATATGTCAAATAAAAGAGCTATCTTTTGGCAAAATCAGGTGTGAGTTATGAATAGGTAGATTATGATTTCAGGAAACCTAGAAAAGCTCTGCTTTATGTTCTCAATAGAAGGGTAAGACATTCTTGCAGCAGATTATAACTTTTTAACTTTTATAACAGTAACGTTGATACTGTTTTAAAAACAAGTATCAAAACCAAAAAAAAATCCCCTTTTCATGACAAAAAATGCTTAACTAGCTAGAAATAGAAGGGAACTTTTCAAACTGATAAAAGACATCTATTTAAAAAAAAAACAGCTTAACATACTTAATGATGGAATAAGAATACTTTCCCCAAAAATAAAAAATAAGACAAGAACGTCCGGTTTGCGAATTCTATCAAGTAGTGTGGTGAATATTCTAGCGAAGGCAGTTGGGCCAGAAAATGAAGTAAATGGCATCCAAATTGGAAAGGAAGAAGTAAAAGCATCTCTTTTTGCAGATGGCATGATATTGTATACAGAAAATCCTAAGTAACTCACTAAAAAGCTATTAGAACTAAATCTGTAACATTTCAGAAAACTGTATTAATAAAAAAAACTGCTTGTATTTCCACACACTAGCAATAACCAACCCAAAAATGAAATTAAGGAAACAATCCCATCCTCTCTCTCTCTGTCTCTCTCCCTCTCTTCCTCCCTCCCTAAAAAATAAACATTTTTTAAAAGAAAATAATCCCATTTATAATAACATTACAAAAAAAAAGAAGGTAGATGAATGCTGAGGCACAAAATCAGTCAAGTTGGGTAAAACTAGAATTTTTTTAATCTCAGGAAAGATTAAAAGATACAAAAAGAGGAAGCTGGCAACACTAGACATAAAATTTGCTGACTTCATTTTTACTATGAGTATGCCTTTTGCTCTTGGATGCTTACTTACCATTCTTCCCTTTAGCTTCTCAGATCTTGCTAGCAAACTCAAGACTTGGAATCTTCATCTCTTTGCCCAGGGCAGCATGCAGGGTACATGTCTTCTGTTCTATAGTCTGTGTAGTTTTTTGGTGTTCTTTTTTTTTTAAATGTGTGTTCACCCAGAATGCCCTTTCATCTCTCCCATGAACCCATATCCACCCACCCCCTCTATAAATACTATGGACTTCCTTTCTGGGCATGTTTCAGAAATTGCTGTAAAGAAATTTATCTGAGGTAAGTATTGTAGTTCCCAGCATATTCTTTCAAACCTAGAGAGGAAACAAGTACACATCTGAAGTACTATAAAGGGCCATAAGAGAGGGGAAAAAAGGGATGTATCTACTGTGTCAATCTAATCTTCCTCATACTTTTCTTGATTTAAAGCACTTCACTATCGCAAAATTGGAATCAAAGACATTCTGCAGAGTTCACATTTCCTAAAGTGCATTGTGATTTTCTAAGACATTTCCCCCTTGGATTCTTTTCTAACCCACTGACCACCACCCAGATGCCCAGATGCACTCTAATCCCAGTGCAGACCAACTTAAGGCCCTACACTCTGCAATTTTCCATAATTTTCTTGAAACTGTGATCATCTGATAATGCCCTGACATTTTGTTCTATAAGGGGACTACTGATGGTATGAAAGCTTTGCTCTAGAAAGTAAAAGTTGTATCCAGTATTTGGAAAGACAATACTCATCAAAATCATTCTGGGTGTGATTTCTGAGCAGCTGAGTTAGCCCAGTGGGTGCTGTGTTCAAAGAATTCGGGAGACACCCAGAGAGCAGACACATTATTTATTTTATGACTGGGTTGGATTTTCTATGTGCCATGGTCTGAGTAATTATGTGGGTTGTATACAAAATGAGGTCACAAAATGAACTGTGGAGAAAAAAATAAAAGTGAAGAAGGAGTTACAGAAAGAGGAGGAAAAACCTTTAGATTAGTATACAATTGCTTATGCACATTGTACTAACTGGCTTCAATTAGAGTGAATGACCCTGACTGTGGGTAACGTGAGGTAGTCTGGGAGAACGTGCTGAAACAATTAACACTGTAAAAGAACATCTCCCCTGGTTTCTTTGGGGAATGTCTGTTTTTATTGACTTCCCATCAAGGAGAAAAATTACTTTCATAATCTAGAGAGACATGGTAGAAAAACGTTAAAATGATTTAAATTAAAAGGAGTATCCAACACTACTCCTTGAAAATGGCCTTTGTTACAATAAAACATCTCTTCTTACATCAACAGCCCTGCCGGTCAGAGAGCAAAATGTTTTTGTTTTCAAGAGCTTCAGAATTTTTGCTTTCAGAGTCTTAAAAAAGTTGTATACTAACTCCTTCTGGAATCTTTCTCTGTCCAAAACTACATCCTTTTCTAAAGAAAAAAAATCCTCCTAAATAGATCTAAATAAATAGCCCCAAATTAATAGAGTTATTGCCTATTTTGTATGTTTCTCACCAATTCATTCTGCCCCATTCACTTCCTTCTAGAATGACCTATCCCTTTCTTTCTTTTTTGTTTACCACTTAGCAAGCAACGATTACATGCCAGGTGCTATGTTAACACTTGCTATGCATCATCACATGTAAATTTCAAAATATCCTATTGCATGCATAAACTCAAAAGAGTTTAAGTAAAATGTCCAAGTTCACCTGGCTAGTAAATGGTAGAGTTTGTATTTTAACACAAATCTTACTCAGTTTTAAAGTTTGCATATTTAACTATTAACAAATATTCCACCCTCTGTTTTCCAAAATCCATCTTGACACAAATCTCCATTCTGAACACTCATAGCTTTTTACATAGAGCATTTTATAGCATGTATTACCCAGCATAGTGATTGTTTACATGTATTGTTTACTGCTCTGTCTTGAAGAATCCAAGGGTCAGTTACAACTTCTAAAATGTACACAGTAAATGCTTCTTAAATGAGTAGATGAAACTGATGTAGTCAGAATGCAGTGTCTAATTTGTAAATGCTTACATGGTTTTTGAAAATACTTCACATATCTGTTTATGAGTGGTGAATATTATATAATTATGACTATACATAATATATAGTTTTATATGTATAACAATATCCAATATAATCTCTATAAAGTTGGACTTTATTTTTAACTTTCAGAAACTCCTCTCATTGCATTATTTTTTAATGTCCAGCAACTGAGCATGCAAACATGCAAAGAAAGTGGTTTTTCTAGACAAATCTTGCATATTTATATGTCATACTCTAAATAATAAAATCACACATTACAGCCATTTTTTAAAGTTTTTATTTATTTATTTTGAGAGAGACAGAGAGAGAAAGACAGAGTGTGTATGCATGAGTGAGGGAGGGGTAAAGAGAGAGGGAGACAGAGAGACAGAGACAGAGAACCCCAAGCAGTCTACACACGATCAGAACAGAGCCCAACACAGGGCTCAATCCCACAATGTGAAATCATGACCTAAGCTGAAATCCAGAGGTGGACACTTAACCAACTAGGCCACCCAGGTACCCCTATAGTCATTTCTAAGTAATGCTCTGTGACTAAGGATTGTGTCTGGAACATTCCTGAAAGTGATCAAATCCATGCATAAACCACAGCCATACTGAGTAGTCCAGGGATATATATGTCTTGAAACACAGCAGCCAATCAAGCCTCCTGCAGCTGGTCAACTCCATGGTTCTTTGTTTCTAAGTGCCAGAAACTAATTCTTAGCCTAGTTCACTCCAGATTCAGAGATCTGCCTGTTTTAACCTGAGTCCCAGAGTCTGTGGGTCTCTTCTATTTGCTTGTAAGTGGTAGGGATCAGGTAACCATTGTGTTCATATTCACATGCATATACAACCCAATTAAATATAAAGTATAGAGGCGAAGAAAGATATTCTAGTGCTTAAGGTAGCCATACAGGAGAGACAAATAAAAAATAAAACTGTCATGCTTCTTGCTAGTGAATATATTTCATGGTTATTCAAAAAATATAAATATGTCCATGTTTCTGTATAATTATTGAATGTAAAATTTCTATTCTTCTTGAACCCTAATTTGCACAAGTATAGTCTTGGCTAAAAGGAATAGTCTTTAAAATACCTCTTAGTTCCATTGTTATAAAGGTGTGGAGTGCCAATAACAAGAGCAACCAGGAAGAGTCTGAGAAAATAGTAATAGAGGCCATTTTCAAGGCAATATGGAGCTGGTGACAGGCATTTGCAGAGCAATTTTCAGAGAGAAGCATTCTTAGGAAAACCAATGATAAAAGCTTTGCACTTAATATGAACCTGGGGCAAATGCACACACAGAGACCAAGACGTTTTTGAAAAACGTAATGAAGCCCAATTATAAGGATACAATCATTACAGAGTAAAACACCCAGGCACAAGAATAGAGCACTGGGGAGAGAAATGTAGGAAACAATCAACTGAACCTAAAAAATGCACAAAGATAACAGACTATTTATTATGAATGTGGGTATGTGTTAATTTATTTATAACCTGCTTCAGTCAATAAAGGATTTGAGGCAGACAAAACATTCTCTTCAATACATGAGGCTAAGATTTTTCTATTTCCTGAGAGATGAGAAAATGGAAATTAATACAGAACAACTTTATGTATCATATGTAATTTTTTGTTATATAAATATGATTATGTTAGCTATAGAGTTAATGGTTCATATTTCTCATTCTACAATGTGGATTAAGTCATTATAAAATTATCCTTTGGTGATTTTGTATGTAGCCAAGAGTTGTATACAGTCAGATATTTGTAACAAATATAAATAGACTACTTCTATTACTAAATAGACTATTAGAAATTATCAAAATCTCAGTGTTCTGTGTGCTTCTTTCTGTGTGAGACTACCACTTACTATATTAATTCTAGTGGGAGCTTCCTAAGTGTTGCTGATTGGGTTATTAGTCAAGGAGGAGTTCCCCCCCCCCCCCGCCTTTGGTTGCAAGTAAATAAAAAGAACTTTAAGTTACACAAATAAAATATGACAAAACAAAATCTTGAGTAATTTAGGGGAAAATGTAATTTACTGATTATCAGAAGATTATTGGGACCTTTTCACAAAATCAAAGAGAGATTTGACCCCAAAAGGATAGATATAGAGCAGCTCGAAGATCTCAGCAACAGAGGCTCACAGATTATTTTTCAAGCTATTGTCATTCATATGCTTCAATACTGCTGACTATCAACTTGGTATCTCTCTAGTATAAATTCCAAATTCCCAGGAGAGAGAATCCAGCTGGCCCAGCTGAGATGAGGTATCTACCCCTAGATCAGTCAGGCATGGCCAAGAACAGACTCGCAAAGCCCAAACGCACTAAAAGCCCACCTTGTGAAGTGGGTTTATTCACAGAGAAAACAGAATCATTATGGGTTGTCAACTCCTCTAGAAAGTGTCTGCCCCACTGGGAGATGAACTTACTTTTAAAAAAAACAGCAAAGGAAATCTATGGAACCAATAGATCTTAATTCCATAGCAGAAGCAAGGAAAAATATCTTTCCTATGTTCTCACCCTAGAAGTGAAAATCATTCTATTTGGTATTTCTGACTTGTGATCTTCAGGAAGGGTCTTAAGTTTAGTCATCTATTTAGTCACAAATGTCCTATAACAGAAAGACCTTATCTGGGATTCCTAGATCCTACAGGGTCCAACTCCAAGATAATAATGAAAGATGAATTATTTTTACTAATCTAAAAGACAGAATTCTAAAAATGGATTTACTTCCAATAAGACTACAGAAAATAACTGAAATGTCAAATTTCTTTTATCTGGAGCTGAAATTATCAATGTAGTAGAGGACTGGCTTTTTTATTGATGTTAAAGATAAATTATCTTTATAAAATGGACATATTCTCTTATCTTTGTACCCCAGAAATTGACATAATACCTGACACAGCTGAATCAGACTACTAAATTTTGTCTTGTTTAAACAAAATTCCTCAAAATGCATACTAAATGGTACTCTGTGAAGGAAAACTGTAAAATGACCCTTGAAGGTAAGAAATGGAAACCACACATCTAAGAAGGTAAAATAGTATAATTGTCCCTCTTCACCAACAAATCTAAGAGTTGTAGATAATTTAATAAAATTTACTAAAAAGGAAATCAACAGATTGAAGATTCCTGTATTGAACCTGTAGTTAAAGAGCACCTTCCATATACAAGGGATTTACATAGGTGTAAGTATACTAGGACCCTGACTAGTACACAGTTTCCTTGGTGCGATAGACATATAAATCAGTAATTGTGAGACAATATCATCAGGGATCCAATAAAAGGACTGACACCTAAAGAAACAGAATTATTAAAACTCATCCTTTCTCTGGCATCAGCAGAGTCCCTGAGCACACACTCCCCTCTGAACATCTGCTCAAAAAAAGTGTGACATTTTAAGTCTCCAAGTCTCCAGTAAGTCTGGGCTGCCTCCGCACTGCAGGAATGCCTCCAAAATTTTGCATCATTATCTCCCCTTCATTGAAAGTGATCCCACTTTCTACTCCTTCCACAGATAAACAAAAACAAGGAAAGAGTCTTCATGCTCTGACAAATCTGAGTGAAAAGTAGGCTTACACAGGCCTACTGCCTTAGAATGCAGGCGTAAGTCATAGTATGATAACCCGGGTGCCCCTTCCCGCAGCCTACACCTCCACAATAGATAAGGACATTTATGAAGTTCCACAGATCACATTACATTGCTTGCAAGGTAGGTCAAATAAGGGGAATGCCCCCCAAAATTGTTTTCAAACTCCGTGTCCCCATCACACACATTATTTTATGACAGGCAAACAGTTACAGCACACATATTTCCTGAAGGAACCATTGTCATATCTATCAGACAGTGTACATTTGGACAGTATCATTCAGACCAGCGACTTTCTTCACTTACTTTGTAGCACAGTGTAGTAGAATGAGTTCATGAAAGGAGAGTTAGGGTGCTGGGACTATTCACAGCTTTAGAATTGATGCACTACTCTTACTCCTTTTGCATTTAAATCTCCCATTGGTAACACAGGGATAATGACAGAGTACCTGTCTGTTTCTAAGGCACTTGAAAATTCTCTGATGGAAGATTTCACACAAATGTCGAGAACATTATACCAGAAAGACTTGAATATTGGAAATTTATGTACTCATCACTATTAAACAGTCAACACAACAATGATAGAAGAGAAAGCATCCTTTTCTAAAGCATCTAAAATCAAGTATTGCTGAATATGCAACTACTAAAAAAATACATGTGCAAATATATTCATTTTAATGACTATCCAAATCTAAGGCATCAATAATCCATTTAAATAAATCTTTTGCAAATTATCCTGACTCCAAAAAAAATGCATAAATCCCTAATCACAGGCATTTCTTATAATACAGAGCTTTCTGAAAATACATTCTCCTTTCTAGAATTTCAGGATGGATTCTAGCCCATTCCACCAAGGTTGTTCCAAACTATAAAGATAATTCTCTTATCAGGCCAATTTTGAAATAGTCAAACAATCAAACTTACAGTGCAGTGGTGGACAGGCAGCCAAGCAGGGGCTTCCACTGGACAGTTCTGGGCTGGGCATTTGCCTTGGTTTTGCTGAAAATAAGTAAAAATGATGTTATGTTTTAAAGATTATGTGCAGCAATATACACAAGCTGACATGTTTATCATCACTGTGTTATTACCTACTTACAAGTATAAGAGAAGCCTTTGAGAATGATTTTTTGGTGCAGTGCTGCAGAAAATAGGTATGTGATTTCTACTCTTATCAAGGCATAAGAAATTATCTTTGGCTTTTTGCATTACTCTAAGGACTGGGTTTTTGGCACCAGGCTTCTTCAGCAGCTGGCCTTACAGGCCCCAGTGGGAACCATCTGAGAACTTTCCTAACCCAGAAGCAAAACTGGTCCTCTCTATTCTAGGCTCTCAGACAGCATTGATACTCGCTGTACCCATGCAAGATCGCTTCTGTTAAGGTCCAGATAGACGCATTTACTTGTCTCCCCTTCCAGAAGGTGAGCTAGTGGGGTTGATTCTCTCTGGGGCATTTCGTAGAACCCCAGCATGCAGTGTTGTACAGTATAGATCTTAGAGGTCTTTCTTGTCACATCAGAAAATGAGATCCAAAGAAATGAAACAAGGAACACAGAGATTTGACCTTGTAAGGCATTTACCAAGCATTTATTTTTACATAAGAAATTTGTCTCTAGCTGACCTATTCTTTTGTTGTAACTCCTATAAATTCATTTCTAATTGGCCTTTTAGAAAGAATGAAGCTCTTCCCTTTAACTAACAATACTGCTTCATCCCTATAATAATGAGAACTGATAAGTACTAAAAAAGGGTGGGAGGTGATTCAAATAAAACATCTTTTATCTTTTATTTATTTTATTCTACACTCAATCATAATATAAACATACTAATAATAATGTTATCAATAATCATAAAAACCCTAGCTCTGATTTACTGAGCTACTAAATATGCTAAAGATTGTTCTAGACCCATTATAGTATCACTAGTCACCACAACTCCCCTGTAGAGTGGGCATAATAACACTTGTATCCATATGTGTTATGGTGACTAGCGATAATATAATATTATCCCCATGCATCCACCCTCTATGAGAAGATGTCTCTTGTATTTTTCTATTTCTATCCATTTAATGGGGCTTAAGACATTTCATCAACTATGTAATTTCACGTTATCAATGATCCTAACATTTCTTATTTAGCTGGAATAAAATATTAAATTCAGTACTTGTGCTAAGAATTATTTTTTGTGATTTATAACCTTTTATAGAACAACTTTTACTCAGGTGATCTATTTTTAAGGCCTCACTAAACTCTGAAGTGCTGTGTGAGTGATTATTGATAAAGTCACCATAAAAATATACTTGGATCATCAGTCTCCATGCTCAGTTTTCCTATTTAAATCAAAATATGACATATAGTACCAACAGGGTACATAAGGTAAACTCGACTAATATCAGGTGACCACCATTTGAAGCTAAGCTCAACCATGCACTTGCTGCCATGAGATGTTCTGAGTCTTGGTAGTCACATTTGTAAAACAGTGTCAGTATTTTGCCTCATTCACTCAAATATTATTAGACAATAGATATAGATTCACCTCATAGCATTACCAAAATTTGCAAGGATGTCATAAAAACACACAAAGTAACAGGGCATTTTTATTTTTCTTTTCTGATGGCTTAAGCCAGATAAATAAATATAATTGATCTACATATGAGGTTAAGCTTTTTGAAATTCTAAATTAGTAACTAAAGTGCTAGTTATAATTATATCTAATTATGAGAACTCATGCCAAACAATATTAATGGTGAGGAATATCTCTTTTATAATAATTTATTATTAGTAGTAGTAATAATAGTAAGCTTGTTTTATATCTGGATAGTGTTTATCTTTAAGGAGCACATGGCGAAGAGGCAAATAATAATTGAACTATGCTTGGGTGGAGGAATATAAGTACTCATAAAGTGATGTGGGCGTAAATAAGGAGGGTTTCAAATTCTATGGATACACAGCATAGAGTAAAGAAAGATAGAAATCTGTGTAAATCTCTCTTACTCCATTACTACAGGAGTTCTGCATACTAAGGCCTTCCCATCAGTGGTTTTTTTTTTAATATTTATTTAATTTTGAGAGAGAAAGAGAAAGCATGAAAGGGAGAGGGGCAGAGAGATAGGAAGACACAGAATTCAAAGCAGGCTCCAGGCTCTGAGCTGTCAGCACAGAGCCCGACATTGGGCTCAAACTCAGGAACCTTGAGATAATGAGGAAGCTGAAGTTGGATGTTTAACCAACTGAGCCACCCAGGGACTCCCCATTAGTATTTTAATCAAGCAGATTAACAGTATAATTACACAGGGGCAGACACTTAAAAAGGCCTACTGAAGACAGAGGTCACATGGACATAAATTATTATGCATAGTGTGTGACTAAAAAAATCTTAGATCAGAATATAAGTTAGAATCTTGGATTTCAAAAGTGTTCCCATTAATCCATCTGTGGAACTTGGGGAAAATTACTTTAAAACTTTAAATCTTACTTTTCTCATGTATAAAATAAGAGAATTTTATTAGATCAAATTCAGTATAGGGAGAAGAAGTGTCATTTACCAATGCATCTTTTCTAAACCTCACATTCTTCCCAAGATTTTAATATGTTCCCTCTTCCAAAAAAGTGTACCCTCCAGTTGAAAACCCCTATCATTCTGATCTTTCGTTACTATAATATATAGTTATTCTTCTGTGAGTGTGAGTTATAACAAAGGTTGAGAACAGCCAGTAGAGATGGCTTCACAGGAGCTTTCAACTCGTTTGGTTATTGAAAGCCCTAACCTTAGGTTTTTCCTAAACATTCCTTCCATCTACTTATAAAGAAGACAATACCTAACAGGGGTCAAGAGAACTTCCACAGTAGTTGAAGTAAAGGGTTCACTTTTATTTTTCCTTACAAGTTTTTATTCTCCTTCTACAATATTGTTTTAATATTTAATGTGGCCACAATAGTCAGAAGAGCTTGGGGGTACCATCTACATGACAGATCCCCATGACTTATAGGCCATCTAGAAACAGAACAAATATTTTTTTAGTGTTTATTTTTGAGAGAGAAAGAGAGAGAGAGAGAGAGAGAGAGAGAGAGAGAGAGAGAGAGTACAAGCCAGGAGGTGCAGAGAGAGGGGGGGGACTCAGAATCCAAAGCAGGCTCCAGACTCAGAGCTGGATATGGGGCTTGCCCAAGTCAGATGCCTAACTAACGGAGCCACCCAGGTGCCCCCAACCTTTAAATTAATTCTTAAGCCAAAATTCCAGAGGGAATATTAGAATTCCCCAAAGGGCCAACCCAGCTCTCCAAACAAGATTTTAAAACAAAAGTTGGTGACAAATTATCCTAAAGACAGAGCTTTTGTTTCCCATGCTCTTCCATCCATCTACCTACAAATCATTGATATATTACTTGATCAGGATTCTAGGATCTGCAATGCTAACCATGGAAAATATGTCCTCGCAAGGGACAAAACTAGCAGTGGTTTTAGTCTTTTAAAAACACTATGCTATTGACAGCCTGCTTCAGATTCTGTGTCTCCCTCTCTCTCTGCCCCTCCCCTGCTCACACTCTGTCTCTCTCAAAAATAAACATTAAAAAAATTTTTTTAAACCACAATGCTGTTTAGACAGGTTGATGTCTTCAAGTCTCTAATCTTCCTTGGTTGTCTTTTTCTGACAATAACATCTTGACATATTTCATTCTGGAATATTCTGAACAAATGAGCTTAATACACTGGACAATTACCCCTCAGGCTGATTATGTAAATATGTAACTAAAGAAAATTTGAATAGTGACAAACACTTGATAAAGAAATCTCTAAAGCTTTTCTACCCAATGTATGCCATCCTCAGAAAGAGTGAGGATTTTTCTGAATATCAGGGGCTTGCTTATGTCTTTGTGTCTTTAGTGCTTTGGAATATACAAAGCATCTACATAGATGTTTAGTCATTTAACCCTCAGAACAAGTTGGTGTATGGCAGGGCAAGAACTGATTCATCCAAATAAAAATTTGACCTAACTATTTCATTCAAAACAGCATGCTCTTCTCAAAGCAGAGCTTTTGAACTGAAAGGTTTTATTGTTAGAGTCACAGTGAAATGATTCTCGTAATCATTAGTTTTTTTTTTTCTGGATTCAGAAGTGTCTCATAACAGTAATGTACAATATTCATTCATTCATTTATCCACCCACTCATTTATCAAATATATTATTGGAAGACACCATGCTAGCCATATAGAGAGACATAAAATTTAGAGATATCAAAATTTAAATAATTATTCTTTCTCCAAAGAGCTCCCAACGTTTTAGGCAATACAATACAGCATGTTACATTTAAAACAGGGTTGGGGGGGGCGCCTGGGTGGCTCAGCCGGTTAAGCCTCTGGCTTCGGCTCAGGTCAGATCTCACGGTCATGGGTTCGAGCCCCGTATCGGGCTCTGTGCTGACAGCTGGCTCAGAGCCTGGAGCCTGCTTCCAGTTCTGTGTCTCCTTCTCTCTCTGCTCCTCCCCCTCTCATGCTCTGTCTCTCTCAGTATCAAAAATAAATTTAAAAAAATTAAAACAGGGTTGGGGCACGTGGGTGGCTCTATCAGTTGAGCATCTGACTCTTGATTTTGGCTCAGTCATGATCCCAGGATCCTAGGATCAAGCCTCAAGATGGGCTCTTTGCTAGGGGTACTGCCTGCTTGAGATTCTCCCTCTCTTTCTCTTTCTCCTCCTGCCCCTCCCTCTCACTCATGCTCTCTCTCTCTCCAGAAAATAAAAATTTAAAAGATTAAAAATTTATGGGGTGCCTGGGTGGCTCAGTCAGTTAAGCATCCAACTTAGGCTCAGATCATGATCTCATGTTCATGGGTTTGAGCCCTGCATCAGCCTCTTTGCTGACAGCTAGCTCAAAGCCTGGAGCCTGTCTTTGGATTCTGTGTCTCCCCCTCTCTCTGAACCCTACCCTGCTCATGCTTTCTTTCTCTCAAAAATAAATAAAAATATTTTAAAGCTTTTGAAAACAGAAGGTTAAAAATGTAAACATATTTTAAAAACAAAACAATGTTAAATACTAGGATCATTCATCCATTCATTTATTCATTCACTGAGAAACTAATATGTGCCAGCTACTATATTAGGAGTAAGGATATACCAAGACTCAGTCTCTGTCTAAAAAAAGTGCTGAGTCTAACGGGAAAAATGATCCCATAAGCATGCAATTATAAAGCAATAGTATTGATATGACACAAATAAAACATGACATGGGCTAATCAAAAAGATTCATGTCACCCATTTGGGGGGCAGAAATCATAGGTGAGAAAGCGTTATGAAAAATTGTGCAGAGAAATTCAGGACAAAGGCAAGAGTATTGAACTCTGGGTAAATAAGGTAGGCTTTTATAGAAGGGACTCCAGTTTTCCAGTTTATATGGTCTTTGAGATAAGAATGCACCAGTTACCATCTGATAGTGTTGAATCAAAGTATTCTAGGACTTAGTCAGGAAACTCCTTGACTTTTGACCTGAGGAGAAAGAATTATTCTGTGCTACACAGACAGCTGACTTCTGCCTTTCTCCTCATTTATCTCTAATTCACAGTGAGTGTACAGACAACAGGGTGTGAGACAAATAAGTTCTATGAAGATGTGGACAGATCTAGATGGATCCAGTCCTGATCCTATGTAAAACACAAAAGGCTTTCCCAAGTAGAGTGTTTGGAAAAGTACTTGAAATGTCTCTCATTGTTTTTAAAACTCTCAGGTGCTTGACAGATAATGAACAGACATGAAAACATGATGCCCAAAGGGCAAAACTAAGTGGCTTTATGCATGGCAGAAATAAAATGATATGTAATAATTTTCATGCAAATGGACTGTGAAATGTAAGGTACTTTATAAATGTGATGAGTAATTCCATTTAAAGTATTAATTATCATAAACATTTGTAATGTAATTTTTACAAATTAGTTATTCTTATTAAAATTTATAAAAAAACATTTTCTGACTCCTAATTCAATATATGTTCCATTATATCAAGAGTTAAGGAAATTTTCAAAAAATTTAAAAAACAGGTCAGAGCCAAGATGGCGGAGAGGAAGCGAGCTCTGTAAATTCTGTCTGCCCCATCTATCGAACTGAGAAGGACATTACTCTCATCTGCAAGAGTGGAAGGAGAAAATACAGACTCTAGAAAGAAGATAACCTCAAAGATGCCTGAGTGAGTGAGTGCGAACTGGGAGATTGGAAAACGGGCCAGCTTGAGAAGGGCAGGGGAGGTGGGAGCCCCAGCCCAACACGAGGCAAGCACACGGAGCCCCTGAGAGACAAATGGAAAATAAAGAGAAACTGAACACGCTCATTGTACTGTCTCTGGGGAAGATACAAAGAACATTTAACCGTGCTCAGAGAGAGAAACTCTTACTCCATATATAACTGCTGGGTAGCCCAAATCCCGAACCCGGGTGACACAAGGGAAAGAACAGCTTCCAGCCCTGCACCATCCCAGTGGGGAGTCTGCGGCTGCAGCAGCAGTGGCAGCCCCGGGGGCATGCACTTGGGCCTCTGCTGCAGCTGCGGGAGTGAGAGCACACACCTCATTCCCACAGCACAACTCCCTTCCAGCATTGGCCATGCGAATCCTGAATCCCAGGTGCCAATAGGGAAAAAATAGCCCCCACCCCTATGTAATCCCCCCCTCCCCCCCTGCAGGGAGTTGGCTGTGGCAGAGGCTGGGGCTCGTGCTTAGGTCGCAGGTGCAGTTCATTTCCTTCAGCGCCCAGCGCCTCAGGCAACAGCAGTGTGAATCCCAGCTGAGGCCAAGAGAAACTGATCCCTCCCCTACACGATCTGGATCCCAGCTGGGGGCTGGGAGTTGGCGGAGGCGTCTGTGGGGGTGGGAACTTTGCCTCCTGCAGCGCACCTCACCTCCAGAGGTGGCAGCACAAATCCCTGCCTGCACCAAGAGAAACTGCTCCCTCCCTTTATGAGATCCCGGCTAAGAAGCCAGCTGCCAAAGCAAGTACATCTCATCTGTGGTAGCAGAAAACTGCATAGACTAGGATTTTGAAAGGAGGCAGAGACAGAAAACTAGCCAAAATGACAAAACGAAGGAATTCTCCCCTGAAGAATATCCAGGAAGAAGTCACAGCCACAGAACTGCTCAGAACAGATCTAAAAAACATACCTGAACAAGAATTTTAAAAAATTGTCATAAAATTAATTGATGGGGTTGAAAAAAGCATCACAGAGAAGCAACTGAGACAATGACCAGGAACCTTGAAAATAGGTGTGATGAGTTAAAAAAGGCTATAAATGAGGTGAATAATAAAATGGAGGAAGCCACCTCAAGGCTTGAAGAGGCAGAGAGAAGAATAGGTGAATTAGAAGATATAGTTATAGCAAAAGATGAAGCTGGAAAAAAAAAAGAAAAAATTGATCCAGGAGCAGGAAAGGAGAATTCGAGACCTGAGTGATACAAGCAAACGGAACAACATCCATATCATAGAAATTCCTGAAGAGGAAGACAGAGAGAAAGGTCCTGAAGGGATACTAGACCAAATTATAACTGAGAATTCCAAAATCTGGGGAAAGAAATAGACATTCAAATTCAAGAGGCACAAAGAACCCCCTTAAGACATAATTTGAATCGACCTTCAGCACAATATATCATAGTGAAACTGGCAAAATATAAAGATAAAGAGAGAATTCTGAAAGCAGCTAGGGATAAAAGGGCCCTCATGTACAAAGGGACAGAGTGGTTTCAGACCTATCTAATGAAACTTGGCAGGCCAGGAAGGAAAGGCAGAAAATCTTCAATGTGATGAACAGAAAAAACATGCAGCCAAGAATCCTTTATCCAGCAACTCTGTCATTCAAAATAGAAGGAGAGATAAAGGTATTCCCAAATAAACAAAAATTGAGAGGATTCATGGCCACCAAACCAGCCCTACAAGACATCCTAAGAGGGACTCTATGGGGGAAAGGTTGTAAGGAATACAAGGTGCCAGAGACACCACTACAAACATGAATTCCACGGAAAACACAATGACTCTAAACCCACATTTTTCAATAATAACACTGAATGTCAATGGACTGAATGTTCCAACCAAACAACACAGGGTAGCAGAATGGACAAAAAAACAAAACCCATCTCTTTGCTGTCTACAAGAGACTCATTTTCGACCTGAAGATAAATTCAGGTTGAAAGTAAAGGGATGGAGAAATATCTATCATGTGACTGGAAGCCAAAAGAAAGACGGAGTAGCCAAATTTATATCAGACAAACAGGACTTCAAAGTAAAGGCAGTAACAAGAGATGAAGAAGGACATTATATAATAATTACAGGGCCTCTCCATCAGGAAGAGCTAACAATTATAAACATCTATGTGCCAAATTCAGGAGCGCCCAAATACATAAAACAATTAATCACAGACAGAAACAATCTTATTGATAAGAATGTGCTAATTGCAGGGGACTTTAATACTCCATTGACACCAATTGATAGATCAACCAGAAAGAAAATCACTAAAGAAACAATGGACCTGAATGACACATTGGAACAGATGGAATTGATAGATATATTTAGAACTCTGCATCTTGAAGTTAGGAAATTCACCTTCTTTTCGAGTGCACATGGCACATTCTCCAGAATAGATCACATACTGGCATAAAGCACCCATCCATAAATATAAGCAAATTGAGATCATACCATGCACACTTTCAGATCACAATGCTATGAAACTTGAAATGAACCACAAGAAAAAGTCTGGAAAACCTCCAAAGATGTGGAGGTTAAAAACCACCCTACTAAAGAATGATTGGGCTAATCAGGCAATTAGAGAAGAATTAAAAATACATGAAAACAAATGAAAACAAAAATACAACAATCCAAAATCCCTGGGACGCAGCAAAGGCAGTCCTAAGAGGAAAGTATATTGCAATCCAGGCCTATTTCAACAAACTAGAAAAAGTGCAAATTAAAAATCTAACAGAGCACCTACTGGAACTAGAAGGAGAGTAGCAAGAGCCCCCCAAACCCAGCAGAAGAAAAGAAATAAAAAAGATCAGGGCAGATATAAACAATAAAGAATCCAAAAAATAAATAGTCGAGCAGACCAATGAAACCAAGAGCTGGTTCTTTGAAAAAAATAAACAAAACTGATAAACCTCTAGCCAGGCTCCTTAGAACAAAAAGACAGAGCACTCAGACAAAAATCATGAATGAAAAAAGATCTATTACAACCAATCCCTTAGAAATACAAGCAATCGTCAGAAATTACTATGAAAAATTATATGCCAACAAACTGGACAACACAGAAGAAATGGACAAGTTCCAAAATGCACATGCACTACCAAAATTCAAATGGGAAGAGATAGAAAGCATGAACAGACTGATAACCTGTGAAGAAATTGAATCCGTTATCAAAAGTCTCCCAATGAATAAGAGCCCAGGGCCAGATGGCTTCCCAGGGGAATTCTACCAGACATTTAAAGTAGAGCTTATACCCAATATTCTCAAACTATTCCAAAAAATTAAAATAGAAGAAAAACTTCCAAACTCATTCTACAAAGCCAGCATCACCTTAATATCCAAACCAGAAAGAGACCCAGCAAAAAAAAGAGAACTACAGACCAATATCCTTAATGAATACAGATGCAAAAATCCTCAACAAGATCCTGGCAAATCAAATTCAACAGCATAAAAAAATTTATCCATCATGATCAAGTGGGATTCATTCCTGGATTACAGGGCTGGTTCAATATTTGCAAATCTATCAATGTGATCCATCACATTAACAAAAGAAAAGATAAGAACCATATGATCCTGTGTCGACAGATGCAAAAAAGCATTTGACAAAACGCAGCACCCTTTCTTAATAAAAACCCTTGAGATAGTCAGAATAGAAGGAACTTACTTAAACACTATAAAAGCAGTTGATGAAAAGCCCACAGTTAATATTAACCTCAATGGGGAAAAACTGAGAGTTTCCCCCCTGAGATCAGGAACATGACGGGGGTGTCCACTCTCACCACTGTTGTTTAACATAGTGCTGGAAGTCCTAGCATCAGCAATCAGACAACAAAGAAAATAAAAGCATCATAATTGGCAAAGAAGAAGTCAAACTTTCACTTTTCACAGATGACATGATACTCTACATGGAAAACCCCAGCAGACTGCACTAGAAGCCTTCTAGAACTGATCAATGAATTCAGTAAAGTTGCAGGGTACAAAATCAATGTACAGAAATCAGTTGCATTCCTATACACCAACAATGAAGCAGCTGAAAGAGAAATCAAGAAACTGATCCCATTCACAATTGCACGAAAAACCGTAAAATACCTAGGAGTAAACCTAACCAAGAATGTAAAAGACCTATATGATGAAAACTATAGAAAAATTATGAAAGAGATTGAAGAAGACACCAAGAAATGGAAAAACATTCCATGCTCATGGATCAGAAGAATAAACATTGTGAAAATGTCATTACTACCCAAAGCAATCTACATATTTAACGCAGTCCCCATCAAAATGGAACTAGTGTTCTTCTCAAATCTAGAACAAGCTATTCTCAAATTCGTATGGAACCACAAAAGACCCTGAATAGCCAAAGTAATATTGAAGAAGAAAACCAAAACGGGAGGCATCACAATCTCAGACTTTATCCTCTACTACAAAGCTGTCATCATCAAGACAGTATGGTATTGGCACAAAAACAGACACATAGACCAATGGAATAGAATAGAGAACCCAGAACTGGGCCCACAAATGTACAGCCAATTAATTTTTGACAAAGCAGGAAAGAGTATCTGATGGAAAAAGACTCTCTTTAAGAGATGGTGCTGGGAGGACTGGACAGCAACATGCAGAAGAATGAAACTAGACCACTTTCTTATGCCATACACAAAAATAAACTCAATTTGGCTGAAAGACCTGAATGTGAGACAGGAAACCATCAAAACCCTCTAGGAGAAAGTGGGAAGCAACCTCCTTGACCTCACCCACAGCAATTTCCTATTTGACACATCCCCAAAGGCAAGGGAAATGAAAGCAAATATGAACTATTGGGACCTCATCAAGATAAAAAGCTTCTGCAGTGCAAAGGAAATAATCAAGAAAATTAATAGGCAACCGACAGAATGGGAAAAGATAGTTGCAAATGACATATCAGATAAAGGGTTAGGATCTAAAAAATATATGGAACTCACCAAACTTCACACCCACAAAACAAATAACCCAGCGAAGAAATGGGAAGAAGACATGAACAGACACTTCTCCAAAGAGGACATCCAGATGGCCTACAGGCACATGAAACGATGCTCAACA
>NC_043710.1:65439048-65496243 GCF_006229205.1 Suricata suricatta
ATGAGAAAGAATGAAATATGGCCATTTGTAGCAAAGTGGATGGACCTCAAGGGTATCATGCTACACAAAATAAGTCAGGCAGAGAAGGACAGAAACCATATGTTTGCACTCATAGGTCTAACAGGAGAACAGGAGAAACCTATTGGAGGACCGGGCAAGGAGAAGAGGGAAAGAGAGTTGGAGAGAGAGAGGGATGCAAAACCTGAGAGACTATTGAATACTGAAAATGAACCGAGGGTTGAAGGGGGAGGGGGAAAAGAGGTGGTGGTGATGGATGAGGGTACTTGTGGGGAAGAGCACTGGGTGTTGTATGGAACCCAATTTGACAATAAACTATTTTAAAAATAAATAAATAAAACACCCACAAAACTCCCAGGATGATTCCAAATGGTGTGTGGGTGTATATATATATATAATTTAATTTACATATGTATATGTATATGTATATAATATGTACATACATAGAGATATGTATATACACATATGTATATACATAATTTATTTGAGCATATAAAGGTTTTTATCCAATTCTTTTCCTTATTTGCCATAAAGATGTGCAATTTTAGAGTAAGTTGTTAAAGAAAAGGAGAAAATCACATTTTTCCAAGCGCAAAAGTACAGTATAGGTACAAGATATTACACTGGTAGCCTTGTCTAAGACATCAATATAAGATAAAAATAGGATTCCAAAGTAGGTGCTATAGTTTCAAAGAAAATTACCAAGAACTACTTTCAGGTCTATGAACCTTTATGTATGATGGGGTTATATAAGGGTTATGTGTTTGGAGGTTTACAAAGGGATTTAATTGCAGGAGGGCTGGAGAGGGATCTCATTATTCACTTAAATTAGTAAATGAGGTTTCAATGGGCCTATACCTAGAGTTTCATATAAGTTCCTTGAACTTGGGAAGCCAGTATATTGGGATCTGACTCCCACCTGAAAAATTTAATGAGCAAGAGAACATGGCAAATTGGTTATTACCTCAAGAGAAGTGGCTTCATTTGGGCCAGCCTACACTTCCAGAGTTTGCCAAGGCAAAAAAACAAAACAAAACAAAACAAATCATCTTGGAACCATTATGATGCCTGCCAAGACAACCCTTTGTATAGACACACTGATAGAAAACCTGGGGCTAAAGAAATACATCATCGACATTACAGATGATTTAGTCAAAGAGACCCAGAAGGGAAAACTCATAAGACTCACAACAGTACTCATGAGAGATAGGATATAGAGCCAGCCTGCCTGGGTTAAAATCCCAGATCATCCTTTTACTGGCAAGGTGACAGTGGGCAAGTTGCTTAACTTACCTTTGTTTCAGTTACGAAAATTAAAGGAATTAATACAAGCACTTACAATGATTTCTATGTATAATCAGCACTATGTTTTCTTTATATTTGTTATTATTATCTTTATTATTACATGTCAATTTCAGAGAGCAAAACATGATAATTTTAGTCCAATAAGAACTGTCTGCTTTCTTTCTTTTATTTCTCTCTCTTGCAGCAAACCTGGAAGGATGAATAACCAACTGGCCAATGGAGAAGAAGAAAAGAAAAGCCTTTCTTATCTGAAGATCCCATAGGAGAGAAGAGAAAAATTTTGTCTGGAAAAGTGTTCACAGTTACCATTAATGTTTGAACCTGGACAATTATATTACTAAGTTGAAACTGTATTTGTTTTTTTAAGTGATTGCATGACTTTTAGTTCCTTGCAAATAACCAGAAATTCATCACATGTCATGGGACTATCCAAGTTTTTATCTAAACAGGTAGAGATTACTGACACTAAGAAGTATTAGGCAAAAAATGGGAAACCATGAAAGTGGCTTCTATTATTACATCCCATCTCATGAACCCTCTTGTTCAATGTATCAATTATAGACACAAAACATATTCATGTTTACTGTTAACCCTTTAATTCAATTTTGTACATAATTCCTGATAATTCTTCATTACAATGACTTCATCCCTTCCTGGACTTATCTTTCTACTTACTTCCTTTCATTTTCTCAGGTTTCAAAGATTTTAAAAATAAGGTGACCTAATTTGTTTCTGAGGAAATCCTTACTAAGACTGAAACCATGCTGGGGAGTCATGCATTTGCCTCTTTGTAAATGAAAATGCTGCTGACCCATTCTTTACAAGATGCTGAGCATAAGAGTTTTTCAGTGGGCAGTGATGGCAGTGCTGAGCCACGTTCACACTTTCCAAAATCCCTTGTGACTCCAGTCAGGCATTTGCCTAGGTTGGCAAAGGTGCAGTCTGTAGCTATGAAGTGCACAAAAGGATTAAGCATTCTATGCTAAAATAATATTTTAACCAGCTGGCTACCTGGATAAATCAACTCTGATGAGTAAGATAGGCTCTGAATTCTCAGGCTGGTGACATTGAAAATTTTATAATACATGAGAGCTATTGCTAACTGTTGTAACTTGACATTACGTGGCATTAATGGAGTTAGGGTCCCAGTGCTTAGAGTCGGAAAGTATTTTCTAGATACATAATAAAATAATATTTATTGATCACCTATTAGATGTCTGGCATTTGACATGTGTTGTTCATTTTGTTATCACATTAACCCTTAAAGGGTATAGAGAAGGGTGTTTAATACTGTTAGGAATCTACTGGACCTGGTTAGAATGCCAGTTTTCACTTTCTGCATCTGGAACTTTAGATATGTATCTTAGTCTCTGTAGGTTTTGGTTTTCTCATCTGTATATTTGAGAGAAAAATACCCAGTTTAAAGGATTATTATAAAGATTATATAAGATAATACATGTACTATATTTAGCTCAGGGTTCTAGTACAAACTCTAAAAGTTTTAAGATAAATATATATTATATAAATATTAATATTCTCTTAATGGGGTGCCTGGGTGGCTCAGTCAGTTAATCATCCAACTCTTGATTTCAGGTCAGGTTATGATCTTATAAGTCGAGATCAAGCCCCGCTGTTGAGCTCTGAGGTGGACATGAAGCCTGCTTGGGATTCTCTTTCTCTCTCTCTCGGCCCCTCCCCTGCTCATGCATGCACTCTCCCTTTCTCGAAATAACTAAATTTAAAATATACATATTTATCTTATTAATCAGGGATTAATTAGCTCCTCTAAGCCTATTTTCTCACCTCTGAATATAAAATAATAATATTTACCTCACAAGATCACTATGAAAATTAGATGAGAAAAATACAAAAAAGTATTAAGCAAACATTAGGAATTTTAAATGTGAATTTTAAATCTAAGCTGAAAAGATATCTGAAATAGTGGAGTTTTAAGATGACTAAATTTGGGAGTCAGAATTGACTCTGCAGTATGGGATTACAGACTTGAGATCATTGTTCTGTAAATATTTCTAAAAAATATATTATGGTATTTAAGCACTTTGTGGGAGCATGTCTCAATATTCCCTGAAGCTTTAGAAGTTTTTGGAAGTTAAATTACTGCTGTGCAGATTTAGATACAATAGAATAATTTAGGCCTCTAAATACAAGATTAAAACCATAGTCTTGCAAAATACTTCAAATATCATTAATATTGACATGTTGTCTCTAAATCCTATTGACACAGGAAACAAGAAAAATGGACTGAAAGTGTATCTTTCTCCTTGCAAGAAACAAACTTTGGATGTTACGTACTACTATAGTCAAAGAATATTCTTCATTGGCAGATCTTATCTATTTCAAACTATAAACTCTTATGGAAACAAAGCCTGTGATTTTTAAAATAAACTTCATTTTTCATTCTGACACATTTTTAAGTTCATCTGTAAAAAATGCTTCCCTTGAATTAACAGCTAATAAAATATATCTAAAATTTCAGGTCTACAAAATAAAGTCCATACTTTGAGGAAACAAATGCCATTCAGAAACAAGATCAAAGCAATTCATTTCTATCTCACTGCTACCATAGAGACAAAGAAAAAATGTGAAGGGTTTTAGCTTACTTAATTCTTCCTGAAATTTATAATTAACTACATGGGAAAGGGGACAATTACCATATTTCCAAAGAATAAAGGATTAAAAAAGTTGAGCTTCTGATAAGACATAATTACAACTTACTAAATATGCAATTCATATCAATTTGTTCTTATAATCTTGAGTTTCAAAAAAATGCATATACATTGGACAGTGTTTTCTGAAAAATACACATGGAATATCATTAAAGGAACACAGTGCTCTCTTCTAGAGGTTTTTCTCACACAATTATTCTGGCAAAATGTAACACAAAGAACAGGGTCAATTGATATTATTTTTTTATGTGCCGTGTCTTCCTGACACCTATGAATATATATTTTTGAACAAATGTTAATCAAGAAAGTGCAGGCTTTTGTAGATCAGGTGCCATAGCCAACATCAAGAAGTCAGCCAGGAAGAACTAGCAATTAGACCTGTCCTCGATTTAAATAGAACTTCAGATTGCTGAGTAAATTACATGTGTATTACTTCAGGACAGTTTTATTTTAAAGGACTAGCAAGAAATAACTGTAGCTTGAAATCCTAGGAGATTTGTAACAAAGACCAGGGAAGAGGATTAGTTTTGCTAAAAATATATGGTTTTATTTATGGTGTCATTAGCAAATGATTTTCAAATACTTTTTATCAGCAAGATATTTAGAACTCCTCTTCACATTTTCTAATTAGAACTATATTTGAAAATAATTTATGTTATTGTGTGATATCACAAATACAATATGATAAATTATATATCTCTGTAAAAACATAAAATACAGGAAGAGTACTTTTTAAAAAATTAACACTTTTGAACTCTGTTTCATGCAACATCCAAATTTCTGCTAGTGTGGATAATAAATGGTATGATTCATACCTTAAGATTTGACTTTTTGGTCTTCTGTTTTTTTGGTTTTTGTTTTTTTGAAATGTGAGTAAGTGGTCTTCAGGAAGAATATTACTGACTATAGTGCTACTTGAAGAAGTGATACTTTTGATTATTTTGAGGCATTCTGTCTAAGGGTCTCAAAATAATTTTAAGGACATATTTGAATGGGCTTAAAATTTTTAACTCAGAGCTCAATCACAGAATACCATAACATTTATTTGGGATCCCTTTTCCATAATGCTGGTGTTATCTGTGGTTAGTTGGACAAATTCCATGTAATAATCATTAGTACAGTTTTTTTTTCCTTTTGGAGGTTGTTTGGGGTGAACCCAGTCAATGGTACTGCTACACTTTGTTCTCAAAATGTAAATCAATGTAAAAAAACAAAACCAAAAGCAAATAGAATTGCTGTGAATTCACATTCCTTTCCTAGACAAGTTTGTATCTTGAAAGCTGAGCACGACATAATTCATTCTGCTTTGGGAGAAAAAAAAATTTTTTAAATCTCTTCCAATTCTTTAAATCTTTAATTCATTCATGGCCTAATTATTTAGGACACTAAAAACATTTAAAAATTTTTCTATGGTATAGGTTTCAGATAAATTTTAATGTTTTTATAGTAAAAATATGCTGTATAGTAAAAAAAATTCTATAACTTTACAATATATTTAAATATATTATATACATGTTGTAAAGTCAACGAATTTTCTCCAAAACAAGATCAAGTATCATATTATATAAAATCTCTGTGAAGTTAAGTGAAAATGAGTTGGCATTGTTTTATCAATCTGAAAACCTGACCTGATTACTTAGTTCTTGTTTAATAAAAATGTGCTATTGACTTATAAGTATTTTATACTTGAATTTTTAGAAGTTTAAGTGATGATCTTTATGGTTGGTTTATTATAGATATAATCCAGCTGCCATTTTTCTTAGTATGTGTGAGGACTTTTATCTCTTTTAGTCCTTTTCTCTTATATTAAAATGACATTTCAAGTGTCATTTCTGGGCAGTAACCATTCACAGATTAAGTTCATCAATCACCTGTCTGTTAACTGAATAGTCTATCCATCAGAGTACAAAGATACCTTTTACATGTATATATTGGAAAGTGGACATTACATACACCTGTGCATACATATGTGTGTGTGTAAATATACACATGTGTGCATAAGTGTGTGAGTATAAGTTGCAGAAAGGAAGTATTTCATCCTTTCATTGTTAAGCACACCCTAAAACAATGTCATATCTATCAAGTGTTTGTTAGATGAAAGGATCAGTCAACACGTATGGTATACCTGTCAGCACTATAATGGCTATTACATAGATACATCGAGGGTGGCAGGCCGAGTCGGTTAGGCAGTTACTTATGTAGTACTTTAGGAATTTGCATTTAACCTGAGTCTTAGAGGTCAAGAAGCTGGTTGGGTAAGGGTAGAAAGTTGATAGGCATTCTAGACATAAGGTAAAGCAGATAGAAATGGGAAAAAAGAACTCATTATCTGGGTAAACAAATTAAGTGACTGTAGTACAAGTTAAGGCATGAAGGATGATGGAATCTGAGATATAAGTTAGACAAGGGCCCAAACACAGAGAGCCATGTATATAACACAGAGGGCTAAGTGAACTTCATCCTGCATGTCAGTGTTTGTCAAACCTTAGTGTGCAAAATCAACTAGAGATCTAGCTAAATGCAGGTTCTGATGTAGTTCTCACATGTGGCTGAAAACTGTGCATGTCTAACAAGCTCTGAAGGGATGACATTCCACCCAGTCAACAGATCACATTTTGAATAATGGAACAGTAGGGACAGGGAATCCCTAAAGGGTTTTAACCAGAATTGCAGCATATATACGAATTATACACACAACATATACACACACATGTACAAACATATATAAATGTGTGTGTTTCTTTTTTAATGAAAGTCTGAGCAGTATGGAAAATGTATAAAGGGTAGGATAATGGGCAAGGTAAGGAGAATGAACGGGAATTAGGACACACTGGGATTTAGGGAAAAAGATCAAAACCCACTGTTCATAACAACTGAGATAGTGGCATACTATTCATTGAGCAGAGGACAGAGTGGGAGAATGATTTATGATCAGAAGGCTCCAGAGAATGGAACTTTTTCTGGAACTTCTGACTTAAGTTTACTTAATGGGTAAATAAAATCTTAAATTCCAAGGAATTTTTTTTATTTGCTGTCAAACCAATTTTCCCAAAACCTGCTATCCCCTGAAAGGTTAGTTCAAGAATTGAATTACGTTCTTATATACAAAAAAATGAACATGTGTGGGTGGGTGTTTAGAAGAGATGACTTTGGAGAGAGGGCTATTTTCAAAGGATTTCAAATGTGGTACTAATTTTGAATGCACACTGGAAGAAAAGGTTAAAATATTTGGTCTCTTTATCTCACAAATAAATGCCTATAAACCTGGGAAATATTCATGAAATCCAGAAGAAATTCCCATTACGATGACTACATGATAGAAATTTACCACTGGACTAGTAACTGGCTAATTGAATTACTGATCTTACTATGAACTTTATCCTTAAATATCAAATTCCTAAAATAAGAGGGAAAGGAAGAGGATGATAAGAAGGAATAAAAACATCTATAGCTGTTTAGTGACTAGATGTTATGTATAGTCACTATACCAAGCCTTATGTGTATACCTGTTCCTTAGAATGCTTTTGTCCCAGGATCTTCACAAAGCTAGTCCATTCCAGTTCCCAGAACTTTTTTCAGAGAAGATATGGCTGTCCACCCTTATCTAGAGTAGACCTTGTCCATTTTTACACTCATCCAATTTTCTATATTCCATTTCTATGCTTTTTAAATTTTAGCAGTTAGTGTTGTCTATAATTATATTTATTATTTTTATGCGTGTTAATGGCCAGTCTCCTAGCTCTATAATGTAAGTTATATGAGGGCAGGGACTTTTGTTCAATTATTCACTATTTTATATCTACTGCTTACAATACAACCTAACACACAGTGTGCACTCAGTAAACATTTGTGGAGGCAATGCATATTGCATTTAATCCTCACAACAACCCTTTGAAGTGCTTATTATTACTTCATTTTGTAATAAGGAAACTGAAATTTAGGTAAATTAAGTAATTTATTCCTGACAAGAGAACTAATATCTGGTAGAGCAAGAATCTGTCTGACTCCAATGGCTGTGCTTTCACAATGCTATGCTGTCACTGGGAGCCATATTCAGTGGTAGATTTCAACTGCTGTCCAACTTCCGGATACTCAGTTCTCTGAGAGACCTCAGACATTTCTGGCCAATTTGCATGGTCACTGTAATTAGCATAAAATTAGTTCTAATATATATATATATATGTATTAAAACAGCTCTCAGTTTCTCTCCTCCATACAGTAATGCTATTAGTAATAAAAGACCCCAGCTTACGCTATGATTTCCTCCTCTCAATAATTATAGCTACTCTTTTCATGTATATAGTATCTTATATTTTACAAATAGATTAACTCATTTGATTGGGCACAATAATCCTGTGAAAGAAATAATGACAAACCAGTATTATTATCATGATCTCCAACTAGAGGGAAAAAAAGCCTCAGGAAAGGTAAACTGAATTGACTAAAATTACTAAGATTACTAATATAACAAATGCAAACCCAAGTCTATAACTTTACTTGCTGGACCTTGATCCAATGCACACTCCCAAATTGCCCTTGGTGAAACATACATACATGTAGTGAGATGGGCTCCTCCAGCAGCTATAATCTTGGGTAATTTCCTTTAAGAAAATCTTATCTACAGGGGTGCCTAACTGGTTTAGTTGGTTAAGCATCTGACTCTTGATTTCAGCTGGGGTCATGATCTCACAAACCAGCCAGAGGATCAATCCTTGCATTGGGCTCTGGGCTGACTGCATCAACCTGCTTGGGATTTTTCTCTCTCTCCCTCTCTCTCAGTCCCTCCACTTCTCTCTCTCTCTCAAAAATAAACATTTAAAAAAAGAAAATTTTATCTACAAATATACAGATGAAATAATGCATACATAATAAGGAGACATGATGTATTTTTTTATTCAATGTTTTTTAACGTTTATTTATTTATTTTGAGAAAGAGAAAGAGGTAGAGAGAGAAGAAAGAAAGAGTCCCAAGCAGGCTCTGCACTGTCAGTACAGAGTCCAAAATGGGGCTCGATCTCATGAACCATGAGATCATGACCTGAACCGAAATCAAGAGTTGTATGCTTAACCAACTGAGCCACCCAGCAGCCCTATGATGTATTCTTTTCTAATTTCTAAAGAGAGCTATGTGATTTGTTTCAGTTTTGAGCACAATGAATGTGTTTAAATATTATTTGATTTGCACTTGTTTGCTTTGCAAACCCACATTTGTCTGATAAAATAAGATTTACCTAAAGGTCTTCCAAGGACAATCCTCTCCAACTCCTAGCTCTTCACAGCACATGTGGCTTTTCCTCAAAGTGTTAAAAAAAAGGACTAATGTTGTGATAATACCCTGGTAATGAGGTTTGGCAACAAAGATCATTTACTACAGACATATTAATAAATTGCTGGTATGATTCATAAAATAAAGGGTTTTTTTTCATTCTACAAGCTTATTTTCACAGGCTATGGGTATGTGTCCAAAACACGGCAAATCTATATCTAATTCTGAGTAATTTTAAATCAACCATTATGTGAGTGCATTATTTTCATTTAATTAGGTGTGAAAAATGAACAAAATCCAAAATATAGTATCAAGAGTTTGTTTTGACTAAATAATAACCTTGAAGTGATTCAACAAGGGGATGATAATAGTGGACAGAAGTATGGATATTACGGTCAAAAAAGACCTGGATTTGAATCCCCACAATGAAGCTTCTCAGCTGTGTGAGTATGCCTCATCTTTAAGATATAGAGGATTTTGCTTCATGGGGTTGGTCCGAAAAGTGAATGAGTTAATTAAATAAATCAAGTTCCTTCAATGTGCTAGGAAATGTTCTAAACATTATGTATACAAAAATGAGAAAAATAGACACAGTCCCTTTCCTCATGGAGCTCTGTCAAGTCAAGAGAGAGACACTTGGGGCGCCTGGGTGGCTCAGTCGGTTAAGCGTCCAGCTTCCGGCTTCAGCTCAGGTCATGATCTCATGGTTCATGGGTTCGAGCCCCACGTCAGTCTCTGTGCTGACAGCTAGCTCAGAGCCTGAAGCCTGCTTCGGATTCTGTATCTCCCTCTCTCTCTGACCTTCTCCCGCTCATGCTCTCTCTGTCTCTCAAAAATAATAAATTTTTAAAAATTTTTTTAAAAAAAGAGAGAGACACTGATAAAATAATCATATAAATCCGTGTATAATTATGAACTGTGACAGGCAGAAATACAGGATAATATGAGATAACACCATGAATATACATTCCAACTGAGGATTTTAGGAAACTGAGTGGCATGTACAGTCAGACCTGGAATACAGGTAGGATTTAGATAGGTGGACAGAACCATCTAGACAGAGGAGTAGTAAGTGGAAGTCTCCAAAGCAACAACATTGTTGATACCTTTGAAGGACAGAAAGAAGCCACCAATGCCAGTGTGTAAATTAGTTTAAAGAAGTCTATGTAGCATAGACGTAAGAATGGTCTGGTTCGTGAAATTTAAAGACTTTTGGAACATAAAACACAAGGCAGAGTGATGGAAGATAAGATGGGAAAGAAATTCAGGTGCTTGATCAAAAGAGAATTCTAGAGGCGCCTGGGTGGCTTAGTCGGTTGAGCGGCCGGCTTCAGCTCAGGTCATGATCTCACGGTTGTGGGTTCGAGCCCCATGTCAGGCTCTGTGCTGACAGCTAGCTCAGAGCCTGGAGCTTGCTTCAGATTCTGTGTCTCCCTCTCTCTCTGACCCTCCCCTGCTCGCGCTGTCTCTCTCTGTCCCTCAAAAATAAATAAAAGACATAAAAAATAAAAGAGAGAATTCTATACTAAGGTAAGAGTTTGGACAATCACTCATCTTGAGTTCAATAGGGTGCTATAGCAGGGTTTCCACTTGAGAGTTACATCATTGGACTTAGGTATAAGACTGGTCATTCGGGCAGCTCTATGAAATACTTAATAAAAGAAAATTGAGCTATTATAGTAGTGGAATTAATAGGCCAAAATGTTTTATGTTATTAAAATCATTAATCCCAGGTTACTAATAGAGTTATAGAATCCCTTCACATTGGCAATTTTTCCTACTTTCCTACACAAAAAGGCAAGATTTATTAAATTTTCTCTACTTTAAGCTATATTTCTGCCTCTCTTTGACACAGGGTAGATTTTCTCTGGTCCATGATGTCCCCTGCTTCAGTGACCCTCTAGTCTCTGTACAGTGGTTCTGCCACAATGCACATGCTTGGGATGACGGGTATCAAAACCAGTGTCAATGGCAGGATAAATATGAGAAGAGCACCAAGGAAATATAGGAAGATAGGAAAACTGTAGATTTCAGTAAAAACAAAACAAAACAAAACACAGTACATCTATCCCTACAGGAAAATATGTTAAGCATTTTATACTTATCACCTCACTGAATCCTCAAAACAAGACTGTGAGACTGTGAGATAGGTATCAATTTATGGAAAAGAAAAAAATACAGTTCAGGGAAGGTTATCCAACTAGTGAACGTTAAGGCCACTGTTTTTATGAACAGGCAGAGGATGGGCAAAGAGGGATACAGCAGAAAATAAAATGAAAAAGCTCAATTCAAGGAAACAAACTGAGCAAAAAGTCACAGAAAATTGGAGTTTGGGATCATTGTTAACGATGAAGGCAAAATCCTATTTCCTTCTATTTTCTACTTATGCTTGCATTTTCCCTTAAGACAACATCTCAACTTCTTGATACTCATAACTAGGTCCCTACCTATCTCTGCATCCTTTGTACTTTGCTACTCACTTTGAACCCCTTATGTTCCAGCACCACTGACTTTCCTTTTCTTGAATGTACTATTCTCTCTTTTTTCTCCTTTCTTCTCTCTATTCCCTTCTCTTCATAATCTGTTTTTCTATCTATCATCTATCTATCTATCTATCTATCTATCTATCTATCTATCATCTATCACACCTAGGACTTTGCTTAAAACACTTTTCCCAAACCTATTGTGCCTGCATGGTACATATCACCTTAATTGTCACTTCCCCAGAAAATGCTTCCCTGAAACTAAGCCTTTGCTTACCAGGCATTTAAGTCCACCAGATTCTTTAGACTTCCCTGTGCTCTTTTCCATAGCATTCTATATTCACTCCTTTATCACACATTACTGCTTTTTCTATAATTAGGTGTGTTCTCCATTAGACTAAAAGTTCCATGAGAACAGATTGAGCATTATATGCCTATGCATTCCAATATGTCAGGTACATACTAGGCACTCAATAAATAAATAGTTGTTAGATAAATAAAATGAATGAATAGGTATGCTGTTTCTACCATGAGAGCAGATGGAACTACACACCTGCATGAATATACAGTTTTGTCTGTGAAGACAGGGCCACTCAGGGAAATTATTTGTTGCCTTGGTGATTTGTTTCATTTTCTCTACATAAAGATCTGGTGGAAAATAAAAATTATTTTATCCCTCCAAAACTATAGTTATAAATATTTCTATGATAAGTTAATTTCTAAGAATATATTGTGCTTTTTTTCTATTCAAGTAATAATAAATAATATGATACTTATTAGCCTTGATTAAAAAATATTTTAAATTCTCAGCACAATTTCTGTTTCCTTTTAGAAATTCTGAGGAACTTCAGTGTAAAAGATAGTGGAATGGAGCCAAAGAGTGGTATCTTATTTACAGAGGAAATATATATTAAAAGCACCAATAAAGCATATTTTACACTGACCGGTCCACTTTTCATTTGGCTATCTAAATTTTATTATGCACAGTAATCTGTTAATACTGTTAAACATATTAAAAATTAATGGTACCATCATGCTTTTATTACAAATTATAGCAGCAGCCTAACATATATTTGTCTTTGTAGATTTTTAAAAACTTTTGTTTAATGTCTGTAAGTCTGGCTGAAGGGCATCTGAAATGATATCAATATATGTTTCACCACTACTCCTTTTTAAGATATTTTGTTAAATAAAAAATTTATTTGCAGAGATAATATACTTTAGAATACTATTTTTTAGAGTAGGAAAAGAAAGAACCACCAAGATGCAATAAAATACACTCATTTTACAGGCAAAAACACTGATGCCCAGATGCCTCTTGGTGCACAAAGTCAGAAAGTACAGATTTATTTTTATTTTACATAATTCCACCTTTCTTCTGTTCTTGTATAAAGTCAGTTTACTATTACATATGTACTTAAGAATCCCCACACAACAAAAGAAATTTTCTACTTATGCTCGCATTTTATTAAATTTAACCCAGAATATTCTGCCCACTATCTAGAACTATTGTCTTATTGACCAATCACCTAACAGCAAGTTTCTGCCTTAACATAGTCTAACATTATTTTCCTTGTATTTTAGTTATCAAAATTTGGGGTAATATTATCTTACAATTGTTCAAAAACATATTTAAGAAATGTCCACTCTATAAAATGTGTTATATTAACTAGTAAGTTGTGTTTAATTAGTATTACTCAGATGACCTTATTTTCCTCAGTGACCACACCAAAAATGATGAATAGATTAAAGATATAAATTTTGAGCTGCTCATTAAATTGTCCTATATTGAATTCTTTCCATATGCCAGGAGTCGTGCTGGTCCTTTCCAGACTTACCACAATATCACTCACACATACATAATACACCTTTTTCAAAGATGAAGAAATCCAGGCCAGGGAGATAAGGTTAAACAACTTATCCAAGTAAGTCCTAAGCTAGTATTTGCCAGCACTACAATTTAAATCCAAGTCTTGCTCTAGAATTTTGCTTGTCACACTAAGTCATGTTACTTCTCTGTCCTAGTAGTGACATTTGTGACAAAACAGTTGAAACTGAAACTGGACAGAAACAGTCAAATAAAAGAGATGACTCAATCTTCTTTGAAAGTGAGTTTTCTGAACATCAGAAAAGACCTTGGGATCCATGTGGCAGAATTCTGTTTTTGGTTGCTCTGATTATTTTCTTGCCTAAAAGATCTTCTCCCAAAACTGAGGGCAAACCCACCTAACCAGACTAGAGCAATTAAGACCATATGTAAGATCTCTTTTGGGTGAGATCTAGGGTAAGATTATTTTAATAAGGGGGTTAGATTATTATGAAATGTGCCACAATCATTTCTTTTTTATATGCAGAGAAGCTAAAAATAAAACCACTTCTCTGGTATGTCTAATAGATCCTTTTATATTGCCATTATGCAGTGCTTTGTCTTGATTTGTCATAATCTCTCCTCTCATTAATCTTCTAACATCCATTCTTAGGAATGTGGAGCAGAGATATTAAGAGGAATTTACTTCTACAATGTGTGTAATAGAAGGAAGTGGGGGAACCAAGCAGGCACAAAGGTCACAGGAGAATCCAAAGGGAAAATAAGTGCCTTTCATGTCAACACAGGAAGTAAAAAAGAGAACCAGGAGAAGTATTTATGTTTCCCTGCTAGTAAAAACTTTGATAAGGGTGATATTGAGATGCACCACAGATGAGGTGGACCCCAAGACTGATCTGGATAGTTAGGAGTTCCAGTCTCATTGGAAGAACAAATATTGTTAAAATGTCTATACTACACAAAGCAATCTACATATTCAGTGCAATCCCCATCAAAATAATACAATCATGTTTCACGGAGCTAGAACAAATAATTCTAAAATGTGTATGGAACTACAAAAGACCACAAACAGCCAAAGTAATGTTGAAAAAGAAAGCAAAGAGGGAGGCATCACAATTCCGGACTTCAAGCTGTATTACAAAGCTGTAATCATCAAGACAGTATGATATTGGCACAAAAACATGAATCACCGGAACAGAAGAGAGAACCCAGAAATGGACCTACAACTGTTCAATTCATCTTCCACAAAGCAGAAAAGAATATCCAATAGAAGAAGTCTCAACAACAAATGGCGATGGGAAAACTGGATGGCAACATGCAGAAGAATGAAACTGGACCACTTTCATATACCATAAACAAAAGTAAATTCAAAATAATGAAAGACCTAAATGTGAGACAGGAAACCATCAAAATCCTAGAGAGGAACACAAGCTGCAATCTCTCTAACCTCTGCTGGTGAAACTTCTTACTAGACATGTCTCGGGAGGCAAGGAAAACAAAAGCAAAAATGAACTATTGGGGTCTCATCAAGATATAAAGCTTCTGCACAGCCAAGAAAACAATAAAAAAAACTCAAAGGCAACCTACCGAATGAGAGAGGATACTTGCACATGGTGTATCAGAAAAATTGCTACTATCCAAAATGTATAAGCTTACCTAATTCAACACCTAAAAAATAAATAATTCAGTTAAGAAATGGGCAGAAGACATGAAAAGACAATTCCCCAAAGAAGACATACAAATGGCTGACACATGAAAAAATGCTCAATATCAGTTACCTTCAGAAATACAAATCAAAACCACAATGAGATATCATCTCACACGTGTCAGAATGGCTAAAATTAACAACTCAGGCAACCATAGATGTTGGAGAGCATATGGAGAAAGGGGATCCCTCATGCACTAATGGTGGGAATGCAAACTGGTGCCACCATTCTGGAAAACAGAGTAGAGGTACTTCAAATAATGGAAAATAGAACTCCCATATGACTCAGCAATTTGCACTACTAGATATTTATCCAAAGGATACAAAAATACAGATTCAAAGGTATGCATGCACCTCAATAGTTATAGTGGCACCATCAACAATAGCCAAGTTATAGAAAGAACCAAAATGTCCATTGACTGGTGAATGGATAAAGAAGTTGTGGTATATACATAAATATGATAAAATATTACTCAGCCATCAAAAAGAATGAACAATGTGGATATAACTAGAATATATTATGACAAATACCACATGATTCCACTACTATGTGTAATTTAAGAAACAAAGTGGTGAACAGAGGAAGGGAAGGAAAAATAAAATAAGATAAAAACAAAGGGAAACAAAGCATTAGAGATTCTGAAATGCAAAGAATAGTTTGAGAGTTCCTGGGAGGGGATGGGCTAAATAGGTAATGGGAATTAAGGAGGGCACTTGTTAAGTTAAGGATGAGTACCTGGTATAATACATAAGTGATGAACCACTAAATTCTACTCCTGAAGCCAATACTACACAATATGTTAACTAACTGAAATTCAAATAAAATCTTAGAAGAAAAAAAAAAAAGGAGTTCCAGTGTCACACAAAGCTGCTTTAAAGCAAGACTTGAAGAAAGTAAGTATCTTGGCCAGAGCAGCTAGAAGGTAGACTAATTGCTGAAAAAGAAAGAGATGGAAGTTGAATTAATATAGAATTAAAATTTCTAATTGTTGGCAGGTTTCCTATCAGAGTCCCAAGAAAGAGGGAGCAAGGACAACCCAAGTGCACAGCCACTGGAAAAAAGAAAAACCAACGGTGTGGGTAAGGTAGACAGGATTTGGGATCTGAAGTTATCGAGGAAGTTTCCTCACTCATGTGAGCTTTTAAATCAATCATGCACTATTTACCAACATCATAATATAACTTTGTTGTAAGTATGATTGTCATAGAAAGATTATGTATATGCCACCCTAGAAACATTCATGAATATAATTTAGAAAATTCACAAATTCTCACATGGGTATTTGTTCTGTTGAGTTGTATCATATATATGATAAATAAATCAAAATACTGGAATATGACATTTATGTCTGATAGAGCATTTAAAGAAGAGAAAGAATATTTTTTCATTTGTACTGTGGTCATTAATATTTTGTTAAGAGAATATAAAGTTTTTTAATTAAGATTACGTTCTCCAAATTGAGGAAACTTAGATTTCAATGCTGATTTAAATTGTTCAATGCAACAGATTACAGTTTGGGGTTATAATTAATAACTTTTTATAATCTGTTTTTAAAGTACTAATTATGTTTCACAGTACCTGCAATTATTATGATTTGGGAATAATTGAGAAACACATATAAGTGGGAACTGATTGTATTCACTCAAGAAAAGTAACACTAAGTATAACGCCTCAGTAAAAGTAAAAAATGTTTAAAAGACTATATCCTTTCCTAGGTTACATATGGAAATAAAATTTCCCATCTAGCATTGAAAAAATATCTTAGTTTAGGGACACCTAAGTGGCTCAGTCGGTTAGGTGTCCAACTCTCGATTTAGGCTCAGATCATGATCTCACTGTTGGTGTGTTTGAGCCCCATGTTGGGCTCTGAGCTAACAGTGCAGAGTCTTCTTGGGATTCTCTCTCTCCTCTTCTCTCTCCGTCCCTCCCCTGCTCACATATGCTCTTGTGTTTTCTCTCTCTCTCTCTCTCTCTCTCTCTCTCTCAAAATAAATAAATACCTTAAAATAAATTTTAGTTTATTTTTACCGACTTAGCTGGAAAAACTGAATGATATGCTTGGTAGCTTTTAAAAGTAAAATAAGGTATTTAATGTAACTTTGAGGCCAGGTCAACTAATCCAACCAGAAGTTTTTAGACGTCATATCTATTAACATCAATGAACCTGCTATGTGATACTATGCCCTACAGGTAGATATCCATTAAGATTCTATGAAATATAATCTAGAAAAGTATAATATTTAAGGTCACACTATGAAGAACTTGGCTTGTGGATTCAAAAATCAAATAATCTTTTCTTTACTGGTAAAAGGAGATCACAACAGGAAGTATACACTTAATGAGTCTTATGTACTAAGCTATTTATTTTGTCATGTTTAATGGGTATCTAATCGATGTCAGTTACTAAAAGATATAGCTCAAACTAACTCATGGTGTGCTGATATACAAAATAAAAAGTAGGCTAATGAAAAAGTATGTTTTAGTTAGTTGTTTTCTAAAAATAATAGTAACTTCTATTCAAATAACCAGCATTAATAAAATTTAAATACCTTATTTAGAATTGATGACAGAATAAAATAAAATTCATTTAAAATTTTTAGTTTTTTTCTATAATTCCATAATAGAAATGCCTATTGACTTTATTCCACTCCCACTTTTATTTCTATTTCTGATAACACAAATATTTCATTTGCCTCTAATCAAAATAGAATCAGTTCGACATTAAAAATTGTGTTTGTTTGTTTGCTTTAAACCAGGGCCTAAGGATTTTTTTTCCTTTAAAAAAATTCACTAAAATGCAGAATATCAGAATTCTCCAATCAGAAACAATATGTCAAGCCATAGTAAAGCTGATTGGCTTCTTCAAGCATAGAAGACATGGTTTTTAAATGAAAAGCTAATTATCATACTCAGAAAGACTACCCTGATATGTTTTGTTAAAATGATGTGTAAGCTACACTACTACTACAGATATTTTAATATTGAGCTATAAATAGAGGCAAAAGCAAATCCTTCCATAAAAACACAGGCAAATTCTCCTTTCATTTGCACAAACACACAATATCACTATAAGAAGTTGAAATCAAATAAGGATAGGACCCTCAGACCCTCACGGGGAACAAAATGCCCAGCAAAGTACATTATACTAATCATTTTATCTCATGAACTAGCAGCACCTACCAGAGCTGGTTAATTACAGGACCAGAATAATAATAGAAAAATGCTGCACACAACAGCCCTGTTTCCTATCCTACCTTTGTGGTGACAATGCACAGGCAATCCATCCTGGATCCCTACACAGGACTCAGTACATGGAAATCACACCAGCAAATCAGCAAAGGTGAGAAAAGCCTTTTGATAAATAGCACACAGAGAGAAGCAGAGCCTGGATTCTGCACAGACGGCTTTTCCAAGGGGGCCCTCATGTGAAACTGGAGCCCTCCTCCATACAGCTCAAAGCCAGCAGGATTCTCTTAGGCACCAGAAAATCCCCTAGAAATCAGCTCCGGCAAAACTTCCCGGTGGCTTGCTGGGCTCCGCGGCAGCATGGTCCTTTAGTGGATTCGGAGATCAGAACAAGGCTCCTGTGAGTGCCCCGCACAGTCTATCGTGGAGAGGAATGTAACACCAAGCACCAGAGAATCACATTTCAGCTCTCGTTCTTGTTTCTGAATTCTGATCTGCGGCTTCAGTATACCCATAAGAGCTGCTTTGCCAAAGTCTCCCCTTTGCTGCCTTCGTCTTTCCTACTAACAACTCTGAGTAAGCACAACACAAAAACTACCCGGCCCATCTATCATAGGGCTGTCGTTTGGCTGCCAGAACAGCGGCTTTGGATAATAAAAAGCTATTTATTATGAACATGATTCCCGGGAGTCTAAATGACTCGAAAGACATGACTGAAAAGCTACGGTGCATGCAGGGCTGAATACATCACATCCCAACTCACTTGCAATTTACAAGGGCAGCTTCTTACAAATGACTAACAGCTGGAAAAGGAAAGCGGGCCAGGGACATTAAAAACTGGATTTGATAGTGTAATTTAGAACACATCGAATTTTCTTCTTTTATTTCTGGACCTATTTGTGTGGTTACTGACGTATGTGGATACACAAACAACCTAAATATTTAAAGAAATAACTGTATTATAAAATTGGGGTGACAGGAGGTTCCAATGTGTTTACAAAAGTTCCACATTCTGAGAGACAAAAATGAGCTCTTTCCCAAACTTTTCTCTCCTCACGGGCTGCCTACAGGCACTTATTACGTGGGCAGAGCTTTGTGTTCCCTTCTGCAGCATTTTAACGGCCAGATGATTAACCTTCCCTCTATCCTTAAATCCCTCCCTAGTTTCTGGTGAAATGGCCACACAGACTGCCTTTGAGGTACTCAACAACATCACTCTGGATAATAAAAGATTCCTCCTTCATTCTCTTAGACAAATAGGCAACAACACATGGTCTCACAACAGAAAGAAACAGGGGTGCAGAGGGAGGGGGTGGGGGATTAGGGAGAGAGAAAGTGAATGACAGAATGGAAAGCACCACCTGACCAATGAAAATGGAAAATCTATGCCTCCCTCACACCAGAAGAAAACATATACTTACCTGGATCATTGAGAGCAACAAGAAGAAATATCTAAGGACCTATACACACTGATTACCTCTTTAAGATACCCATAGACCATTCCCCACCTACTGCATACCCCCTCTCATTTTTTATAGAAAATATATTTTCTACAATGAACAATTTGAGAAAAGGATGAACATGTAAAACTCATCCACCTTTCATGAATTATTCAGGTTCTAACCTTGATATCTTCTTGATTGCCAAATAGATGAGTGTCTCAGAAACTGACATGCCATTATTCTATCAAAATGAGAGCACTTTTCTAAGGATTTTTAAAACATCTTAAAGTTCATAAAAATTAGATATGTGTTCAAAGGAGCAAAGAAAAAATGGTGGCTCAAAAAATTGTTTATAGATTAAAAAAACTGTTATCCTAATGGTATAATAATCTTTAGATAATTTTCAAGTTAAATAACACAAGTTAGACATATGAATGGACATGTTTTGATCCATTCAATTAGTTGACTGTCTTATGGTTTCAAAAGGTTAAAAAAGCATCATTTTGCCTACTTACCCTTTTCCTCATTTATTACACCATCATAATTTAATTCATTACTTCCTAAGCTTGCCTCTTAATATACATAATATTATGTTTGAGCATTCCTAGGTATTAGTGTTTCTATAACACAAACAAGGCATCTAATATGCAATTGATAATGATTGTTATAGTCATCTTCAAATTCATTAGGCTTTATGTTCCTATAGCACTTTAAATTTGACAAAGCACTTGTGACCTTCTTACCACCTTGAAAATTTAAATGACTTCCCAGGACAGATACCTAAAAACTTACTGCAAATCCAAAGCTTTGTTAGTCATGGTCAGAACAAAAACAGGAATCAGGAATAGGAGAGTAAGTAAACTTATAGCTGCATAAGATAGGTATTTTACAAGGTATCCCTTTGATAAAAGGTACTTTTGGAACTACACCCATTTCCCCAGAAAAGAGATAGCTAAGATATAGACAAACTAGCAGAGGAAGCTTGACTTCTCTTCTGACCTAGCTAATCACAGCTCAAAGAACTGCAAACTACAAAGACCTTTAAAATAAAGGCAATTCATCTAGCATAACTTCCACCATACCATATACACTTACTAAGTCATGCATCCAACATGTTTGTTAAGGGCTCACTATATGATTTTTGGATTAATGCCTCTGTCACCTATTAGATCATGAGCTCCTTAATGGAAGTTTTGACTCTATATTCCCTTTGTCTGCTCCAGTATCTCATTCATTCAACAAAGGTACTGGACAATGTACTTATGTGTGGACAGACGGATGAGCAAAAGCTGGCAGAATCCCCACCTACAAAGGTATCAACTAGGACCATACAGCAAGCACTTAGGGTATTTGAGAATCACAACATAGAGGCATTTAATCCAGAATGGGGTAGCCAGGGAGAGCTTTCCAGAGAGGAACCTTGAACTGAGTTTAAGAAGGACCCACTAGGAACAGGAGAAACTTAACAGGACCATATGGGAGGTTAAAGAGAGGGAGAGAGGCAACCATAAGACTCTTAACAAACTAAGAACAAACTGAGGGCTGATGCGGGATGGAGAATAGGGGAAAATGGGTAAAGGGCATGGAGGAGGGCACTTGTGATGAGCACTGGGTGTTATATGGAAACCAACTTGACAATAAACTATACTAAAAAAAAGGACTCACTAGATTAGATAGAAGTTGTGAGGAAGAAGAATATTATGCACACTTTATATGTGAAAAAGAAGTGAATCAATAATGTCTTTCATCTTTATGCAATCAGGTTATATGAGCACATCCAATAGGTTTCCATTAAATAAAAGCACTTTAGAGCAGACATTTTACAAACAACATGCAATCTCTGTGGAAAAAAAAGAACATCATTCATATAATGTTGAGTATAAATGTGATATAAAAGCACATGGAATATACATATTGTAAACTCATTAGGTCTTGTTTACCACATGTGATTAATTGGGTAACGTTTGTATGGTTAGACCAAAGAAACTAGCTAACATTTTGAAGTGTGGTTCCATTTAGGATGCAGCACTCTACTTTGTGTATACCTGGCTCTCCATTGATTTTCCTCAGATGTAAAGATGACAGAAGGTAATCCACTCCTTTGTCTCAAGGGAATCATTCTTTTTATTTTTTAAATTAACAAGGCATCAGCTTGAAGCATTTTTTTTTTTTTTACAAACAGAGCACTCAATTGGGCCTGTGACTCCACGTGACGTGTTTGGCAAGATATAAAGCCACAGCCTGAAAATTGTTTTACCTGATACTCCTTAAGGTTAAGGATACAAATCCAGGAACATATTGATTCTTAGTAAAATCTACCATTGGAAATTTGAGATCAGAAAATTACTTTTATAAATTTCTTGCACTAAGCCTGCACTTCAACCATTTACAAGCATTTCTTTATTTTGTTTGTCTCCAACAGGATGAAATTAAACTCTAGTGGTGAAATATATCCTGGGCTTATTCTCCTAGAATCTAAGCCCTTTGCAGACAAATATAATGCATATCTCTGCCACCTAGCATGGTACCTACACTTAAGAGGCACAAAATAAATATTTTAGGAATAAAAGAATGATCACAGCTTCAGTTAGGCCATTTTTATCTTGATAAGAGAATTTTAAACCCATGATATGCATCTTTTGTCCACTTGAGTACTCTATGTACATATAGTATTGTTTGTGTGTGTATATATATATATATATATATGTATGTATATATATATGTATACATATACATACATTTTAAGAAAAATATATGTAACATTTATTTATATAAGAAAGTAATAGATTGATGTATATATGAAAAGATATTTGCTAATACAAATACTTACATTGATTATATTTATATTTATCAAGTGTGGGGCACCTGGGTGGCTCAGTCAGTTAAATGGCCGACTTCAGCTCTGGTCATGATCTCACAGTTCCTGGGTGCGAGCCCCACGTTGTGCTCTGTGCTGACAGCTCAGAGCCTTGAGCCTGCTACTGATTCTGTGTCTCCCTCTCTCTGACCATTCCTTCACTCATGCTTTGTGTTTCTCTCTCTCAAAAATAAATAAACATTAAAATTTTTTTTAAAAAGGACTGTATTTATCAAGTGCTATTATCAGAAGTACTGTGGCAGATACTTTATACATATTACCTCTGATGGTCACTAGACCCTTCTAAAAGGAAATATAACCCCTGATTTATAGATGAAGACACTGAACCTTGATACTTCCTCTTATGTAATACAGGACCTAGGTTATTCCATCCCAGAGTGCAATGTGCTTCCATCTCATACTTCACCTGAGACAGTTTCTGCCTCCCTGGGTCCAACCTGAGAGTGAGACACAGATCTGAAAGGCCTTCTCCAGCAGAAGGTAGCCTGGACTCTGTACAACCAATTACAAACAAATTGTATTTCCCCCTCCACTTAAAAAGACAGGCACATCTTTGAGCTTCTACACTGAGGTCTTTATAATTTATAAGGACCTTGGGAGCAACCCAGAGAAATAGCCTCCACATTAGAAAGATTAGCTCCAAAGGAAATCACTGAAGAAATCCACCCACAATGGACTTCCATCCCGTCTGTCTGTTCCCCATATACCCAGGACAGCAGGCACACAAATGACATCTGCAAAGCTTGTTAGCTTAGTAAAATAAATAGACTGCGGGCAGATCATGGCAAAATGCCTGCCCTCATTTTCAAACTCTCCAGAGGCAAATAGGAAATTAGGACCAACTAGAAAAGGACTGACTTTTCTAGACCGTTTCCATGATGTAAAAATATTGGGATAGTACCGGACCCCTAAAATGATTTATGAAAGGTAGGAGTTTGTATATTCTGTGTATGTTAAGTATGTAGTTTTCTTTATAAGAGAAACATAAAAATTAAACAAGAATCTTGCGTGAATCAAAAATTGCCACATTCACCTACTTTCCCACAATCGTCAATTGTGCTGATGTAAGTGAACTGAAACATACCTAATTGATAACCATGTCCCACTCCCCTTATTATTATCATCAACTTGAAGCAACTTCTGAAATTTAGACAATTACAAGTGGTAAACTACAAATGATGAAAACATTCAATAAAAACTGTTCCCCTAAAAAGAACAAAGTTTATATGAATTTTGCTGAACATCAAGCATATTACATAAAAGGCTTAATTTTTCCTACTATTATACAATGCTATGAGTTGAATGGAGTCCAGATATCCAAATAGTCGGGCAGAGGCCACACATCTAGAAAGCTGTCTGGTCTGAAATGCAATTCTGTTTTCAAGTTGACATAAATAATATCTGTAGTATCACTAACTGCCCTCTAACAGTCCCCCATTTTACATCCCATCACACTGACTTGCTATCTGTTCCTCAAATATAGTGTTTCATTCTCATTCTTCCTCAAGGCCTTGCATTTGTTGTTCCCTCTGCCTAAAATGCTCTTCCCCTGGGTCTTTACACAGCTGTCTTCTCCTCATCATTCAGGTCTCTGCTCAGATGTTAGCGCTTTATAAATCTTCCCCAACTGACCTCCTTAATTAAATTACATTCCCTCCCATCATTCTCTATCAAATAATCCTATTTATTTCCTTCATAGCAACTATCACAATCTGAAATCATCTTCTTTATTCATATCTTACCATATCCTCTATTTGAAATTTATTCCTGGGAGCAAGAAGTTTATCTGTTTTGTCCCTGGCTATATCTCCAGTGTTTAGAACAGTGCCCAGCTGTGTGGCAGATGCTGACGATTTTTTTGAATGAATGAATACGATGTATCACAAGGAAGAACTTTTAATATAGCTTGGTTTCTAAAGATGTGATTTACATTAACCATGGTATTTGTAAATACATAAAATAAAGAATAATTTTCAGATTTGGCATTAACTTTTTATTTAGCAAGCTGTGATTAGACACATTCATATACATATTCTCATTAGGTATTTACAACCAGTGAATTAAGTATAATTTTACAGGTGATGAAACTGAGACTCAGAAAAATTAACTTGCTCAAATTTATATAGCTCCTCAGCTGGTAAACCAGTGCATGGCGGGCATTCCACTGACTGAGCAGATGAACCAGGATTGAAGACATCATCTAACTCCAAGTTCCATTCTGTTTTTGTGATAATGCTGATCTGCTGTACTTTCAAAATTATTAATTCATCTATCCAGGTGGTAAATACCATAAACTTCAAATGTTTGGTTCTAAGGGCGGGTTATATGAATGTTCCCTATTCCATCAAAGAATATACATTGCTGTTTTCAAACATATGTAAAACAAACAAACAAAAACTAAGTCCCTAAACACAGAGATATCAAATGATGAGACTATCATTTCTGTAGTTATTTGTGTTGCTTTAGAGGCAGGTAGTAAATCAGTATATTAATATTTGGATTGACTAGTTAAAACTGCTTTATGAAATGTCAGAGTTAGTAATGCAATAACCTGATCTCCTGCAATGCTAGTACAGAAGTCCAGTGATTAATCTTTAATAGACAGAACACTGACCCTGAGGCAGGACAAGATGCTCAAAGATAAAGCACAGTGTCTTCATCAACCATAAAATGAGAAGTAATTACATTCTACATTTTACGTTAGTAAACCAAATTAGTCAGAGTTAACTACAGTATCTCTTAAGAAAAAGATTATTCCCTATTAATTCCAGATACTTAGTAGTTTACCACTTTACTTTCACTGACATTAGAAAAGAGAAAATACAGTCAGTGCTAAAATAATTTTAATATCCTGAGTTTAATTTTTAAAAAATAACACCATAATATTTAAACTTGTCCAGATTGAATAAATACCTTGGGAGGTGGTAAATATCCTAAAACTAGAGGCTTTCCAGATGATAGATTCTCTTTTGCAGGGCAGCAGTAGAGGTTATTTAAAACTGAGGAGAGTCATTGCTCTAAATTACTATTAAAATTACTTTTAATCCTCTGATTCTGTGTTTATTTTTTCAGACTCAGGGGCAAACAGCGGGTAGGTGGGACTTGCTGTGCAGAGCTTGAGGCTGGTATGAGGTGGAAGTGGGGGAATGGATAATTCTGTGTTTTGGGGTCTTTTTTTTTTTTTTTGAATTTAGGTCTCCAGGAAGATTAACTCAGAACCATTTTTAAAAAAGGACCATGGAGAGCATCTAAGGTACACATATAAAGGCAAGAAAATCCCTAGTCTGCTCTCATTGTCTAAAACAAAAAACATAAAAGCTTTCTTTCCCATGGCTGAGGAGCATTAAAGAAAAGAAGTTTCCGTATACATATTGGCAAGGACAGTAAATAGTGAAATAGAGCTCAGCTGCAAAATTATTCTTAATCAGAATGTGCAGGTGTTTAACAGAGTACATTAATAGACACATTTTAATATGAAAAAAACTAAGTCCATGTTGGGATTCTCTAAAATAAATATTTTTCCCATTCTATCAAAGTGTTATAATTTATTTAAAATTTGTTAAAATTTTTATTAAAATATAAATTATCTAATTATTTTAAATTAGGAAACTGAGGCATAGACTGGCCAAGTGAATTGCCCAAGAATGCCCAAATAATCAGAGTACAAAGACAATGACCCAAGTTCTCGGGTCAAATTAGTTTCCATATAACACCCAGTGCTTCTCCCAACAAGTGTCCCCCACCATGACCATCACCCTCTTATGACCTACTCTTATACCATGTTTCCTTTCCAGTCTGGTATGTTCTCTATAGTCAAATTTTTCTCCAAATGGTTACTTCACTGTTCTTGTTAAAGAGACCCTCATTTTATGCCCTATACATTATTTGCATAGTATCCAGTGAGTACCTTTACCAACCAGTTCTAATTCATGAGATTGGCCAGAATCTGTCCTCTGCTTAAGAAATTAGATTTAGGGTACCTGGGTGGTTCAATCAGTTTAAACATACAACTTGGGTTCAGGTCATGATCTCACACTTTGTGGGTTCAAGCCCTGCATGGGACTCTGCGCTGACAGTGTAGAGCCTGCTTCAGATCCTTTGTCTCCCTCTCTTTCTGCTATTCCTCTGCTCATGCTCTCTCCCTCTCTCTCAAAAAGAAACATTTTTTTAATCGGGAAGAAATTAGATTTAAAACACCAAACAACTAAAATATTATCCAAAACATTTTTGAGACATTTTATTTGCAATCATGTCACCAAATGTAAGCATTAACAAGAATACTTAGTCCTTTTTATTTCATTTGATTCTTATTGTAGCCCTATAAGAAAGGCACTACCTACATTTTATAATAAAAACGAGGCCAGCCATTTAATCTGCTCAAGGGTGCATGACTAATTAGTGGCAAAGCCAAAATATAAACTGTGGTCTCTGAGTGTGGACCTTTTGCTCTTTTCACTCTATCACACTGTCCTACATTTTTTTTAATGTTTATTTATTTTGAGACAGAGAGAGATAGAGAATAAGTGGGAAAGGCCAGAGAGAGGAAGACAAAAAATCCCAACAGGCTCTGCACTGTCAGTGAAGATTTACAGAATTCCATCACTTCTGATAAACATATCTATAACAAATTTTGAATATTGTATTGCCCTTTGTAACTTCAGAGTTTTTCACATCCAATGATAAGTGGCAACACCATGATTTAAGACCTTAAACCAGAGGAAGATCAAGTCTGCAATTGAAAAAACTACTTTGGAAAGAACGTGTTTAAGCCTCAATGATGGCAAAAGCATCTCCAAATATATTGAAACTTGGCTTAAAGTATAACAAAAACAGGGAAAGTTTCCGTCCAGAGCACAGATTAGGAATGCAATTGAAAATTATTTCTGATTCTAATTCTTATGGATCAATACTTTTAGGGAACACATCTCCCACTTGACAAAACAGCTTCCGGAAGCCTGATAAAAATTAAGCTATGGACAAAGGCTGTCAACTAAGAGAGAGTAAAGAGGAATGCAGATAATAACATGTTTCTGAATGATGATAAAAAATCAGCACACAGAGTTTTTGGGAAGATCAACAACAAATGAGAAATGCAAACAAGAAACATAAACAGTACATATGGTGTAATTTCTTCTATCTTAATTGCCTTGTAAATACTTGAATCACTTTCTGGGTCTTCCCTAAATTGACTGGTTTAAATTATGTGACAGGAAGATGGCTAGGGACTCATCTGAGGGAAGTCCAGAGGTTTTACTACTCATGCAGTGGTTCTCAAATTGTAGCAAACCTAAGAATCAGTTGAATGGCTCATTAAAACACAGATGTCTGGGTCTCACTCCCAGCACTTCTGATGTACTTGATTTGTGGTGGAGCCCATGAACTAACTTTTTAAAAAATATTTTTAATGTTTTTAATTTATTTTTGAGAGAGAAACAGAGAGAGACAGAGTATGAGCTGGGAGGGACAGAGAGGGAGGGAGACACAGAATCCAAAACAGGCTCCAGGCTCTGAGCTGTCAGCACAGAGCCCAATGCAGGGCTTGAATTATTCACAAATCGCAGGATCATGACCTGAGCATAAGTCAGATGCTTAACCAACTGAGCCACCCAAGTGCCCCAAGAATTAACTTTTCTAGCAAGTCTTTAAAGGATGTGAATGCTGGTGTTTGGGGAATCATACTTCAAGAATCACTGGCCCACAAGTTGGGTTGTTCACATTTTCTCAAATTAGTGTGGCCTAATGAAGATGTTCCTGTTTATTGTTCTGTATACATATCTATCACATAAGTCTAAATTTGCATGGAGTTCATTGGCTATTGCTGGCTAACATACATTAATTGTATTATTAGTGAACTTTATTTATACAATAAAATTTATTGTCTGCTCTTGACTGTCACAGAATGATTCAAATTTAGATCTGGAAGAATCCTTAGGAATAATCTGATCTAATATCCTAATTATGAAGATGAAGAAACCAAAGTCCAGTGTACTATTTAATAGATATAAACAACTGTGATTTCCAAATTGTGGTTTACTGTCAATAGCCTTTGAAGAACTGTCTATATACAGTAGTTACAAAAACATATTACATTTATACAATAATCATGACTATTTTGTTTGTGATATAATTAACTTTAAAAATAATTAAGAAATTCTCACTGGTGCATATTATAATTCAATCAGAACTTATTTTGAACAGCAACAACTATAAATCAAGGCAGGAGCCTCTTCTTGGCCAAATGGTTTCTAGGCAAAAAAAATGTTATAGACTTAGTGATGTAATATAAATATGAATCCAAGAAAACCCTGAGAACTATTTGTAAAGAGTGTACCATCTTAAAAAAATAAATGTAAGACTTGCAATTTATTTCATAGAATAACAATCTACTATTTGCCCGGCAGTACTAACCATGCTCATTTCAGGTCTCATTAAAACCTCACAACCACCCTGTAAGATTAAAATACTGAAGCTTTTAAGGTTTAAGGTTTAAATAGCAGAGGCTAGCAATATATTTTCCGATGATAAAAACATAAAACTTTTTCTAGTATATTTGCTGCACTTATTTAATTTAGCTGCTTGACCAGTTGGCACATTTGTATCCTACTAAGGACTGATGACTTCATTTTCAGTAAGCAAGAATACAAATATCATCTTGGACAGCCAGGAAGTCTAAAAATTTGTTTTCTAAGTATTCATGAGTCTAGTCTGGACATTCACCCTCTCTCTCTGCTTTTGGAGAAAAATACTGCCAAAGCAAATTAGATGACTTCCTTTCCTAGAAATACATTTAGCATATTATAACAGTTTCAAATAGTTTAAGTAACACATTCCATGTTGAACAAAAACATTTCTCAGCAGAGCAGACAATGGTCTTTCATAGAGGGATTCCATAAACTGCTCACTAGTTAAATTTGGCTCTAGATTCCATAGTTTCCTTATAAAGGGAAGGACAATTCACCATACAACCTTTCTTATTTTAACTGAATTCCTCACAGTTAACTGATGAGGGATAGAAGCAGAAAAATGTTCACCTTTAGCCCAGAAGGCTGACGTATGGCTTGCAAATTTTTCTTAAAGATTAAATAGGTGCTACCTGCCACATTCTTAAAGGGACTCATAACTGCCTGTGTATCTCACCAATAGCTAAAATTGATCTGAATGACAAGCACCAGAGAAATCTTGAGAAAATAGTTTTCTGAGCAGAAATTTGAAGAAGATAGTTACGATATAGTATTTCCTGCATATCCTCCCCCTCAAACACTAAGCATATACCCACCAGCTTCATATAGCAAAAGTGCCGCTCTTTCTCCCCACAGACCCTGTCCCCATGCTAGTTAAATAAACGTACTAAGTTACACCATAAAATATCTCAAGAATCCTTTCTTCATCATTCGATCCTAACCCCACATCAAATGATGAAAATTCATAACTGGAGCTAACTCAGAACTTTGCTCAGACCTCAAAATCAAGTCAAAATTAAGAGGCTCAACTAACTGGCAATTAACAGAAGACAGCCCAGGTTATAAATGGTAATATTTACCATTGAGTAGACATATTGCCCAATATTTGAAAGGAATATGAAGACCTACAGAGCCATAATGAAGACTGCCTGTGCTTGCTAACAGAAGATTCAGAAAAAAGACAAGAAGGAACATCACTGAAGGCAAATTTCAAGAAGCATCAATAAAGCCAATATTTATAAAATAATCTCCCAAAAGAATTTTGTGTGCTTTAAATACTTAATACACGTTCATAAAAATAATCATGATTTATTTTATTGCTTTCATAATTAAATTTAATGTTTTAATCATTGAAATGGAGAATACAACCTTTGTATATTTCACTGGGCTATAATAAATAAAGATCAACTTGTGGCAATCGATCAGAAATAAATTAAATCTGAGGTTCTTGATTAATAAAATATTTGTACTTGGAAATAAAATATTTGTACTTTCAATAATTCGGGTACTTGATTTCATCAAATAAAGCAATATGATCTGTTTAGCATTACCTTATAGATGATTGATTTTGATTCCCTATCTTGAATAAATACACAAGGTGACAATCACAAAAAAGTATTGAAGTAGAGTTAAGATTGCTTCAAGGAAGCTATTACCAAAAACCCCCAATAAAACTTAAAAGCCACTTTGAAGAGTCATACAAGGGTTTTTCTCCTGTCCTGAACCAGACAGGAGAGAAAAGGAGAAGTAGAGTAGTTTACAAAATGGTTATGTGGTTACTAGCAACTTTAGAATTTACACCAAAAAAAAAAAAAAAAAACCACACAAACAAAATTCTCATAATGAAAGCACACAACTGCTCAAAATGATACATAGGCCAATGTCAACAGGGTAGCAGGTGAACACAATATTCTGAGCAGGCCAAAACCTGAAATTAGATTATACTTCACAGAGAGTAAGATTTATCTTGCCCATTAAACAGAGAAACAAAGAAAACACTCTAACACTTACTCTTGTCTTTTGGTCAGTTTCATTTTCAAAACACTGATTGTCTTTATTTTGCTCAATACATGAAGTATTTTCCTTTGGTCCAGTGCAATCTGTAAGCTAAAAGAAATAGTTTAAAAAATCAATACTTCTTGGGTGTTCTCTGTCATGTGAACTAAATGTTTTTCAAACTTTTAACATGCACATTAAAATATCTATGACCTGAATAAATATTATTCAGTATTACTTATGTCAGTGTTAGAATATGAATGCACCATCTAACCCATTTTTATATTGCTCCCAAAGAGAAAACATAAAATGGGACAGTTATTCAAAGGCAAGTTTTTATAAATTTCAAAGCTTTTCACTAGGGAGTGTTGAATTTGTATTATTCAGCTGTAAATTGATGATCTGTAAAAAGCTGAACATGGTTAATAGGAAGATGAAGAAAGAAGGGTTAATTTCATCTTATATAAGTTCCCATACTTGCAGGAATCTCTACTCTGTGGTACTTGTTGGAACCTTCAAACAAGTAGAGGCACTAACTACTTTTCATTCTGGACTATCCTTTCAAAGATCTTTGTAGAACTATAACTTTGGATGATAAAAATGTTTACTTCCAGAGCAAAGGTAAATTTGCTTATTGATCATTGTAAAACTCTTCCATTCCCAGGGTGCCTGTATGGCTTATTCAGTTAAGCATCCAACTTCAGCTGAGGTTATGATCTCAAGGTTCATGTGTTCAAGCCCTGCATCCAACTCTGTGCTGGCAGCATGGAACTTGCTTAGGATTCATTCATTCTCTCTCTCTCTCTCTCTCTCTCTCTCTCTCTCTCTCTCTCTCTGTCTCCTTCTCAAAATAAACAAATAAATAAACTTAAAAAGATGGGGCACCTGGGTGTCTGAGTTGGTTAAACGTCTGACTTTGGCTCAGGTCATGACCTCAGATTTTGTGGGTTCGAGTCCCGCAATGGGCTCTGTGCTACAGCTCAGAGCCTGAAGTCCACTTCAAATTCTGTGTCTTCCTCTCTCTCTGTCCCTCCCCTCCTCAAAAATAAACACTTAAAAATGTTTTAAAAATTTTTTTAAAAGATTTCCATTTCTTGGGCTGAGGGTTATTCCCACTGCATCAGACTATATCACTTGGCCATCCTTGCATTGCCCTGTAGGAACTGGGGCTTGAGAAACTGCTGTCTGGATACTACTACAGTGTGCAAAATCACGGCCTTTGTTTCTGTCCTGGGAGTCTTCTGACATTCTGGCATTCATGAAACTCTGTCATTGTTCTTAGATTTCAAGTAGGATACAATCTTAGCCCCTTCACAGTTCTTGACAATTGTGATGACAAGGACATAATGCTGACAGACATGGTTTTCTGCAAGAGAAAGGATCAGGGATTTGCAGACTGATAAAAGGGGTTTCTGGGATGTCTTTGCTAATTGGTAGCCAACATTGTGATGAAATTTATGTTCAACTGCACTTTAATGCCTATCAATGAGGAAGAATTTACAAAGTGGTTCCAGGCTGAGTACTTGGAAATAAACTCAAAGACCGTTCCCAAATGGTGCCCTGCTGAATATACCCTGTGTGGTGAGACTTCCTCACTAATCTGCCAATTACCTGCAAGTCTCAAGATTCACCCTGGATGAGCAGAGTTCCCACCTACATTCAAATAATAGTTATAGAGCAGTATATCTCTCCTGATTATAAAAGGAAAGGATTATGCAACCATTATGAGTGGAAACCAAGATTTCTCTGATTCTAGTCTAATGTAGATGTTCCTCTTCTCTATTCCCATAGTTTACATCTATCATTGTGATTAATTTATTGCATTATAAATCACATGTTTCTATATATCTGTCTGTCCTATTAGAGTCCCTTGGAGGACATGCATTATATCTTATCATTTATTAATTTCCAGAGATCAATAAATATTTGTTTAATGAATGAAAGAATAAAAGATTAAATTAGATAAATTGATGAATGCTTAAATGAAGGAACAAACCTGAAAAAGGAATCCAATCTGGCTAAGAAGAATGTCAAGCTCAACTACCTGAGGATATCCACATGGCTTCTACATCAGAAATATGGAGTCATTTACTTTGTGCTCAGTCTAGAATGGCACATGTGCTGCCATGTTCAGTACAATAATGGATGCAGGAAGAAATTGTGTCAATGCAAACTTAGCAGTTTGGTTCCTCCTGGTCTTGTCAGGCTCTTGTCAGGCTCTTACTGTAGATATCTACATAAATGATGAACATATGTACAGTTTGTGCCCCTGGGGAAGCAAACATTCAATATGCCAGTCTTTAAATTGTGTTAATGGCCTTGCTGCTGATATCAGTTGGACCAGAAATATTATCAGTTCATTTCACTAGGCTGCAAACCAGCTACACACCCCTGAAAATCACAAGTAAATGTGCCTTCCTACTGCTATAGAATTGCTCTCACTTTCCATGATCCATGGTCCCTCTGTTCCCTTTTACACTGACCTTAAATGCTTTATTTAAAAAGATGATTAATAATGGAGTTAAAGCCTCCCTGTTCTTAAAAGGAAATGGAGGGGATGTGTGTCACCCATCCAAATAGCTGGAGAACTTCTGGGAGGGCAATCGCTTAAATTCTTATAGATCTGCTGTGTGCAATCACCCAAATCATAGTCTGTTAGGTTCTGTGAATTGGCAGAAGGAGAGACACCAGGATTCACCTGGTTAGGTTTGAGCAGGGTTTACCAAGGAGAAAGAAGGCCAATGACCTTGTGTATAGGGTACTTTGGGCCAACTCAATGTACCATTTGTGTGGTTTCCACTGCTGAATGTATAAATTGGTCTTAACATTTCTTTGTAAATTCTCAGAAATTCCAGAAAGGGTTCTCCTGATCAGGAAGAGCTATATGTAGAGAAATACTAATAGAACATAAAACGCTCTCAAATTCTTTTCTCTATTTTCTCTTGGTAGTCCAGCAGAAAGGGTGCAGAATCTTAGGAAGAAGAAAGGAAATCATCACCTTACAGCTTTAACAGCAGTAAGGAAAGTAACCCAAGGTGCAATATCTTAAAACAATAGCCAAGCATGGCCAGCAGAAAATGCTAACAGAATCCGGAGCCTCACAATGGATTATTGATTCTGCTGTTGATCTTACTGCCTCAACTATTCCAAACATGTAACTGTAACTAAATCCTTTTCATTGACTGATGGCACTTGGTATGTTTACTTTCTAACATCTTTTTTCTATCCCACTGGCACTCAAGGTCCAAGACCCATTTTTATTCATATGGCAAGGCTTATGATATGTTTACAGTACTTCCTCTATACCTAAATTTCTCTTCCAGTTGCCATTAACACTTAGTGTGAGTTCCTTTACTTTCCGATGTTCAAATTGTTAACTAAAATGATATCCTATTATTTGGCAAGTAAGAAGCCTCAGCTAGGAGGAGTGGATAATAAACTCTCACAAAATCGAGGGGCTACCTAAGCAAATTCCTTTCAGCAGTCAAGGAGATACTCCTGTCTTTTTAGCCTCAACCATCAAAAAAAAAAAAAAAAAGCCCAGCACCTTATTACACTCTGAATATTGGAGATAGTATGGTCTTGGACATTTTAGTTGGTCTTTATTATCAGGTAGGGCACAAATCAGTATCCTTAAAGTAGGTCCAAACCAACTAGCTATGTTAGAAGCTCTCAGTAAACTGTGGCAGACTCTCGGTCTGTACAGCCCCACATTACTGACTCCTGCTGAGCTACAAGTCTTTGTGAGTGAGAGATTGATTAGAACTTCTAGTAAAGAGAAGCAACCTCCACTTAAAATCCCCTGAGGCAAACCTGCTGGCTCAATGGGGTCCCCAGTTCATAGAGGTTTCACTAAATGCCTGGGTCTGCTTCACTAATAGTTTCACTAAACTGAAGCTAGTGGTGTCCATTGGAATGCTGATACCATTTGTCTTACTTCTAGCTATGCAGAACTGAAAACGGTAAAGGGGCAAAACTCAAGGTCATTATTGAAGCTTTGGCCAATGTGCTTCCTGATCCACCCTATTATATTTTTACTTACTCTTAGAGTATTGTCAATGGTCTAAATGTTTGGTCTGCCCTGTTAGAACACTACAGACTGTCAAATTAAGTACACTCCTTCCTGGGGTCATGAAATATACAAATCAGGGCTGCCAATTGTAGATGACCACAGTAATTAGGGCTCTGATGAAATCAACTGGAATCAAGCTGCTGGTTGAGCCTGCACAGTCACTTTGCTGCCTGGATCCATCATCAGACCAAACATGGCACACATTCACCACTCCAGCTGAACACAAAGCAAAGGACTTCATGCTTCTGATGCAGGGACGACCAGGATACCCTCAGGTATCTGAGCTTGTCATTCATCTTAGCCATAGACGAGCCCTTGTTCCCTGTTTGTTTGTTCCTCCAAGGAAGAGACAGTCATCTAATTTAATCCTTTATTTTTCATCTATTAAACAATATATATTAATATTTTTATTGATATTTATTACTCCCTAAAATGCATTTATGCTCTGGAAATTCAATATTTACTTATTATTATTTATTAATTACCAGAATATCAAAAACAATGAGATATACTGTCTATCTTCCATCTCTCTCCATCCTCCCATCTATCTAATGGGACAGATAGATACATAAATATGCAATTTATAATACAATGTGTTAGTCATAATAATAGATAAAAACTATGAGAGGGTCATTTACATCAGACTATGTATGGTATCAAAGGAGGCTTCCTGAAGGATATGACACTGAAATAATTCTAAAGACAAGAAGTTATATAAACAAGCAAGAGAGTTCAGTCTAATAGTAAATAGTGTGGGCTTTGAAAAGGATTATGTTCAAAAAGAAAAAAACATGGCTTTTAGAGTATGGAAGAAATGAGCTGCAATCCCTTTACCTCCACTTACTAGTTAGGTGTCATCTAAAATATGGAGATTATGTAATCCATTGCAGTCTTGTTCCTACTTATCAACCATCCCACAGCTGTGTTGGATGCTATGAATCTACAACTTTCCTACCTCATACCAGTTGGTGTCCCATATTCCCTTCCTGAATCTCAATGCTTTGGTTGGCTTTCTATGTTTTCATATCCCCACCATTATTCTGTCAACGGGTAACTTCCCATCAATGCAGCTCTCATAGAAATGGTCATTTTTCCATACTTTTATATTTCCTTCATTCTTAAAAAAAATAAAAAACCCTTAATCATTTTTGTTCCCAAACTACCAATCTATCTCTGACCTCTCCCCAGAATCAATATTCTTGAAAAACTTCATAGACTTAACATGCAATAGAATGATTTTATGAAGAGTTACAATAATCAAGGTCCTGCTTTGAAGATACTAGTAAATATTTTATATGCATTATCTCATTTAGACTAAACAGGAAACCTTTGAAGTAGGCACTATCACCCTTATTTTCTGGGTGAAAAACCCAAACCTAGTTCCCTCTGAATGCAGAGTCAATGCACCTAGTCACTACACTAAACTCTTGAACTACTTCCTTACCACTCACTTATCCTTGAACCTTTTAAATTATAGTCCCTATACTCATAGCATCAGCATCATCTGGAGACTTCTTAGACAAATTCTTGGGATTCATCCCAGACGTGCTAATCAGAAACAACAAGGATAGGATCCTGCAATCTACAAGTCTGGTGTGACTGTGACACATCCTAGTTTTAAAACCATTGATCTAGATGTAAAAATGTCAAATGATTTCAAGTACTCAAAATAAGTAAAGTGAACCAGGTACAAGAAATATGTAGGAAGAGATGGATGGCCCTGGGCAAAATGGAAGCTCATTCCCTAATGGGTGCAGTCTCTAGTCGTTTCCATGCATTTTCCTTGCAATGAGAAAACCCAGACTCACTATGGCAGATGTTTAGAATTTTCAAGAGAACTTGGAAGTCTGACCTTCTTAGTAAAATCTCTTGATTTTTTAAATGTTGACAGGACTATGTATTTTTAAATACCATGTGAGCTAAGAAAGAATGGGCCAAACAAAATATAAACTTAGGCTAGAGTCTGCATAAAGTGGCCAGTTTGTGACTTCTATTTTCATCTCTGCATTCTGCCCTTATGCCCTGAATACTACACAATTAAAACTCATGGATTATCTCCTAGTCCTCACTGTTTTCTACTTTCCCTAGTTCTCAATGTCTTTCATTCTCTGGCATTTCATACTTTTGTAATTCTTACCTCTATATTCAGAAACAACACATCTCTCTCCCAGTTGATACCTCATCTTTCTGATTTTTCTCTTCCATTTTACTTCCTTTTCCTTTTCTTATCCCCTGCACTCAGCTGTTACTCCAAACTTCCTTTCGTCTACTTCTTCTCTCCATCCTCACTCCCAGATGACTTTCAAATTTAGACTCTCAAATTTTATAGGACCTTTCTAATTTCCAGTCCTGCGCTTTCAGTTGTTAGCATGTATTTCTCTCAAAATCACACTATATCTCAAATATGGTCAGTTTAAATGAATCATTTTATCTTCAGTATTCACTTATACTCCTGGATACCCCATTTCTGGTAATACCACTACCTGGCTTTTAAAGGAGGACTCATACTTCTCTCAGCTTACAAAGCCTGTGCTGATCCACTGCTCTACTTTAGTGAGCTAGGCACCCTCATTCTGTGATCCCCTCAGGACATGTACCTCTCCTTTACATCTCCAGTAATGATTAGTCCACCTTGCTTCTTTTAAGAACAACTCATAATATAAACAAAAAGAAAAATAAACTTAATATTACTTATATTTTTCTTATCCATTCATGCAGATTTTAAGCTCCATAAAGGCAATGAGTATATTACTATTTCTGTATCCTTCATGGGTCTGAAAAATTAAATGTGCATAGATATTATTATATTATTTATACAGGTATAGTCTGCATTATACAATATGTCCTGATAAATATTTCCAACTTTACTTTAAACAGATACATCTTTTATATAGATCAGAAATGTTTTCTATTTAAGAGAATCCTATAGTGAAATTTTATACACTATGGAATTCTTCTGTAAAGTAAATGTACTCACCTGAATTAACTGTTTTATAGATTTATTTGTTTGCTTCTTTATTAATTCATTCATTCTTCTTAAACCTGATTTTTTTTGAAAATTTATGTTAGTACTGGTGAGTGGCATACACAAAATCTGTGTCCTTTCAAGAACCAAAATTTCCTATAGTGTCCAGAAAGTAAGTTAAACAAGCTCTGTGTTGTTGAGCCACTAGGAAGTACTACTCCTCCCTCTAGGAATGACAACTGAGGCATACCCCAGTGGGCTCTGAATAGTCCAATCCTATTAATATTTTCTAGCCTTTATCTTTATAGAGCACCTAGTTGTACTTCATTTTGTTATATCCTATTCAGACATAAGAAACATTGCAGATTCAGAAATGTAAAGTTGAATATGCTTTCATAGGAAACATATCATAGGAAACAACATGCTGCTGCTTTACAAATAGCTCAGCATTACAAATAACTAATAAATTTAAATTATTATTTCTCTTTTTGCTGAGAGAATAGTGAACATCATTATTATAGCCCTAAAGACAAAGGCCTCGGTGTTCCTTGAAAAGCTGGACAGGAAAGAGGCACCTGGGTGGCTCAGTTGGTTAGGTGTCAGACTTCAGCTCAGGCCATGATCTTGCGGCACATGAGTTGGTCCATGAGTTCAAGCCCCACGTGAGGCTCTGTGCTGACAGCTCAGCGCCTGGAGCCTGCTTCAGATTCTGTGTCTCCTTTTCTCTCTGCCACTCCCCCTTTTGCACTCTGTCTCTCTTTCTCTCTCTCTCCAAGGTAAATAAACGTTAAAAATTTTTCTGAAAAAGAGAAACTGGACAGGAAGAAGAAACTAGGCTCAAGAGAAAAGAATACCAATTTTCAAGAAAGGTTCTCTGCCTAATTTTTAAACTAATTAATTTTTTTAAAGAGAGAGTGTGCACAAGCAGAAGGAGAGAGACAGAGAGAGGTAGATAAAGAGGGAAGGAGTGAAGGAGGGAGAATCTTAAGCAGTCTCCATGCTCAGCGTGGAGCCTCACACAAGACTTGATCCCACAACACTGGGGGGGCTCATGACCTAAGCTGAAACCAAGCATCCAACACTTAACTGACTGAGCTACCCATGCACCCTTCAGCCTATTTATTGATTCAACAAACATTCATTAAATTCTATTACATGCAAAGCATTTAAGTAGATGTTATGAGGAAAGAACAAATAAGATGTGATCCATAAGCCGCCAAAAAAATCTAATATAAAAAATGAAATAAGATATATTCAAAAGTGACTATAAAATCAGGTAGAAGACTTTGAATGTCAAAAAAGCAGACAAAAATGCTCTGGAAATTCAAAAGAGGTTCAGTTCAATAAGCATAAATAATGCTTACAATGCCAGACTTTTAAGGAAACTAAAGTAGGTGATACAATTATACAAACCGATCATTTGAATTCAAGTTGGAAGTTATTAGAAATATGCAGAGAATGCCATGGGAAAATAAGTTGAGACATGAGCAAAGCCACAGGACAAAAACTTTGAAGGAAGGATCTGGAGAATGACATTAATCTAATGTTGCTAAACCATGAGGCAAGAACTTATGAAAAATAAAGTAGAAAAGGTAAGCAAAAGCCAGTTTAGGAAAGTCTTAGACATTAAGCCAAAGAATTTAGATGATATGAAACAGTAAATGAAAGAAGGGTTGAGGAAAAAGATGATGAGAAACAAGTAAGAGTCAAAAAATGGAGAACTATTTCAAAAGTGAAGATTACACAAAGATATTGGCCTCATCTATTTTTGCCTTTACATTTTCTCTTAATTTTAAAACACATTTTAAAGTAATTTCAGTCCTATAAAATGTTGCAGAAATAGGAAAAAAGTACTATGTTCCAAAAATGCATATTTCCAAAATGCTAGTATTATAATAGCTATAGTACAAATGCAAAAATCAAGAAAATAACATTATACAATATTATTATCTAATATATAGACTTTGATTAAGTCTAAAATTTAATTAAATTTTACCAATTATCCTGCTAATGTCATTGGCTTTGGTTCAGGATCCAACCCAGAATTATTTATTACATTATTTTTTATGTATTTTTAATTTCCTTTCATCTAGAACAATTTAGTCTTCTTTGTCTTTTGCAGACTTTGATGTTTTAAAGAGTACTAGACAGACAGTTTTTCAAGTGTTCTTACTTTGGATTTGGCTAAAATTTCCTTATGATTAAATTCAGGTTTTACATATTTCACAAAATCACCACAAAAGTGATTATGTGTGCTTCTCAGTATGCCATTATTAGAAGGCACATGCTGTCAGTTTGTCCTGATCACTTGGCAAAGGTAGTTCTGCCAAGTTTCTACAGTGTAGTTATTATTTTTCATGAGTAAGCAATAAGAATCTTATAGAAGAGGGGCGCCTGGGTGGCTCAGTCGGTTGAGCAACCGGCTTTGGCTCAGGTCATGACCCCACGGTTCGTGGGTTCAAGCCACACATTGAGCTCTGTGCTGACAGCTAGCTCAGAGCCTGGAGCCTGCTTCAGATTCTGTATCTCCTTCTTTCTCCGACCCTCCCCTGCTCGTGCTATCTCTCTCTGTCTCTCAAAAATAAATTAAAAAACATTTTTAAAAATTTTACTGAAGATACTTTGAATTTAGATAAATATACTATGTTTCACCCACTTCCACTCACTAGTTTTATCATGATCATTGTTGTTTAAAACAATTTTTACTATGGAGGTTGCTAGTGGTGGTTTTCTAATTCCATTATTCCTTCTACACTTGTTAGTTGGCATTCTTCTATAGACAGAACCATGCTCTTCTCTTGTCTCCTTTATTTGTTTATTCATTTGTTCAAGTATTTAACCAGTATAAACTCGTGGATTTTTATTGTACTCTATGTTTTATAATCTGTTACTATATTTATTTTGTTGTTCAAATTATCCCAAATTTGGCCCTTAGGATTTTCTTCAAGTTAGCTGTTGGGTCCTTTTGAAATATCCCCATTAGGTTCTTAGCACTTTCTTACTTTCGAACAAAGCAAGAGATTCCAGGCTCATCTTGTACTTTTTTCTTTGCCCCAGCCTTGGAATCAGCCATTCCTCCAAAAAGATTTGGTTCCATTTGATGGAGAATTGTACTGAGAAGTCTAGCTACATTCATTCTTACTGAATATTATTGCTTCTAGTACCTCTCAGCAGGTAGAGCCAAGAAATTATACATATGGCATATACATATGTGTATACACACATGTATATGCAGAGAGAAAGGGAATTAACTTTATTCTTTGAATTATCCACAATATATTTATCTACTTATTCAATTTTTGAAAACTCACAGAGCACTTTTGAAATCATTAACTCTTAGACCTGTGAAAAACAAATCTAATTAATAGTGCATCTTTTTACCTTAGTGAATATAGTAAAATATTTTTTTCAAAGTAAATTAGTTCTTTTCTCTCTCTCCTTCAACATGGTTATAGCATTCATTTATAATAGTTAGGTTCATTTGTTTGTGTTCCATTTTGTACTCCCTTCATTTGCTTTAATTATTTATGTTTTGAGTGTGAAACAATGCAGTTTTAAAATCCAAACCGTACAAAAAGTCTATTCAGAGAAACATCGCTCTTCTACTCATTTTATTCCAATGTTATCATCCTCTGTAAATAATCAATATCATTAATGACTGACTTATCCTTTCTACTGTGACTCTTGCACAAATGAGAAAATACATGTATATGTTTTTATTTATCTTTCTTTCTTACATGAAAGGTATCATATTATAGATATTCTTCAGCACATTGCTTTTCCACTTTTAAAGTAATGATTCTATATTGGTTCATTAAATGTAAATGATTCTTTATTGGTTCATAGAAATATTTCTCATTTTTTGCACACCTACATAGTAGTAAGCCAGACTTCTTTTTTTTTTTTAATATTTTTTATTTATTTTTGAGAGACAGAGAGAGACAGCATGAGCAGGGGAGGGTTGGAGAGAGAGGGAGACACAGAATCTGGAGACAGACTCCAGGCTCTGAGCTAGCTGTCAGCACAGAGCCTGACGCGGGGCTTGAGCCCACGAACCGCGAGATCATGACCTGAGCTAAAGCCAGACGCTTAACTGACTGAGCCACCCAGGTGCCCCAAGCCAGACTTCTTAAGAAGTTACAATGACAAAGATTTCTGCTTCCAACAATATGCAGTACTTGGTACATAATAAGACCAACTGCCATAAATAATTATAAAGCTGGACAAAATATATGAAACAACACTTCAGATTTTGGGCAAAAGGCAATGGAGGGCTGTGACTCCCTAGAAAACAAAACATTATGAGGTGAGCCACACAATTTCTCTGGCTCTCTTCCGGGAGGTTCCTTCTGACCTGAGAAAAAGAAGTGGCCAAACAAAAACAGAAGCCTCCCTGAACTGAAGAGGTTGAGGTCAGAATTCAGAACTGCTGAAGGAGCTAAAATATACAGAGTACAGTATCAGAAAGGCGGTATCTCAGAAGAGAAGTTATTCCAGAAATCTGTATAGGGTTTCTCTTAGGTCGTTGACTTAGTAAAATGCTTTCCATGTAGATATAAATATTCTCTAATGGCATCAGTCACTGGGAAACTGTAAACTGAGTGAAGATTACAGAAGCTACACAGTAGTGAGAGGTATGTCATCTGAGTAGCTAAAGCTGGGAGACAGTACTCTCTCCTAGGAATTCAAATTGAGGACTGAGAAAAATCATGCCTTATGAATAACCCACCTTATACTTAGAACAATGGCTACTCTTGAACTGTTATTACAAAGTTTTAAAAATAAGCCTTGAAAGGATTATGCTCATCTATCAGTAAATTAACCAACTGCCAGAACAAAACTTAATGATGTTTGAAGAAGGACAACAAAATCCAAACTCTCAATATGAAGAACCCATAGTTTTGAGCATGCAATCAAAATGTACACAAAAAACCAGAAAAATATGACTTATAACCAAGGAGGAACACCCATATCAACACAAAAAGGTCTAAATATGTCCAAAACATTGAATTAACTGGCAAATAAAAGCTATTATCAAATATATTTAAGAATTTAAATGAAAAATAGAACATAATGAGTAAACAGATAGAAGAATATTAATAAAGAGACAGAATAAAAAAGAATCAAACAAATTAAAGACCTTAAAAATTCAATATACAATATAGAAAAGATTACCGACTGGACTTCACAGGAGATTGGATACTACAGAAGAAATTACCAGTGAATTTAAAGATGGGGCAATAAAAATGATCAATAGAGAGAAACCCTGCAGGAAAATATGTCATGAGGTAATATATGTGCAATTGAGGTTCCAGAAAAAGAATGAAGAAAGATTGGATAGAAAAATGTTTAAAGAAATAGTGGCTATACTTTTTTCAGATATGATAAAAAGCATAAACTCAGAGATACAAGAATCTCAATAAACTCCATACATAACAAAAACACAATGAAAGCTATACTCAGGCACATCACAGTCAAATTAGTGGAAACAAAAAATGAACAACAACAATGGAGATGGAGAAATAAAACAACAATAAAAAGCAGCCAGTAAAGGAGACACTTTACATACTGGAGAAAAATAGTAACAATAATTGATGACTCCTCATCAGGGACAAAGTAATTTCAAATGCAATAGAAATATAGCTTCAAAGAATTGAAAGAAGGAAAAAAACCCTTACATTCTGCAATTCTATATCCAGCAAAAATATTTTTTAAATGGAATAATAAAAACACTTTCTCACAAGAAAATCTGAGATAACTCAGATGTAACTATAAGAAATATTAAAAGTTCTTTATGTTGAAGATAGATGATACAAATATGTCCTCAGATCTACACTAGGGATGAAGAGTTGTAGCATTCTTACATTATATGTGAAGTGGCAAAATCTTAATTCATAGTCATTTGTCATAAATTAAGAATATATATTATAGTACTTAGGAAAACTAAAATATAAAGCTGATAGAAGTAATAAAAATGGAATTCTAATAAACATTCACCTAATTTAAAAGAAGACAAGAAAATAAAAGAAAAAGCATAATCATCATCAATAACAACAAAGATGAAACACATAGAAAGCTGTTAGCCTTACTATAGAAATTCAAATCTTACTCTACCAATGTCTAATATAAAGAAAAAAGAGAGAACCAGTAAATGACAAAAAAGAGAAAAATTTTAACAAATGAGAACTAATCTAAGACACAAAGTGCAATGATTTCTTCATCTAAATTTGTAAATTCAAATACTTTATTTTGATGACCTACTCTATGACAAACATAAGGGAATTAATGACCAATAAACAAGGCCCCTGCCTTAAGTTGCAGACTGCCAACTTGAGAAGACAGATACTAAGCAACTGGCTACAGAATTTCTGCTAAAAGCTGTAAATAATTCTGCTAATAGAAGAGGACAAAGACAAAAAAATCCCACAAAATTGAAGCATGCCTAGGAAATTTAATTAGTTACCAAAATGATACTCTTTACCTAGCAATTTCCAAAAAAAATTATAATAATTCAAATTAGTGTTAGAAAATGTTTGATACTGTTTTTCATAGTAAGTTTGAATATAAATTGGTAAAATAACTGTGGAAAGTAAATGGGCAATATCTCTTAAAGGCCTTGAAAATACAGTTACCCATTTAGCCAGTAACTTCATTTACAGAAATATATCCTAAAGAAAAGAAAAAAATGAAATGTATACAAAAATACATATAATGAATAATCTATCTGCCCTAAATTGGGGAAAAAATGATAAATAGTGGTTATGTTTCTTGTCAAAATGACCCAGTTAATTTATATTTATATTACCTCCATTCTATTATAAGTACCCAACAATGATAGCTACTCTATGAAAGGAAAAAAAACATAAGGTATAGTTGGAATCTAAACCAATATAAACATATCTTTGGTTCAAAAATAAAACAAAAATTCCTGCAATAGAAAGAGGATCTACAAAGATTACCTCATTATACCAGGAATTGAGTCCACCTACATGTTGGCTTCAGAATAAGATTTGTGAAAGGTGCACTATTACAATGGAGATGTAGAAATGAAGCTGTTAAAAGTACTGTTTATGTACTAGAAGCCCAAGAGACCAACGAGTTGGGGGAGTGGGGGAAAAACACAGAATTCCATACAGAATTACTTTCTATAAAGAAGGTATAGAAAACAAAGATAAATCTCACACTAAAAGTGAGCCTTCAGAAGTGTAAAAGCGTACTGAGGGTATGATCATTTTTATACATAAAAAAGGGGAAAATAAAGAAAAAACATAGTTATATGTATATGCTTATTTGTTGGCCAAAAAACAGGAATGATACACCAGAAACTAACAAGCTGATCGCCTATCAGGAGGATTGAAAAAGGGTGTAAAGTATAGGGATATGTACACAAAATAGACAGGATATGAATAAAAATTAATATATTGTTTTAACTTTAGAACCATATTGGGTGTTGTGTAATAAAAAATAAGAAAGAGATAGGGAACAGAACTCAGGAAGGGGAAGAACAAGATCCAAAATGGAATATACAGGAAAACAAATAAACCTAGCTGCACTTCAAATTAGAAGCAAAACCCATGAAAAGAGGGGGAACAAACTAACCAAAGGAACTTGTAGACAAAGTATTCTAACTCTACTTTAATACAGTGTAAAGGTAAATAAAAAGACATAGCTATAAACAAACACTGAAATCTAGTTAGTAGGTTTATTTGATAATAAGAATTAGTAAGCAATGCAGAACTGCTTATTGTGTATTCCAGGACTGAAAAAAATAAGTTGATATATTGCTACTGATGGAAGACAAGTTTCTCACTATCAGAGAAGGGCGTTACTAATATATAAATGGTTAATGAATAAATACTTTGGTATTAGATTACAATGAAGGTATCTCTATGAACTCAAAGTTTAAAAAGATGGTAGATATAGAGATAGATGAAGAGAAATAAAAATAAATATGGGTATATTTTCACTAATGCTTTCATGTGTTCCTTGATTCTATCTGCTGAAAGGTCCTATAAAAGTAATGAAACCCCAGTAAGAATGAACACAACTAACACTTCGATTTTGGCTTATAAATATCATTCTCTACCAAATGAAACCAAGGGTCTCTGATGGGGCAGAGAAAGTATAACATGAGCATGGGACATCTTGCTACGCCAGAAAATAAAAAAGTGCTCACAACTTAATGGGAATATTTCAACAGGACACAAAGGCCAACTTGAAGGGAATTCCAATGGCCAAATTTAGGACAGTTTGAGCAACAAATAAACACAGTAACAAATTATACATATAATAAAATGAATACTCATAAATTTATACTGGTAAAAAGACATGAATAAACAAATAAACAAATAAGAGATAAGGAAAACCACTTCCTTATAGGAAAATGCCAATTAGAGAACAAACTATGGGTTGATAGAAGGAGGTGGATGGGAGTTGGGCTAAACGGGTAATGTGTACTGAGGAAGGTACTTGTGATGAGCCCGGGTTTTGTACACAAGTAATGAATCACTGAATTCTACTTCTGACCCCAATATTGTACTTCATGCTTTTTTAAAAAAAAGAAAAAATATAAGTGTAGAAGAAATGAAGGAATTGAAAAACTACTATCAATCACCATGATAATAATTGTTTCAGGCAAGAATAATAAGTGAATGCTAAAAGAAATGAGTGGAAGTAAGTGAAACAAAGTATATTAATGTAAACTCAAAGGATATCCCTACAGATTCTTATTAATTATTCAGGACAAGTAGTAGCTCCTGAAAGCTATCTTATTCAAGTAAACAAAATGAACATTATCAATGTTTGAACAAAGAGATATTTTAGGGATGCCTGGGTGGCTCAGTCAGTTAAGTGTCTGGCCATGATCACGCAGTCTGTGGGTTCAAGCCCCATGTCAGGCTCTGTGTTGACAGCTCAGAGCCTGGATCTTGCTTCAGATTCTGTGTCTCCCTCTCTCTCTCCTCCCCTGATCATACTCTGCCTCTCTGACTTTCTCAAAAATAAACATTTTTTTAAAGAGAGATGTTTGATTCTTTCTGAAATTGTGTATTAAGAAGGATATATCCCTTTTGTAGGTCTTCTACAAAAAATGCATAGTCTGAATTTAACTATAAGGAAACACCAGAAAAACACAAATTGATCACTAATATATAAAATAAATGTTCTGTATTCTTGAAAAAAAAAAAAAGTCAGGGCCTTAAATAAAAAATAGGGGAGACTGAAGAATATTCCACATTAAAGGAAACTAAAAAGGCATAAGAACTAAATGCAATGTGAGATCACAGAATAGAGACTTGACAAGAAAAATTATTTTCTTTTTGCTATATTGAACATTAATGGTTTAATAAAATTTGGATGAGATATGTAGAATAGATAACACTATTATATCAAGGATAATTTCCTGATTTTGATCATTGTAACTTTGTTGCACGAAAGAATATCCTTATTTTAGAAAATGCAAACTGAAGTATTTAAGGGTAAAAGGGCATTGTATCTGCAAATAACTTTTTTAAAATACATGTATTTATACCTTGAGAGAATGATAACACAAATGTAGTAAAATAATAACCTTTGGGAAAGTTTTTAAACTTATGCAGACAATTTTGGGGTATTTTTTCTATTTTACTTCATTTTTTATTATTTCAAAACAAATAGCTCTTAAAAGGCACCTGCAGAACCACTTGAAAAAATATTATGCTATACTATGAACAAAAACAGTAACCAGAATTTGAATGAATATGTCCAATGTGAATGTAATGGAAGGATATGGAAAAGTCTTTAAATAAACATAGGATGCTCAAGGAGATAAAAGAAGATGTGAGGTTAATTTTTAAAGCCAAATAATAAAATTATATTATAAAACTTGAGAAAAGTATAGTAAGACAGATAGATAGATATAACAAAGAGCCAATTAAAATTTAATAAAAATATAGTTGTTGAAATAAAGATTAATAGAAGTCATAAACTGAAGCGTAACACATAGAATAAGAATAAAAAGAGAGCACACGCACTCTTCAGAATATATCCCTGAGAGGCTGAGATGAATAATTGTGGAAGAGTAATATACAAACATGAAGAAAAGGTTGGAGGGACTAATATACATCTTCTTGGACTATAATAATAGAAAGATTGAGAGAATAACACAAAAGCAATATTTAAATAATTATCACTGAAAATTTGCCAGGATTAGAAAAAAACACAAGTCCTCTGATAGAAAAAGCTCTTTAAGAACTGACCCAAATGAGTATGCATTCAGACACATGGCCATAACACTGAAAATAATCAGAGATAAAGAAGAAAATCCTAAGAGCTGCAAGAGAGAAAAGCCTACTTATAGAAAAACAATTAAAGTAAGAAGATTCTCCTGAGCAACAATAGAGATCAAAAGATAACAGATTATATGTTAACAGAGTAAAGAGAAAGTAATTGTTAACCTAAAAGTTTATACCCAACCAAGCTATCATGCAAAAATTGGAGTACAAGCATACAAATACTAATATAATTTATCAAGACCCCTCCAAAAAATAAACATTAAAGGGTGTACTGCAGCAAGAAAGTAATCTCAGAGGAACACATAAGATCAATGGTGAGCACAGAAATTAATAAAATATATCATAAATTTCATAAGCCATTTTTTTTTAAATAATGTCTACGTTCAAATAGTGCACCAGGTTTGAAATATCAGTGTGCAATAAATCAGAGTATATTAAGTTTCTTCTCATATTTGAGAAAGAATGATACTATTGATTTCTTCAAGTAATTTATAGTTTATTATGTATACCAAAAACATAACCAATAAAACAATAGGAATGAAGTCACAAGTTTCCCAATCAGCAGAGAAACAAATAAAAAAGCAAATAGAAAATTCTTTCAGTACAAAAGAAGATAAAAATGGGTGTATAATTTAACTGTATCTTAAATTATAGAAAAATCTAAATATTTTGATTTTAGTTCACTTGAGTCACAAGTGAACTAAACTTAACTCTTTAAAATAGATATTAGACTGGACAAAATAACTTTTAGTAATGATAGTTAATATTTATTGACTGCCTACTCTCTCAATGCTTTTTTAAGGATTAATTCACTGAACTGTCACAGTATTCTATGAGGTCTATTCTATTATTGCATCCATTTTATAGGTAAGGAAATTGATGCTTAGAGAAATTAAATAAATTGCAAAAGAACACACAGCTAGAGGAGGTGAGGCTGTGTTTTCTACCTACACAGCCTTACTCCAGTGTGCTTTTACTTGGCTACCATTCAATTCTGCAATGAGTCAATAGAGTCATGTGATCAAACATTACATATCTATTCAAGATTGTGCTGTAGAAGAATCTTTATGAAAGATTGTGCTGTAGAAGAATCTTTATGAAAGAAAGATATCAGTAGATGTTTTTAAAGAAAAACTGGTACAAAACAATCCCCAAAGTTTCTTAAAAATACACCCACACCCACACCCACACCCACACCCACACACACACACACACACACACAAATACTGAGAACCATATACTGAGAAATAAAATCCACCAAAATATAGTTGTGATTATGAGATATCTGTATATCATGATAGTAGATGGCATTTAGTTTGGTCTTCATATATTTTTTTATATTCCCCACAATAAGTAACACTGTATTTTATTTTTATTAAACTCCTCTTTAATGAGACTTGTGCAGTACTTAGTATCAACTACATGCTTCAAAAAAGAGAAGTAGAACAACAAAGTCCTCTCATTGACTAATGATGAATGCAAGCTAGAGAACTGAGGATATTGTGTTACCTATCAATACTCAGATCCTGGGGACAGAAAAACTGCATACTTCCTAGAAGATACAGTGATTCACAAGAGCTGAAATCTTTACAAGCTGCCCTCTGGTGTTAATTTCAGGATCTGATTTTTGGATCCAACCTAAACAGAGGCCTTAGGGTCTTCACTGTAAAGTGTGGTTAAATATCAGCACTAGAACAAGAGCCTAGGAATGCCAAAACTGCAAATAAAACACATGGAGACGACCACCACCCAGAGACTCCCTCACATTTTACATATCAGAGAAAAAGACCCACAGAAGCAAAGGACTTGTCTAATTTTACACAAAGTTTCATAGCAGATCCTAGATTGGAATTCAGTTTACCTGTCTCACATAAAGAAACTGAGGCTTATTAAGTTTGAATTACTTGCCCCAAATTATTCAGCTACCAAAAAGCAGGGCTGGGATTTTAATGTGGTTTAATCAGATTCCAAAATGTATCCTCTTTTTGAATTGCAATCAAATAGACAATTCTCCAGTCATTTAATGGAACACTGATTGCTAAATCTATCAAATATTTATTCAATCAGTTTTATCCACCTAACACTTTTAGTTTAGAAGCACTAAAGAAGAAACAACTTTTTTCTTCTTTTATGCTTTTTCTTATTATTTGACTATCTAAATATTACCCTTTTAAGTATTTTCCCTGTGATCTCTTTTTTATTTTTGTTCTTTCATTTTCTGTGACTTACTCTCTGAAAGACCCAATACTTTTTGAAAGCAGGTGTCATGTGATATGGTTGCAGTTCTCCTTTTAAAATCTAATTTTGCTTCTATCTCCTTGTTATTTTTCCCTGTCAACACTGCACATAAACACATAGCAATAGTACACTCATGGCTTGGCAATAATAGCCCTTTCCTGCATGCCTAATGTTGTTTTCCTGCCTCCTTATTGCCCGTGATTAAACATATTTTATATTTAGAATGTATTTGTAGCACAGTTACATCCTACAGGAAGAGAAATTTTGTTGTGATGACTACTGTTTTTCAGTAGATAGAACAATTTCTAAGCCTCCTCTTTATTAGTGTGATGTTTTTAACCAGGCTTGGTTCTGGATGAAAGATCCTAATTGAATGTAACAAGAGGTCACCTTCCTTCAGGGACTTGAAGGAAATACTTGACTCCATTGTCATATCTGTACATTGTGAGTATGCAAGCAAAGAGACTATATACTAATCTGCTCCTGTATTTTCATCTGTCTCATTTTTGTTATATGGCAATGTATATGGTAACAAGAAAGTACAAATTTATCTAATGAGTGAGAACAAAACAGATCTTATTTTTCAAAATATTTTGTTAAGTGTTTGATGTGAAGGAATTATTTGTTTATAATGTTCTAGTATCTATTGTAGGATCTATTCTAATTACTTTATATCTATTATCTCAATTTATTTCTCATAAATATCTTACAAGGTAGCTACCAATCCATTTTAATATAAAGCTCAGAGTGGTTAAGTAACTCATCCAAGGACACACAGCAGAGAGACAATGTAGTCTGAATGCCAACCCAAGTCTGCCTTTTAATTTGTACACTGAAGCACATTCTTGTCTTAATATAAATGTGTTAAAGTAATCAAGTGCAGGAAAATAATGCAATGAGTATTACACTCTTTATTCAGACTGACCACACTGCAGTAGCTAAGGAAATACAGAATTGGTTAGTTGTTCTAGAATTGAACCACTTACTCTTCAATTTTTATTTAAGACACACAAAATGCCTTCAGAATTGAAAGGCTTTAAACCTCTATGTGATTTTTAACATAATTATCTGCCTCTGTGTGTGTGTGTGTGTGTGTGTGTGTGTGAGAGAGAGAGAGAGAGAGAGAGAGAGAGAGAGAGAGAGAGAGGATGAGACTGACTACAGACACATAGGCACATCTGTGTGAACATGCATATTCAGCTATTATTTTTAGGTGGAAATTACTCCCCAGTAACAAATTCAGATATTTAGGAGAGTAGGAAGCCACAAGAACCACATTTAGGGAATTACTGGCAAAGTAAAAATCCTGATGATTAAAAAAAGAAAGGGGGGGTGGGGAAGACACAAAAGACACTTCAAAGCAAGTGCATCAAGTTACCATGGCAACCAGGGAATGTGGGTTGAAATTTATATGTCTCCATTGTTCCAGCAGAGAGGTTCTAAATGACACCCTAGTGGCCTGACAGCCTCCATGCATCTCCCTGAATGATCTGGCATTATTACTCCAGAGTGCTTCAGACAGTGAGAAGGAATAGGATTGTGGTAACTTTGCGGGTTCCAGCCTTCTCAGTTCCTCCTAAACAAAAATACTTGTTTCTGAGGACATAACACTCTCATTTCCCAAGTCAGTCCAGACCGAAACTACAGAATATTAGCATTCTTATATTCACCTAAGGCTGAGGATAGCAGGCATTTCCCTGTCTTAAGACAAAGATCCAATGTGGCTGGAATAAAGTCTAAGCACTCATATGCTCTCTTAAATCCCTCTATGGTTTTCTACTAAGACAAAAGTCTGCCTTGATTCCAGGCTAAGTAGCCAGGGTCCTACATTGTAATTAGCACTTGCCAATCAACGCCATCAGTATTATTAACAACACCGTCAGTTTTAACAGGCTAGTATTGATAACAAACATTTATTGAAAGTATGTTACATTTATTACCTCTAGTACTAATAACAAACACCAAAGAAAGTGTTTTCGATAGGTGCTCAATTAATATGTTTTCATAAATATGTTCCACATAAATGGGAAACAGATTCAGAGAAGTGACTTTTCCCAGGTCCTAAAATGGCCCAAACTGGACTCCGGAACTGTCAACAAAGCCTTTCCAGGAGGATTTCTCTAGTTGCATGAAGTTTCAGCTTGTGGTTGGGTCCATGTTCTAACACAAACACACTAACAGAAATACAAGACAACTCCAAATACTAGAGGTTCCTGAAGGCTCCTGCTATCAAACCCCTACTTCCACACTGATCAGTCTGCAATATCAGGGACAGCAACTCCTGCCCAAATAAAGTCCAGATTAGCCAGACTCCCTTTACTCCAAACATAACTGATTAAGTGGGAAGGCTGCTATCAATCTGGGCTCACTATCCTACTGGAACACTAGTGGCTTCTGGCTTCTTACTTTTTCTCACTGGCCTTCACTAGAAGGGAATAGGAATAAGAAGAGAGATGTTTTGAGCCCCTATTAAGTTCTAGGCATTATCCTGGGCCTCTTGAATATATTATCTCACTGAATTCCTCCAAAAACAATCCATGGGCTAATAATTCTCATTCCAATTTTATAGATCTGACAATTAAGACTCAGCAAATAAATAATTTCCTAGGGTCACATAGTTAGTAATTATTAAAGTCTGACCAAGTCTCTTTAATTCTAATACCTTGCCTTTTTCCCTTTATGCCCTAGCAGGACTCCCAAAACAGCCTGTCCAAATCACAATCTCTAGAGCTAGAAGGGACCAGAGTACAATTAATTTTAGGTGATGTAATTAGTTTTTTATGAAAATGCCATTAAAAGCATTAAAACTAGAGAAAACTGTAGGAGTTGGCTAAATGAATAAAATTTATGCATAGTTCTATATCCTTCCAATATTTAATTTGAGACAAGAGGACTTTCGACAAGAGATCTTCCTTTTTCTTCGGAGTAGGTCAGTCAGTACAGAGGGAGTTCTACTAACTAAGCCAGGGTTTCATTCCTTTAATAAATGAGCTTATGTTTTGTAGTAAAGCAAGGTAGTTACCAAGGGAGCAAGTTATGGCAGCTTTAGGTGTTTGTTGACACATCAAATAGTTTCCTCCAATTAAGACGGGTTACAGTCATGCAGGGAGATACAACTGCAATTCAAACTATCCACTTCCCCCATTTGGTACAGCAAAGGTTGATTCCTTTCTTTAGAGTGGAATTAGATAACCACTAGCTATCTTCCATGTCATAAAGGTAATACCATTTGGGTACAAATTAATACACATAATTAAAATTTTAATATAAACTTGTATTAGAATTTAGGACACTATTTTCCCTATTACATTTCTATAATATGAGCTTCTTTGGAGAAAAAGAAAAGCAAATTACCAGTTTCCAGAAGAACAAAATGTGAATAGAATAAATTTAACAACTATACTGTGTTATCATAGCAACCAAAGTTAAAAAAAAAACTGATGTGATAAAAAATGACACAAGAGAACAAATGCATCAAGTTGTTATGGCAACTAGAGAACGTGGGTTGAAATTTATGTATGTAGAATCCAAGAGAATATTCTAAGCAACTAAAATAAACATTTGCTTATTAAAATATCCCCCAAATAGTACTTATCTATAAGCATTAAAGTGTTTTCATTATTTTGTCTGCTTTTTCTTTTATTTCCAATGGATGATTTTAAATTGTGAGCATTTGTATTTTCAGTTCAGCTTGCTTTTTGGCCACAAAACACCAAGATGCAATATGTTTTGCAGAAAATGGTGCAAAAGCTTATTTCAAAATAGCATCCTCAATCATTTTTAGGTTTCTTTTACTCTTTTAATCTTCTTTTAATGAATGTCTATACTATTGCTTTTTCTTCTTAGAGAAAAAGCTCTTCCTTACTTGATGAATCAAATTCATTATGTTCTCTTTACCTGACTTTGGAGGACTTCCTTTCAGGCAGGATGTGAGTTGAAGAATTACACAATAAATCTGGATATCGAGAAAGCCTTCTGGTGTTTTATGTACACATGCACTTCTTTTAGTGCATAACCACTTGTTTTGGACTGAATTTTTCTAAAGGCATGCCTCAATTTTCCACATCATTTTGCTAATACTCACGTAGAGCATCTTATTTTGAGAACAGGAAGGGAAGATTTTCTTATGACCTTACATGTTTTTATAAAAATTCCTCCCACTGCCATTCACTCTTTACTCCATCTTTCTATTTTGGTGGTTCTTAATCATCCTTTAAAATGTAGTTTAGAGGGGCACTTGGGTGGCTCAGTTGGTTAAGCATCCAGCTTCGATTCAGGTCATGATCTCACAGTTCATGGGTTCGAGCCCTAAGTCAGACTCTGTGCTCACAGCTCAGAGCCTGTAGCCTGCTTTGGATTCTGTGTCTCCTTCTGTCTCTGACCCTCCCCTGCTCACAATGTCTCTCTCTATCTCTCAAAAATAAATAAAAACATTTTTTAAATGTAGTTTAGATATAACTTTCCATGGTCTACATATTTGAGTCAAGTGTCTTTCACCTTTGTTCATACTACACATACTTATAGCTATGTGCCATCATTCTCCTCAAAATCAATGTAATAAACACCATCATCATCATAACTACTAACTATGAAGCATTGACTCTGCTAATTTAAAAATATTATTTCACTGAATTTTCATAACAATTACATAAGGTAAAATGCTAAAAAAAAATTATAGGCAAAAAAATGAGGTCCAGTGTTTAAGTCACTTGGCCTAGATCACATACTGACTAAGTTACAAATAAGATTAAATCCATGTCAATGAAACAGCAAAGCCCATATACTTTATCATTTAGCTAATCACTGAAAATCTTTCTTCGGTTTGTCGGTCCATCAGACTGAGTTCTTTCAGAATTCTCTTAAGCCTATACTATAGCTGTATGAACAAATGTCTTGTCTCTGAGGTCTCCTGCACTGACCAATAGAAATATAATATGAACAACAAATTCCAGCTATATACAAAATTTTAAATATCCTAGTATATACATAGTAAAAAGTAAGAAGCAAACTTAATTTTAATAATATATTTTATTTAATCCAATGTATACAAAATACTATTTCTACATGTAATCAAAACAATAATTATTGAGATATTTTACATTTATTTTTTAGTACTATGTCTTCAGAATCTGCTGTGTGTTTTATATTTATATAACACCTCAACACAGACATGTGGCAAGTGGCTACCATATTACATAGGCCAGGTTTAAAACATTCCTAATAAATATGTACTCAAAGAATGCTAAAAACAAGTAGGCTGAATAATAGATTAATGCATAGAAATTGAGAAATGTTGATTTCCATTGTAGAAAGATCAAATTCATCTTTGTGGAACCATTAGAGGTCAGTTTATAAGGAAGTTGAAAGTGGTTATTTTTAAAAAAGGGCATGTAGAGGAGGAGTGGAAGATGGCACCAACTAAGAGAAGCCTAGGCTAACCTCCTCTCATGAATACAAGTAAATAATTACCAAATCATTCTAAATACCCCAGAAATTGACCTGAAGACTGGCAGAACAGACTCCACAACTAAAGGAAGAGAAGAGGCCATATCAAAGAAAGTAGGAATGTGGAGACGCAATTTGGAAACAGAAATGAATAGTGGATCCTGTGCTGGAGAGGGAGTCACAGTTGCGGAGAATGTCAAGAGACAGACTAGCATACAGAGGAGTGGACATGATAAATGAATCCCTATAGCAATTGACTTAGAAAGCAAGAGGGGCAAAATTTCAAGAGTTCTTGCAACCAATGGGGCTTAAAGCCTAGAGGTTTTTTTTTTTAGTATAATACAATTTATTTTTTTTAACATATGCAATAATTTTCCATCATTTACAATACAGTAGTTACAATGACACTCCAAACAGAAAAGCAAAGTAAAAAATCAAAACACCAACTTCTATTTCATGTAATTAGACTTATACAGAAATTAGAAGGTTAAGTAACAACTAGTTAATCACCTAATTTCACAGCTATCTGAAATGGAATCATTATATAGCAGCTTATCTATGATACATTCAAGATAAATGATACAATTTGTTACTTGCCCATAAGCTACAACACAGCCTGCTTAATACCTTTCCTTAAATTCCACCTCTATACTATAATATACATGAGGTCCATGCAAAAAAGTAGCTACCTTTTATATAGGAAATGGATGATTAAGTCTTTGGTGTTGTAAGAGCAACTTCATTTAAACATAACCACCCCCAGCACCAAAAAAAGAAAAGGGGAAAAAAAAAAGTAAAGAAAATAATAAGGGGAAAACCCAAGACACACTTCCTAGGGGAAAAAAAACCAGCATGTAGTTTCTGTCCTTGATGGAATGTATTAAATAAGCAAACACCCCAAACAAGCAAAACAAGTACTACAATGTAAAAAAATTAAAAAAAGAAAACCCTC
>NC_043710.1:65496343-65536203 GCF_006229205.1 Suricata suricatta
TAAATCCAATTATACAGCAAACACTCTCAAAATAAACTCAGATTGTATTGCAGTTTCACTTAACAGTATATAAAATGCTGTGTTGTGACAGGTATCAACTATCCATTAGATATTGAAGCAATTTTTCTTAAGAACTACTAACTGCTTGCTTTTCTTGAAGCTAGATCATTCTGAAGATTTCCTGTTAGACCTATGAGTGCAAACATATGGTATGTCCTTCTCTGCCTGACTTATTTCGCTTGGCATGACACCGTCAAGGTCCATCCACTTTCCTACAAATGGCCAGATTTCATTCTTTCTCATTGCCATGTAGTACTCCATTGTGTATATACGACACCTTTTGATCCACTCATCAGGTGATGGACATTTAGGCTTTTTCCATGTTTTGGCTATTGTTGACATTGCTGCTATGAACATTGGGGTACATGTGCCCCTATGCATCAGCATTTCTGTATCTCTCGGGTAAATCCCTAGCAGGGCTATTTCTGGGTCATAAGGGAGTTCTATGGATAGTTTTTTGAGGAATATCCACACTGTTTTCCAGAGCCTCTGCACCAGTTTACATTGCCACCAACAGTGTAGGAGGATGCCCATCTCTCCACACCCTCGCCAGCACCTATAGTCTCTTGATTTGTTCATTTTAGCCACTCTGACTGGCATGAGGTGATATCTCAGTGTGGTTTTAATTTGTGTTTCCCTGATGATGAGTGATGTTGAGCATCCTTTGATGTGCCTGTAGACCATCTGGATGTCCTCTTTGGAGAAGTGTCTGTTCATGTCTTCTGCCCCTTTCTTCACTGGGTTATTTGTACAGTTTTAAAGGTCAGGGGGCTTGGCTCAGATAGAGACCTCAGAGCATTGGGGCTGCTCTTGGAGAGAAGGCACAGCAAACAGCACACAGACATACAGCATGGAAACACAGTTGGGAAGTTATTTGCTCATCTTGGAGAATGTCCCAGAGAAGTAGCATTCAAAGAGACACCCCTCCAGGACCAAGGAACTGCCATTTCCCTTCCCCAACCCTTAGCCTAAGCACAGGACCACCTGTAGGAACCAGCACAGTACCAACACACCCTCCCTAACCTGCTTGCAGTAAGCCCTGGCCCTACATGCTGATGGAACTGCCTGCCCAGTCACCTTTGCTTCAGTCCCAACAGGGCAGCACACCCACCCCTAGAAGACCAGCCCAAACCCCTGCCCACACCACATCTCTTGACCTAGGAGTTTTGCAGAACCTTGGTAAGCGATAAGTCTCATTTCACAAGCAGACCAGAAGACACCTAGTTAAAACTCATTACATTCATGCCAGGGACCAAACACTGCCCACAAAAGGCAAAGAGAGCCTCTGCACATGACTGGCCTAAAGGAAAAAGTGGCTGGGAGGAAACAGCAGTCCATACCCAGCACACATTGAAGACACTCTCAGAAACACCAGGTACTGGAGAACAGTGGTACTACACGGCAGAACTTGTAAGACGTCTTCTTCATAAGGGGATTACCCTCAAGAACAGGTGATGTCACTGACTTTCCTAACATAAGGACACAGGCACAGAAACTTACACAAAATGAGAAGACAGAGAAATTTACCCCAAGTGACAGAACAGGACAAGGCCACAGCCATACATCTTTGTTAAGCAACAAAGACATAAGTAACAAGTCTGATGTAGTATTTAAAGCAGTGATCATAAGGATACTTACGAAACTTAAGAAAAGAAGGGAAGACATAAGTGATACCTTTAACATAGAGATAAAAAATAAGACATGAAGATCACAAAAAGAGATTAGAAACATGCTTAACGCACAATCAACAGCAAGCCGGAATAAGAAAAGGAATGAATTGATGATCTATAGGGCAGAGTAATGGAAGGTAATCAAGCTAAAGAAAAGAGAGAAAAAAGAACTATGTAAAATTAGAATAAATTTAGAGACTCAATGACTTCGTAAAACATAATAATATTCATATTATAGGAGTCCCAGAAGCAAAAGAGAGGGAAAAGGGGAGTGAAAAATTTATTTGAGGAAATAATAGCTGAAAACTTCCCTGATCTGGGGAAGGAAACAGATATCCAGATCCAGAAGGTACTGAGAACCCCCAGGAAAATCAACAAAAGAAGATCAGCACAAAGACATATTATAATTAAACTGGAAAAAAAATAGTGTTAAAGAAGTGATTTCTAAAGCAGCAATACAGGGGTACCTGGGTGGCTCAGTGGGTTAACCGTCTGGCTTTGGCTCAGGTCAGATCTCACGTTCATGGGTTCGAGCCCCGCATCAGGCTCTGTGCTGACTGCTAGCTCAGAGCCTGGAGCCTGCTTCGGATTCTGTATCTCCCTCTCTCTCTCACCCTCCCCTGCTTGCACTGTCTCTCTGTCTCTCAAAAATAAATAAATAAATAAAACATTAAAAAAATAAAAAATAAATAAAATAAAGCAGCAATACAAAAGAAGACAATAATATACAAGGAAAACCCCATATGGCTATCAGTTTATTTTTCAACAGAAACTTTCCAAGCCAGAAGGGACTGCCATGATATTTTCAAAGTCCTGAATGGGAAAATTCTGCAACTAAGAATACTATATCCAAGAAAGGCTAACATTCAGAATAGAAGGAGAGATGATGTTTTCCAGCCCAAAACAAAACAAAACAAAACAAAACACCCTAAGGGAATTCATGACCACTACACAGGCCTACAAGAAAAAATACTAAAAGTGACTCTTTGCACATGGAAGTGAGAGATTAAAGGTGATAGTTTAAAGTAGGAAACAACCAAAAAGTATCAATGAAAATTTCTCTAAAAAATTAGGGAACTCATAAAAGGATATAAAATGTAACATATACATAAATCATGGGGAGGAAAGGAATAAAGAATGTGTTTAAATAGTTATCAATATAATATAGACTTCTATATATACAGAAGAGGATACACACAAATGTAATGGTAACCATATGTCAAAAAACAGTAAGAAATACACAAAGAATAAAGAGAAAAATTCAAATATATCACTAAAGAATATCAGCAAGCCATGAAAAAGAAAAAGAAAAAAATGATGAGAGAAAATCTTCAGATACAATCACAAAACAAATAAAATGGCAATAAATAAGTATCTATCAATAATTATTTTAATATAAATGGACCAAATGCTCCAATCAAAAGACATTGGTTGGCAGAGTGGATAACAAATCAAGACCCATCTGTATGCTGCCTACAAGACACTTTAGACCTAAAGATACTGATATATTGAAAGTGAGGACAAAAATGATAGATGGAGAAACATCTATCATGTGAAGGGATGTCAAAAGGAAGTAGGAGTAGCAATACCTATACTGGACAAATAGATTTTAAAACAAAGACTTTAATAAGAAACCAAGAATGATACTATATAATAATAAAGATGACAATATAAAATGACATGACAATTATAAATATTTATGCACCCAACATGAGAGCACCCAAATACATTACAGTTAATAACATATAGAAATTAACTGATAATAACATAATAATAATAAAGGACTTAACACACCACTTGCATCAATAGACAGATCATCTAAACAGAATTTTAACAAAGAAACAATGGCTTTGGAAGACAAACTAAACCAGATGGACATATCAGACATATTCAGAAAATTCCATCCTAAAACAGCAAAATACACATTCTTTTCAACTGCATACAGAACATCCTCCAGAGCAGATCACATATTAGGCCACAAAGAAGCCTCAATAAATTCAGGAAGATCAAAGTCAAATCATGCATCTTTGTGACTACAACATAATGAAAATATAAGTCAACCACAAAAAAGAAAAAACATGGAATAATCACAAATACATGGGTGTTAAACAACATGCTACTAAGCAATGAAAGGGTCAAACAGGAAATAAAACAACAAATTCAAAAGTACATGGAAGCATGGGATGCCTGGGTGGCTCAGCCCGTTAAGCATCAGACTTCAGCTCAGATCATGATCTCGTACTCTATGAGTTTGAGCCCCACCTCAGGCTCTGTGCTGACAGCTCAGAGCCTGAAGCCTACTTTGGAATCTGTGTCTCCCTCTTTCTCTGCTCATCCCCCACTCATGCTATACCTCTGTCTCTCAAAAAATAAATAAATATTTAAAAAAAAATTTAAGTACATGGAAGCAAATGAAAATAAATACACAATAGTCGAAAACCTATGGGATGCAGCAAAAGCTGTTTTAAGAGGGAGATTTATAGCAATATAGGCCTACATCAAGCAAGAAAAATCTTAAATAAACAACCTAACCTTACACCTAAAGGAGTTAAAAAAAGGACAACAAAACCTAAAACCAGAAGAAGGAAAAAAGATAATAAAGAGTAGAGTATAAACAAATGATATAGAAACTAAAAAAACAAAAACAAAAATAAAAATAAAACAATAGAACCAATCAATGAAACCAGGAGCTGATTTCTCTTAAAAAAATCAATAAAACTGATAAACCTGTATCCAGACTTATCAAGAAAAGAAAGAGAGAACTCTAATAAATAAAATCACAAATTAAAGAGGAGAAAAAAACAACTTCAATGAAATACAATTTTAAGAGAATATTACAAATTAGACAACCTACAAGAAATAAATAACTAGATATGTATAAACTACCAACACTGAAAGAGAAAAGTTGAACACACTGATTACCAGCAACAATACTGAATCTGTAATTTAAACATCCCCTCTGCCACACACACACACACACACACACACACACACACAGGCCAGGAACAGGTGGTTTCACAGGCAAATTCTACTGAACACTTAAAGAAGAATTAGTACCTCTACTTCTCAAAATATTTCAAAAAATGGAAAAGGAAGGAAAACTTCTAAACTCATTCTATGAGGTCCGTATTATCCTGGTACCTAAACCAGATAAAGAAACCACTAAAACAAAGAACTACAGGACCATATTTTGATGAACATAGATTCAAAACTCCTCAACAAAAAACTAATAAACCAAATCCGACAATACCTGAAAAACATCATTCACCTGGTCGAGCCCCACATTGGGTGTAGAAGTTATTTTAAAATAAAATCTCAAAAATACTTAGATAGATAAAATAAAAACATCATTCACCACAATCAAGTGGGATTTATTGCTGAGTTGCAATGGTGGTTCAATACTTGTAAATCAATCAATGTGATATATCACATCATAGATGCAGAAGAAGCACTTGACAAAGTACAACATCCATTCACATAAAAACCTTCAGCAAAGTAGGTTTAGAGGGAACAAAACTCAGCATAATACAGGCCATTTATGAAAACCCACAGCTAACATCATCCTCAATGGGGAAAAACTTAGAGCTGTTACTTTAAGGTCAGGAACAAAACAAAGATGCCCATTCTCACCACTTTTATTCAACATAGTACTAGAAGACCCAGCCACAACAATTAGGCAACAAAATTTTAAAAAGGCATCCAAATTGGTAAGAAAGAACTTAAAAAATCACTATTTGTAGATGACAGATCTAAAAGACTCTACCAAAAAACTGTTAGAACTGATAAACAAATTCAGTAAATTTACAGGATACAAATCAATGTAAAGAAATCTGCTGTATTTCTATATACCAATAATGACACAGCAGAAAAAGAAATCAAAGTCAATTCCATTTATAACTGCACCAAAAATAAAAAGATAACTAGTATGATGTAGACCTGTATTCTGAAAACTATAAAACACTGATGAAATTAAAGATGACACAAATAAACAGAAAGACATTCCATGGTTATGGATTGGAAGAACAACTATTGTGAAACTATCTATACTACACAAAGTAATCTACACATTCAGTACAATCCCTAGGAAACCTCCAACACAATTTTTCACAGAACTAGAACAAAGGATCCTAAAGTTCGCATATAACCACAAAAGACCCTGAATAGTCAAAGCAATCTTGTAAAAGAATAGCAAAGCTGGAGGCATAACAATTCCAGTATTCAAGTTATATTACAATGCTGTAATAATTAAAATGGTATGGTGGTACTGGCACAAAAATAGACACATAGAACAGAACTCTAGAAATGAACCCACAACTGCATGATCAATTAATCTTTGACAAAGCAGGAAAGAACATCCAATGGGAAAAAGTCTTTTCAACAATTGGTGTTGGGAATACTGGACAGCAACATACAAAAGAATGAAATTGGACCACTTTTTACAGCATATACAAAAATAAATTCAAAATGAATCAAAGCCCTAAATGTGAGACTTGAAACTATAAAAATCCTAGAAGAGAACACAACCGGTAACCTCTTTAACACTGGCAGAGGCAACTGCTTTCTAGATAGGTCTCTTGAGGCAAGGGAAACAAATGCAAAAATAAATAATTGGGACTTCATTAAAGTAAAAAGCTTCTTCTGCATAGTAAAGGAAACAATCAACAAAACTAAAAGGCAACCTCTGGAAGGAGGGAAGATATTTGTAATGACATACCTAATAAAGGGTTAGTACCCAAAATATATAAAGAACTTATAAAACTCAACACCCCAAAAATGAACAATACAATTTAAAAATGGGCAGAAGACACGAAGAGACTTTTTTTTTCCGAATGAGACATGCTAACAGACACATAAAAAGATGGTCAGCATCACTGATCATCAAGGAAATGCAAACCATCACTAGTATGAGATAGCACCTCACTCTTATCAAAATGGCTAAAATCAATAACACATTATCCTTTGTATTTCTGTAGTATCAGTTCTAATGTCTCCTCTTACATTTCTAATTTTATTTGAATCCTCTTTTTTTCTTGGTTAGTCTAGCTTAAGGTTTGTCTATTTTATTTATCTTTTCAAAAAGTCAACTCTTGGAGCACCTGGGTGGCTCAGTCAGTTGAGCATCCGGCTTCAGCTCAGGTCATGGCCTCACGGTTTGTGGGTTCCAGCCCTGCGATGGGCTCTGTGCGGACAGCTCAGAGCCTGGAGCCTGCTTCAGATTCTGTGTCTCCCTCTCTCTCTGACCCTCCCCTGCTCGCACCATTTCTCTCTGTCTCTCAAAAATAAATAAAAAACATTAAAAAAAATTTTTAAGTTAATTCTTATTTTCATTAATATTTTCTAATGTCTTTATTCTCTATGTCATTTATCTCTGCTCTAATTTTTGTTATTTCCCTAATTCTACCAAATTTGGGCTTAATTTGTTCTTTGCTAATCCCTGAGGTGTAAAGTTAGGTTGTTTATTCAAGATCTATCTTGTTTTTTGGAGTGTTGGCATTTTGTCACTATCAGCTACTCTCTTAGAACTGTCTTGGCAGCATCCCATAAGTTTTAGTACATTATGTTTCCATTTTCATTTGTCTGAACACATTTTTATTTGTCTTTTGATTTCTTCTTTGATCCATTGATTGTTTAGATTCATGCTGTTTAATCTCCATGTATTTGGGTGAACATTCCAGTTTTCTTCTTGTGGTTGGAAAATTCCTTAATATGATGTCAGTCTTCTTAAATTTATTATGACTGGCTTTGTGGCCTAACATATGATCAATCCTGGAGCATGTTCCTGTTGGGGCCCAGTAGGCAAAAATAACCCTCAAACAATATTTGGCCTCCTGGGCCACACATGTGGCTTCTGTTCATTCTATGATTTTCTCATTGCTTTGTAAAGAAACATGTACTTTCAGGCTTTGAATCAACTTAGTTCAGTCAGTGGCTCCAGCCCTCCCCTTGCTTTGCTTTCTAGCTCTTTGTTTGGTATAGGGAGTTAACCTGGCCCTCCCCTTGCTTTGCTTTCTAGCTCTTTGTTCCATGTAGGGAGTTAACCCAAACCTCTGCCATAAAATTTGCATATTAAAGGATAAATGTCCTGCCCAGGCATCACTGATGAAGGGCCTTAAGGAATGTAAATCTCTCCTCATAGAATTCTTCAGGCTCATCTTCCCCTTGTAGCCAGACTATTATTGGGGAATCCCTCCCTTGGAATGACTTGATTGTTTCCTTTTATTTACTGCTATCCTGATAAAAATGACCTTTTCTGGAGCATGTCTTTACCTAAAAAATCTTGAACTATGTAACCATTAAAGAAATGATGTAATCACCTATGGTATATAAGACCCTGGCCATCTAAGTAAAGTGTGGCTTTACCAACCACCATCCACGTTGTCTGTCTCGTCTGTCTCGTCTGTCTTGTTCGTCTTGTCCATCTTCTTTCTTAGAGATATTTTTGCCGACACCAACCCCCTACTTGGGACCTTTCGACTGTGGTGCATGGGTTGGTCTCCCGCCTGTTCCCAGTTCACCTGAGAAGAATATATACTGTACTGCTGCTGGATGGAATGTTCTGTAAATGTCTGCTAAGTCCATCGGGTCTAACATGTCATCAAGGTCCAGAATTTCCTTACTAGTTTCCTGTCTGGAAGGTCTATTCATTGTCAAAAGTGGGCTACAGAAGTCTCCTACTTTTTGTATAGTTATGTTTTTCTCCCTTTATACGTGTCAATATTTGCTTTATGTATTTAGGTTCACCTTTCTTGGGTGCACAAATATTTGCAAGTGTTATATTATCTTGATGAATTGATCCCTTTGTCATTATGCAATTACCTTGTCTCTTGATAACATTATGGCTTAAAGTTTATTTAGCCTGATATAAACATAGCTACTCCTCCTTTTGCTTTCCATTTTCATGGAGTATCTTTTTCATCCCTTCACTTTCAGTCTATCTATATCAAAGCTGAAGTGAGTCTCTTTAGGCAACATATAGTCGGGCCTTGTTGTTCTTGTTATTGTTTTGGGTTTTATTTGTTTTTAATCCACTCATCCACTCTATGCCTTTTGATTGGAGACTGTAGTCCATTTCTCTTAAAATAATTATTAATAAGTATGAAGTTACTGTTGCCATTTTGTTACTTGGTTACTTGTGGTTATTGATTCATTTGTTCTTTTCTTACTGTCTTCCTTTGTGATTTGATAATTTTCTGTAGTAGTATGCTTTGATTCCTTTCTCTATATTTTGGTGTATCTACTATAGGCTTTTGCTTTGTGATTACTATGAGGCTTACATAAAACATCTTATATTTATAGGAGTCTGTTTTAAGATTATAACAATTTAATTTCAAAAGCACACGAAAGGTCTACATTTTTATCCTTCCTCCCCATATTTTATGTGTGTGATGTCATAATTTACATCTCTTTACTTTGTACATCCATTTACCAATTATAGTTATCCTTAGTATTTAGTCATTTAACCTAACACTAAAGTTATGAGTGTCTTACCTACCATCATAATATTAAAGTATGAATTTAGCTATCTATCTGCATTTATCATTTGCTTTCATATGGTTTTCTGTTACTTAATAGTGAACTTTCACTTCAACTTAAAGATCCCTTTTAACATTTCTTGTAATGCTGATGTAGTAGTAATGAACTCCTCAGCTTTGCTTTGTCTGGGAATGTTTATCTCTCCTTCAATTATGAAAAACAACTTTATCAGGTATATCATTATTGGTTGTTGTTTTTTTCTAGACTTTCCAATATATCATCCCACTTCCTTCTGTCCTACAAAGTTTCTTTTTTTAATTTTTTGAAATGTTTTATTTATTTTTGATACAGAGAGAGACAGAGCATGAGGAGGAGGGGCAGAGAGAAAGAGGGAGACACAGAATCTGAAGCAGGCTCCAGGCTCCAAGCTTATCAGCACAGAGCCTGACACGGGGCTTGAATCCACAAACCTGAGATCATGACCTCAGCCAAGGTTGGAGACCTAACTGACTGAGCCACCCAGGTGCCCCGGTCCTACAAAGTTTCTGCTGAAAAATTCACTGATAATCTTATTGGGATTCCCTTGTATGTAACAAGTTATTCTTCTCTTGCTGCTTATAAGATTTTCTCCTTGTCATTAACTTTTATCAATTAAACAGTCATGTGTTTTATTAGCAGTCTCTTTCATTTTGTCTTATATGAAACTCTCTAGGATTCTTGGATCTATATGTTTCTTTCCCCAGGTCAGGGAATTTTTTCAGCCATTATTTCTTTGAATAAGCTTCTGCGCCTTTCTTTCTCTCTCTTCTCCTTCTGGGACTCCTGCAATGTGAATGTTGGCCCACCTGACGTTTGAGTTCACTGATCCTTCCTTTGACTCACTTCCAGTCTGCTGTTGAATGTGACTATTGAATTTTTTAATTCAATTATTGTGTTCTTCAGTTGTTATTTCTGTTAAGTACTTTTTAAAAATATTTTCTACTCTTTGCTCAAATTCTCACTTTGTTCATGCATTGCCCTCCTGACCTTATTGAGCATTTTTATGAGCATTATTTTGAACCCACTATCCAGTGAATCACTTATCTCTATATCATTTAGATCTTTCTCTGGAGTTATTATATCTATTCCCCCTTTTTTTGGAACATCTTCCTTGGTTCTTCATTTTCCCTGACTCACTGTGTTGGTTTCTGCACATTGGATAATATAGCCACCTCTCCCAGTCTCAACAGAGTGGTCTCAAGTAAGAAACGAAGCTTGTCCGTCAGCCCAGCCCATACCACTTGTCTCTCAAACCTTAGTGACTGTTCAAGCTACTTTATTTGATCTTTGTGGCTCCCAGTAATTGAGGGCATACCAAGACTATCAGAGTCCCAAAGGTGAGAATTTTTGTAGGCTAGTTTGAAAGGACCCTCACCAGCTGGGAAAGTATGTTGTCAGTCTCCTTCCAGGGAGAAACCGGGTGGTGGGTATTTTTTTCTTGCCCCCTTTGCACTGGTCCTAGATATACACTCACAAGGGGTGAGGTGATCTTCAGCCACTTGAAAACTTCTTTGTTTGCTATAGTCCTGTGGGACTCCTGAATGCTATCCCCTTTGGCTATCAGAGCCAAGTGACTCTGGAACCCTTCCTTCAGGTAACAGGCAGAAAAATTGGAACACCAAATATGTGTATAAGCTCCTTCCAGAGAGATATGACATGGAGTGGGCTAGAGCGAAAGAGCAGGGGAGATGTCTGCAGGGTTCCCTGGTCCTAGGGAGGATTTCAGTGAGCCCCTAGATTTGTACTAATTTAGAAGCCTGGCCCCCAGGTAGCAGCTTTTAAAATATGCATAGAAATCCTACTCAGGGAAAAACTGGAAAATGGGCATTTTTTGCCCACTTCTAGAATAATCCCTGGGATAATAGCATAGTGAGTGCTCCAGCACCCATTAGTAACTGCTTCTTTGTTTGCTATGGTTCTGTGGTTTTCATGGATACAAACCCTGTCAACTTTTAGAGCTGGGTGTTTTGGGGACTGTTCCTCAGGTGAAAGTATTAAACCCTGGAACTTATGATGTGGTGTCCAAATCCTTCACTCTTCAGGGAAAGGTTGGAGCAGGAGTCCCCTCCCAATTGTATTGCATTGTGCTAGAGTTTATGACAAGAGCCTATCTAAACTTTTCTATCCATCTCAATGTGTGCATTTCTTCATTCACCTAATGTGTAGGAGTCACTCAGCTAGTTTCTGGATTTCTTTTCAAGTAAATTGCTCTATGAATATCAGTGTGTCCATAGGAGCAGGGAGTTTCAGGAGTTTCCTATGTTGCTATCTTTATAAGCCACCTGTTTTGCTTTTTACCTGAGATATAACTGTCATTTTGAAGTATACAGCTTAATGGTTTTTAGCATATTCTTATCACCTCAATCTTTAAAAAAATGTTTTTTAATGTTTATTTTTGAAAGAGACAGACAGAGTTCCAGGAGGGGCGGTACAGAGAGAGAGGGAGACACAGAATCCAAAGTTGTCAGCACAGAGCCTGATGCAGGGCTCAAACCCATGGATCATGAGATCATGACCTGAACCAAAGTCAGACACTCAACCAACTGAGCCACTCAGGCACCCCTCTTACCACCTCTTTCTAATTCCAGAATGTTTTCATCACCTCAGAATGAAATTCTGTATCCATTAACAATCAGTAGCTACCCCCTCTTCCTCCGGGCCGTGGCAACTACTAATCTACTTTCTACCTCTCCGGATATGCCTATTCTAGACATTTCATATAATTGGATTCATGCAATATATGGTCTTTTGTATCTGGCTTCTTCCACAATGTTTTCAATGTTTATTCATGTTTCAGCATGAATTAGTACTTCACTCTTTTTAATGAATGATTAATATTCCACTGTATGAATACACTACATGTTGTATATGGGCATTTGGGTTATCTCCCCTTTTTGGCTATTATGAATAATGCTGCTATTAAATGATGCTATATGTAAGCCAAAACATAAATAATTGAAAATATTAGACACATTCATAACATCTGGATACATAAAGTGTTATTAAAAGAAATAAGAAAATTAAAAAGAAAACTAGATTTGGTCTTGTCCTTGCTGCCTAGATGCATGACCTTGAACAAAACTCCACTTTCTATAGGTGTTCTTTTAAAAGAAAACATACATCTTGTAGTTTTGGGAAATTTCTTCAATTTTAAAATAAAATAATGAATATTAAGTATTACATACATATAGGTTGGCATTAATAATGATAAAGACGAAATCAATGAAATAGGCCATGTCCACACTTAAAGCATTCCCTGGACATCTGGTCTGGTGAAGAGATGCCCAATTTCATATTCCTGAGGGTACTTGCTATGATCCTATTGTTCTGCTGTATGTGAAAACTAAAGTCTTAACTACTACAGATTTAGAATGAGAAGATCTACTTATTAGCTATGTGTCTTTGGATAAGAGGCATAATACCTCTGAATCTTTGTTTCTTAATCTATAATTTGAGGTAAAATATTGCCTTCCCATTTCATAAAGAGGTGCTCATAGAAATATTGTTATTGGAAAACCAAATATGATAATTCTGATGAAAGTATCTTACTCTCTTCCCAGAACCTGGAGTCACAAGGAACTAGATCCAAGAAGTGTTAGGGGATGTATTTGGATTTAGCAACTGATCCTTGTAATTAATGGCATGAAGCCAAGAGAAAAATCAAATGACAGTTCCAGGAATTTGGAACTGAGAACCAAATAGACATCCCAAATTAAAACTCTCATTTTAAAGGACTGTAAGAGAGGCAGAAATAAAGCAAACATTACACATTAGGACTAAGCAAAGAGATTAGAACACAGATAAGAAACATAACCCAGAGAGATTCTCTGAGGGCTCGATGCTCAGCAACAGGATCTCTGTAGGTATGTGTGGCTGTCCTCTGGATTGGTGATGAGTCTGCAGATAGCAAATACTTCTATTTAAAAACTTCAGGCAAATGATTTATATAATTATAATTATTTCTACTGTGTGTCCTTTCTTAGGGACAGTAATTGCATGGTTCTTAAATTGCAAACCAAAAGATTAAAGAAATTGAGGGTGTTTATCTAGAAGAAACTCAGGTAGGGACACCTGGGCATCTCAGTCGGTTAAGCGTCTGGCTTCAGCTCAGGTCATGACCTCATGGTTCATGGGTTCGAGCCCCGCATTGGGCTCTGTGCTGACAGATAGCTCAGAGCCTGAAGCCTGCTTCGGATTCTGTCTCCCTCTCTCCCAGACCCTCCTGTGCTCAAACTGTCTCTCTCTGTCCCTCAAAAATAAATAAAAAACATTAAAAAAAATAGAAGAAACTCAGCTAGCACAGGAACAATATATTCAGCTCTCTTGATGGTCATTGAGTGAAAAAGGCATTAGGTATCATGTTGTGTTTTACACAGACAACAAAACCAACATCAGTGAGATGCAATTTTAAGAAGGAAAATTTTATTTTAATATCATGTATTATGTAAAGATTAGAGGTGTCCCAAATTGGAATAGACCTCCTTGAAGGATAGTGAATTCCTCTTCTCTGAAAGTAGGAGTTGGACAACCACAGGATTTTGAGTGGAGCAAAAATATCAAATGGGGACAGTTTTGATAATGCTTTAAGAACTCTTTAGCCATGTTCTCAGATTCTACTAAGTTTTACCTCAGTCCTGCCCTTTCCAAGCTACTCGGTTCCTCTAACAAAGTACCCAGATTCTAATCCCCTAAGCATTTGAGTACTGTAGGCTAGCTCTTCTCTATTTTTTTGTTGTGGTCCAGCAGCAATAACAAATTTCCAGATAGGCTATGTCATTTCATTACCAGTAGTAAACATAGACATAATGGGCATTTTTCTTTGCTTTCAGTCATACTTTGGGAAAATTTCATCTGTCCAGAAAGTGGTCACTAGCACCTACCCCGATTCCTTTAAGCCACTTTCATAGTACGAATTTTATCCCTAGAAAATTATTACATGAACATATCCATACAAAATGTCATATATAACTTAAGATTATGACATAAGGCATGAAAACCACCCAAAGATCTCTAAGCAATGATTTTTAAACAGGGATATGAATCAGAAACATCCAGAGAAAATTCATGTAAGGATCTATAAACAAATATACATCTAAAACTCATTCTAGTAAACTCTGAAGGAGCTGGTATTTAATGAGACACAAGCAAATATAATTTTTAGTTTCATAGGTGATTCTAATGTACAAATTAAGAAGTACTGCCCAAGGATATATGGGCTTCTGATTTAAAACTCCTTGTACTAGGGAATCAAGAACAAAAATGAACTATTGGGACCTCATCAAGATAAAAAGCTTCTGCACTGCAAAGGAAACAAAAAAAAAACTAATAGGCAACCAACAGAATGGGAAAAGATAGTGGTAAATGGCATGACAGATAAAGGGCTAATATCCAAAATCTACAAGGAACTCACTAAACTCCATACCCAAAAAACGAATAATCCAGTGAAGAAAGGGGCAGAAGACATGAACAGACACTTCTCCAAAGAGGACATCCAGATGGCCTACAGGCACATGAAACGATGCTCAACATCACTCAGCATCAGGGAAACACAAATCAAAACCACACTGAGATAGCACCTCACACTAGTCAGAGTGGCTAAAATGAACAAATCAAGAGACTATAGGTGCTGGCGAGGGTGTGGAGAGATGGGCACACTGTTGGTGGGAATGTGCAGCTGCTCTGGAAAACAATGTGGAGGTTCCTCAAAAAACTATCCATAGAACTCCCTTATGACCCAGCAATAGCCCTGATAGGGATTTACCCAAGAGATACAGAAATGCTGATGCAAAGGAGCACAGGTACCCCAATGTTCATAGCAGCACTGTCAACAATAGCCAAGTCAGGGAAAGAGCCTAAATGTCCATCACCTGATGAATGGATCAAGACGATGCGGTATATATATATACAGTGGAGTATTACATGGCAATGAGAAAGAATGAAATCTGGCCATTTGTAGGAAAGTGGATGGACCTCGAGGGTGTCATGCTAAGCAAAATAAGTCCGGCAGAGAAGGACAGGTACCTTATGTTTGCACTCATAGATCTAACAGGAGAAACCTAACAGAGGACCATAGGAAGGGGAAGGGGAAAAGAGAGTTGGGGAGACAGGGGGACACAAATCATGAGAGACTATTGAATACTGAAAACGAACTGAGAGCTGAAGGGGGAGGGGGAGGGGAGAAGGGCGGTGATGGTCATGGAGGGGGACATTTGTGGGGAGAAGCACTGCATGTTATATGGAAACCAATTTGACAATAAACTATTATAAAAAAGCTCCTTGTACTAAATAGTAATTTTCCTATGTATATACTATCTGAGCTCTGACTATACATACATGCATGCACACACACAAGCGCATGAACACAATCACACACACACACACCCTTCTCTGTGCCCATTTCCTCCATCATACAAGCATAATAGCTTTCTAGATATATGCCCCCCAGTAGAATGAAGAGTTGTATTCTTGGCTGAAACTTCCTACAAGTACTCATAAAGTCTATAGCAGAAATAACATACATTGTCATCAAAACAAGTAATTTCAGTTGTGAGATCAGGGTTTTTTGAGAGAAAATGTTTTGGTGTTTGTTTATTTTTCAGTTCAAATGCTGAAATTTGAATACCAAATGCCAAGTGACCAGAGGTCTGAGAGAGTAAAACTTAACATAATCTATACAGTGGACAAAAAAGAAGTTTTCTCATCCCCAAAGGGGAAAAAGTTCAAGCAAAGTGGAAAAAATTTAGGAGGATTGTGTCATGACATTCGATATTAGTAGGTCTCGCATATGGTTGCATGACCTTTCCTATCCTCTTGGTCAAGTGGGGGGAGTGGGGAATGAGAGAAAACCCATATAGTTGAGGGAATGGGACAGCACAAAGCAGAGGAATTTTCATTTATTAATTCAGTTTATTTCATTCATCAATTCATTTAATCAACAAATATTTATTGAACACCTACTATATTTCAGGCTCTATTTTGGTATTGGGGATATAACTAGGTCTCACTTACATATTAAGCTGTAAAATGTAAAAATTCTGGGAGAGAAGTGTTCTACAACAGCCTGGTTCTGCAAAATCAAATATAACAGAAGGAAATCTAAAGAGAGAAGGCCAGATCTTGTCCATAACCTCAGTCTCTCAATCTCAGTAGAGAACAGCAGAAAGGAATAGCATCTGAAAATTTCCTGTATCCTTGAGGATAGATGTGATAATTGTTGATGGTGGGAACTTGCTCCTAGAAGAGGCATTAAAATTAGGATGGAAAGGCCATACTGATAAGTATGAACCTGATAAACAGAATGGCAAAGGGCAGAATGTTCCAGTAAACAATGCAGTAGGTATCAGTTCTAGTGATCAAAGATCAGTATTGGTCTTCTCTCAGAAGACAGCTTGCATGGATGCTTTAGACATAAGCCTCTAACCTGTGGAACTTAGAGCTAAGTTCTAGGAAGAAGAAAAGAAGTGAAAAAGGAGAACCCTGAACTGACTACATAGAAACCTAGAATTGAGCAAATGTAAATAATAAATTGCTTTACCTGAAAGTGACAATATTTTACAGATTCTGTCATCACTAGAAATGAGAGAAGTATTTTTAAAATAGGAAAATTTCTGGGAAGTACAATTTCATATACTCTGGTTTTGTGACTAGAAGATGTATAATCACTACATAAATATAATCAGTTTAGAGGAAATATTAACTGTGGCTCTCTTTAAATACTCATTTTTCCTTTGGAAGAAGAGTTTTTACACTAGGTAGGTTCATAAAGACTAGCAAACTCTTTTCAGCTTGACCTCCTTTTTATACTTAGACAAGCTGAATCACAGAAGGTGAAGTGACTGCTCAAAGTCATAAAATCAATAACAAAGAGGAAATTTGAATCTCAGCCCCTTGACTTCCATTCCAGTGGTACTTCCATTATTTTACAATTTATTTGGCAACAAATGAGAGGTACTACACACTTCTTTGGAGACTGGAGTTTCATTCAATGTGAATGTTTACAGAGGTAGAGTCTTAAGAAAAAAATATTGTTTGCCTTATTTGAATTTTCTCTAGGGATTACTGATTGGATAATATACAAAGCATGCAATCCTAACTGAGAAAACATATGAGCTGAATAGTGTTGTGCTGGTCAGTGTTTAATAGCCTGGTTCACAAGGAACAGAAGCCCTGATTAGTGCAGATTGCTTATTTCCATGGTGTAAATATCCCCACCATGAGCAATTTTGAGCTACCAATATGATGCCAACCAGGTGGCAAATTCCTTGAAATTTAAAAACCAGTTTCACAAACTGACTAGAAGCTGGCTCTAGCACACCCCTGGAAGTAGGTTGTTTGTTGTTGTTGTTTGTTTGTTTGTTTTCCTCTACACCTGAGGCTGACTTGAGCATTTACTTATTAGAATTCAGGGGATTTCACCAGAACAATACACCGAAGTGCTTTAAGAACAGATATATGGTTAGCATGGATAATTATCCTGAAATTAGAGTACTTTATCTAAAGTGCATGGAAACAGTAGATTTTTCTTGCAAATTTCCCCCAGCCAAACACAAAAGAAATTATTAGGTCTTGATACACACAGTTCTCTGAATAGAAATAATATTTGAGAGAACATAAACCAAGTGTAAGCACCCTTTTGTGAGATCCACATGAAAGGAATGAACTGTATCTGTTTCATTTTGTCAGTTGTTTTCTGCTCATAAAACAAAATAGCTATATCTATACAAAGTATGAATATTTCTTTCTCTCTACATTTTAAAGCTCAAAGAAAACTAAGGATACATTTAAAATGTCTTGTGAAAAGAATATAGGCACTAAATTGCTAGACCTGGGGTGCCTGGGTGGCTCAGTCAATTAAGCGGGAGACTCTTGTTCTTGGCTTGGGTAACAATCACATGGTTAATGGGTTCAAGCCCCACATTGAGCTTCACGCTGAAGGTATGGGGCCTGGTTGGGATTCTCTCTCTCCCTATCTCTGTACCTCCTCTTCTCACAGTACCCTGTTGCTCTCAAAATAAATAAATGAACTTAAAAAAATAAATTGTTAGACCTCTATATAGTTAAGAGAACCATATAATTTGGTGGGCCTTTTCCAGGTACAATTGAACCTTGCTTTTAACAATTGACATACTACTCAAATGATGTGTGTGTTACATTGTGAAAAGTCAAGTCACATTTTAGATCCATGCATCCATTGCTTTCCTTTTGATTTTACACATTTTTGGAAATCTAATGACAATTAAGAACTTTTTAACAGAAAATGCACATAATTGTATATGCAAAAAATTCTGCATAAAATGTTAAAGGAATGACAGACATTCTGTAACTCAAGTCATGAGCTTCTGGACCCACATAAAGAACCCATATTTTAAGGGTATTAGGAAATCTTGACCTTCAGAGAAATCCCATGAGGATTACTTTAGAAAGGCAATACAATTATCTGTGTGTGTGGAGATTTATGTGTATGTATACTAAGGTACTTTATACATATATATAAAGTACCTTAGTTTCTAATTTCCTTAAGTTTATCTTTTATGTATTGAGTTGAAGGACAGAGTCACACTGGAGTGCCTGGGTGGCTCAGTCAATTAAGCACCCAGCTTCGGCTCTGATCAGGATCTCACAGTTTGAGTTCAAGCCCCACGTAAGGTTCTGTGCTGACAACTCAGAGCCTGGAACCTGCCTCAGCTTCCGTGTCTCCCTCTCTACTTATTCCCCTCCCCTGCTCATTCTCTCTCTGTCTCTCTCAAAAATAAACATTAAAAATTTTTTTAAATAAAGACAGAGTCACAGATATGAAGAGCTAAAGGGATCTTTACAAATCAAATACCACAAGTCCTTTATTTTACAAATGAGAATACAGAAACTCCAAGCACTGAACTAACTAAACCAAAATCTCCAAAACTAAGAGGCCCCAGGTCATTGTGTAATGAAAATAGGTGTAGTTATCAGAAGTCCTGAATCCTAGTCAAGCCCTGACATTTATGATCTACTTGATACTGGGCACAAAATTAATCCTCTCTGGTGTCTCCTCAGGTAAAAGCTTAGTTATACTAGAAAGTTATTAAAAGGATTAAATGAGATGTCTGTGAAAACAGCAAATATTAAAATGTCACAAAACAAATTAATAAGACCATAATTATGCTATGGAATGGGAGAAAATATTTGTAAATCATATATCTGATCTGATAAGGGGTTAATCTCCAAAACTGATACTAAAAACTCATACAACTCAATAGCAAAAAAAAAAAACCCAAAAACAAAAAAACAAAAAACCCAAACAATTAAAAATTCGGCAGAGGATCTGAAGAGACATTTTTCCAATGACAACACAGATTCCAACAGATACCCAAAAAGATGTTCAACATCACTAGTCATCAAGAATATGCACAACAAAACCACAATGAGATATCACCTCACACACATTAGAATGGCTATTTTCAAAAGGCAACAAATAACAAGTGTTGGCAAGAATGTGGTGAAAAGGGAGCCCTTGTACACTGTTGGTAGAAATGTTACTTTGTGCAGCCACTATGGAAAACAGTATGGAGGTTTCTCAAGAACTACCATATGATCCAGCAATTCCACTCTGGGTCTTTATTCAAAGAAATAAAAACAGGATATCAAAGAGATATCTGCACTCTCATGTTCACTGCCGCATTATTGACAATAGCCAAGATATGGAAAAACCTAAGTTGGTAGATAAATGGATAAGGAAGATAATAATACCTACTTATCTATCTGTCTGTCTATCTATCTATCTATCTATCTATCTATCTATCTATCTATCTATCTATCATCTATCATTTATCCACATATATACACAATGGAATACCATCCAGTCATGAGAAAGAATAAAATCCTGTCATTTGCTATGTAAATGTACCTTGAAGGCATTATGCTAAGTGAAATAAGTCAGACAAAGAAAGACAAATACTGTATGAACTTTTTTATAGGCACAATCTAAAAAACAAAAATAACAACAACAACAAAAATAAAATAAACTCATAAGTACAGAGTACAGATTTGAGGTTGCCAGAAATGGGAGTGATGAGTTGGGGAGATGGACAAAATGGGTAAAAGTGGTCAAAGACATAGGGATATAATATGTAGTATACTGACTACAACCAATAATATATTGTTCGTATTTTGTATTGTGCATTATATATCTAAGGTAGCTAAAAGTAGATCTTAAAAGTTTTCATCATAAGGAAAAATGGTAACTATGTATGATGAGGAACTTATTGCAGTGATCATTTTCATATATATACATATATACATATAAATATGTAATCATAAGGTTGTATACCTAAAACTAATATAATTTTTATGTTAATTATATCTCCAATAAAAAAATAAGATTGATAACATCCAGTGTTGGCAAGAATGTGCAGTACAATCTCATATAAGAACTATTTCTACTACAGTTTTGGCTTCAGTTCCGGTTATCTATTCTGTAAAAACATATTGAACTAAGATACCTGTACAAGGTTATGCATTGCAGCACTGCTTATAATAGTGAAAAACTGGAAGTAACCAAAATATTCCTGAAATAATAATAGCTAAATAAAGGTACCTACTATAGAATTTCACACAACTTTTTAAAAGAATAAAAAATTTATTTTTTTAATATTATAATTATGATAAATGACAGATGAACATATGTATTCTTTGTGCAAATGATCTCTATCAGATTCTGGTCTAGCTAACACCTGAGATAAAGTCTTTTATAAAGAAAAAAACCTATGCAAAGGTACTGGAATTAATGGTCACAGGAAAGACTTCTACAAAGTGAGGTGATGAAGAGTACAAAAATTAGGAGTTTAGAGATCTGGGTTCTAGTCCTAACTCTACGACTAACTAGTAAAATTGGCAAATCATTTCAAACCTCTGTGTCTCAGGTGTGATGGGAAACAGTTATTATGTTTCTAAAAAGGGATTAATAGTGATCCTCACATTACTTATAAAATGTTTCCAGGAAGAAATCAATTTGTGTATGTGAAATATTCTGTATATATACATACATACAGAATTATAGATTTTGAAAAGAAAAACTGAAGACCAGTTTATACTCATATTTTATGTAGAAAATGTTTTATTTAACTAATAATACTAATTACAATATTGGTTTCCATAGCTTCAACAAAAAAAAATATCCTTTAACAGCTCTGATTTAAAAATATCTAGGGGCACCTGGGTGGCTCAGTTGGTTAAGTATCCGACCTTGGCTCAGGTCATGATCTCACAGTTCATGAGTTCAAGCCCCTTGTTGGAATATGTGCTACTGGGGTCTGTGGTGTCAAATCAGAGCCGGGAGCCTGCTTCAGATTCTGTGTCTCCCTCCTCTGCTCACTCTTGTCTCTCTCTCTCAAAAATAAATATTAAAAAACTTAAAAACAAATAATAAAAATATCTAATAACGCTTCACAGGCTTTTTTCTTAAGTAGGCTTCACACCCAGTGTGAAGCCCAAGACAGAGCCTAATGAAAAGCCCAACACTGGGCTTGAACCCACAACAGTAAGATTAAGACCTGAACTGAGATCAAGAGTTTACTCTCAACCTCTTAACCAATTGAGCTACCCAAGTGCCCCATCCTGTCACTGTCTTTTTTTGAAATAATTTGTCAACTTAGCTAACTTACAGTGTATACAGTGTGCTCTTGACTTCAGATTATCACTTACATAAAACTCCATGATTCATCACTTACATAAAACACCCAGTGCTCATCCCAACAAGTGCCCTCCTCAATGCCCATCACCCATTTTCCCTGTCCCCCAACACCCCATCCCCTTCCACCTTCAGTTTGTTTTCTGTATTTAAGTCTCTTATGGTTTGCCTCCCTCTGTTTGTAATTGTTTTTTTTTTCTTTCCCTTTCCCTATGGTCTTCCATTAAGTTTCTCATCTTGCACATAAGAATGAAAACATATAATATCTGTCTTTCTCTGACTTATTTCATTTAGCATGATACCCTCCAGTTCCATCCACATTACTGCAAATGGCAAGATTTCATTCTTTTTCATTGCCAAGTAGTATTCCATTGTTGAGATAGATATATAAATATAGATATAGATATATACCACATCTTCTTTATCGATTCACCAGTGGATGGACATTTGGGCTTTTTCCATAATTTGGGTATTGTTGAAAGTGCTGCTATAAACATTGGGGTACATGTGCCCCTATGAATCAGCATTCCTGTATCCTTTGGATAATTCAGCTATTGCTGAATCAAAGGTAATTCTATCTTTAATTTTTTGAGGAATCTCCACAGTGTTTCTAATCTTACTTCAACCAACTTTTCAATATCTATAACTCCTCTTCTCTCACATACCTCTCCCCTTCTTCCTCTTACTTCAAGTCTCTTGCCACACTGAAATTCTCTCCAATCATTTGATCCATTGGGACTTTCATGTTAGAGTCACCAGATCACAGTAGATCATACAATGGGACTCTGTTTTCATACCCAGTAATCCCAAGAATACCTGTTTCCCCTTCATTCATCTGGTTATCTTCAAGATCAGCTCAAATATGATCCCCCAACTGCTTCCCTGTATTTGAACATCCTTCCTTTTACCACCCAGATACTTGGCCACTCTTCTCAGTGAACAAAACATTGAGTTTACACTTCTGTAATGGTGCCCACCTAGCTCTTTTGTAATTTATATATCTATGTTGTAATTTTTATTTATATTTCTCTGCTGTTGAACTGTGAATTTTTCAAGAGAAAGGAGTATGTCTTGTGTGTGTATTCCCAGGATAGAATGGAAAGAAGAGAAGAAGGGAAGGAGGGATGAGAAGAGCAGGGAATGAGGGTGGTTTCCTGGGAGAGGGAGGAAACTCAGAACATGTAAGTAGTACCTGAAATCAAATCCTGCTTGTGCTCTTTAACTGTACCTAACAGGTATGTAAATGACAGGTATGCAAGTGACAGACCATTTGGAGTCATAGTTAATTCATCTGCAAAATGTTAATAATGCCTATTACTCAAGTTTGTTGTGAGACTTATACATGATAATGGATAAAGTACTATAACAGGGTAGGTGTACAATTAAAACAGCTAAGTTATTATGACAGCATGCTCAAGTGCTAGCAGAGAATCTATACCCTTTCCCAAGGCTCTGATTACATTATCTAAAGGCCCAGTAGAAAAAAACCAAAAAGATAATCCTTTTTGAACTTTTTTTGGAAAGACAAAAAGACAAGAGCATAAACTTCTAGGAGCCAATTTGTAGTTTTTACTAAGTCAATATCTAGAGCCACATTGTCCAATATAGTACCCATTAGCCACATGTGGTTATTGAACACTTGAAATGTGGTTAGTGTTACTGAGAAGCTGTATTAAACTGTAAAGTGTAAAAAGATATGGGGTTATGGTGACTTAGGGGGAAAAAGTAATATAAACACTAATAATTTTATATTGATTATATGTTGAAATGATAATATATTGGATGGCTGTATTGAGTTAAAGATCAAATATATTATTAAAATTAATTTTATCCATTTATTTTTACTGTTTTCTTAATTTTTATTCATTTTTGAGAGAGAAAGAAACAGAGCATGATTGGGGAGGGGCAGAGAGAGAAGGAGACACAAAATCTGAAGCAGGCTCCAGGCTCTGAGCTGTTGGGACAGAGCCCAAAGCAGGGCTCACACCCACAAACTCAAGATCATGACCTGAGCTGAAGTTAGACGCATAACTAAGCCACCCAGGTGACCCTTTATTGTGTTTAATGTGACTACTAGTAAACTTAAAATTATACATGTGGCTCATTAAACAAAATTGCTCTCAAGATACCTGCCTTAAATCTTGTTACATGAATAACCGTCCATCCACATCTATATCCAAAGTTGTATCTCTACTTTGCTTAGAGACCACACAGTAAGCTCTGCCTATCAGGCATCAATCTGGTGAAATGGCCCCGTGAGCATCGTACAACATATTAACAAGCTGATCCATGACAAGGTCTTCAAATGGTCAGATGATGCTGATGTTTGAAGTGGGTGTTAGGACTGAAAGAATTGCCCATACAGCTGTATTAGATATTATGCCTGAAATTTACCTAGGAATCACCAAGTAAACCTCCACATTATTTAGAAATGTGTATTTTAGTCACTTCATACACATGGAACACTATCTGTAAGAAGTAGGTCATTGGCAATCCGATTTTTTCTGTTCTTTTCTTAAAAAACAGTAACTTTTGTTAAAGCAATGCTACATAAAATGTTAGAAGCTAATATCTACTTCATATATTAGAGCATAAAGATATAAATTAGATCAAGAGTTAAAAGTAATATAACCCCCTAAGTCTAAGCTAAACAGTTCAATCACTGTATCTGTTAAGAAACAGCAACTAATGTTCTCTCTTATTCTAGAGCTATTCCAAAGTATAGTTCTTACCTACTTTCTTCTTTACCCTGTCCTCTGGTGCTTACCAGAGTGCAGGTATTAATTGTCCACCATTTAATGAAGTATTATTCTATTAAACTAATCTCTCAAGTAAGATGGAAAACTGCTTATAAATTTTCTACTTTGAAAAAGTGTTAGAAATTGGAAACATACTGAAATGGCTAAAATAAAAAATGTTTATTATGCCAAATGTTGAGGGTGTGGAGGTACCAGAACTCTTAAACATTGCTGGCAGGAGTGTAAAATGGTACAATTACTCTGAAGAATCATATGGCAGTTTTTTATAGAGCCAAAAAATATTTACTCTAGGATCCAACAATTCCATTCTCAGTTATCTTTCCAAGAAAACTAAAAACATATTCATAATGTATTTACTTACAAACATCTTCATGGTAGCTTCATTTACAATAATAGCAAAAATACATAAATAACTGAACAATAGTTAAATGGACCAAAAAAGTGTTATAATAATACAATGCAAAAGTATATAAGGAAGAATGGTTGCATCATGAATGAACTCAAAAACATTATGTTGAGCAAAAGAAGCCTGACACAAATGCATACATTTTGTATTAATCTAGTCACATGAAATTCTAGAAGAGGCACAACTACTATTGTGAAAAAAAAAAGCCTGAGAGTTATAAGTGAAGTGATTGGAAAGAAGCATCATGTGACCAGGGTGATGGAACTTTTGGGTGGTGGTCACATGAGAATATGCAAATATCAAAGTTCACTGAGCCAAATGCTTAAGATTTATGCATTTTGTTGTATGTAAGTTATATCTCAGCTTTGCTTTGCTTGGTATTCTAAACATTAATTCTAAAACTTTCCCTTTCTTATAATAGATCTACTTTTTAACAAGAAAATTTGATTCCCTACAGAGGTGCCTCATTGATCTCTCTTTGGAAAGAATTATGAGGGGTTTAACCTTGTCCTTTTCCTAATATTATACTTTCCCCAAAATGATAAACAAACAAACAATAACAACAACAAATAAAATAGAACTTCAACCACAATCTAGGCAGCTGTTCATACAGCAAGGCAGAGATAATAGTAAGAAAAATACAGTCATCACATAAGCTAAACTACAGATCCCAAACCTGGGTGCATTTTAGAATAACATAGAAAACCTTATAAAATCGGTTCCATACTGAAATATATTGAAACAAGAAAGTAGAATATATTTGTGGCAAGTTCAGAAATCCATATTTTTAAAATATCCCTCATTAGATTCAAATAAGCAAACCAAGTTAAGAAAGATTGATCCAGACAATAAGTTTTAGCTAAGGCAGAGATCAAAGTGTGAAGTAGCTAACTGATCAACTGTATTTTCTCTTTATATCAAAAAGATTTTCAAGGCCCAATCTTTTCATTCTCAATTTTTCCAAATGTAACACAAATTATTTGCATTCATTTAATCAATAACCAATAAGGACAATGCTTATAGTAAAAAGATCTATGGATTTGAAACCAGATAGATCTGAGTTGGGATTTTAGTTCTGTTTCAAATCATTTGACATTGGGAAAGTTATTTATCTACTTTGAGCCTCAGATTCCATTTTGGCAAAAATGGAGCTATTGATATTGTTTTGACTTAATAATTATGAAAGCACAGAGTACATGGCATATAAACAATAAATACTTCATTTCATCCCAAAAATATTGAAATGATATTTCCAGATGTTAAAATAAAATAAAACGGAAAATCACCTGAATTTGTAACAGGATATACCTATGCCCCATCCTTTCTGAAAAGTCAGAAAGTTCTAGTCTATTATTATTATTATGTCATCACACATATTCCTTGTCATCAAAAAAAAAATCAAGGATTCACTTATGTAATTTCAATTTCCTTTGGGAAGTTTTTGCAAAGCTATAGTTATCACAGTTCTCGTAGCATAATTCATTATCTCATCATTGACTGGACATTTCATCAAACACATTTCACTGTTGAGACAACTTGTCAGTGGTTTTCAATTTGCTGTCTCATCAGCAATATAGTGTATAGTAATTAAATTTTTATCATGACAACATTTCATCCCTATTGCTCATGCATAATTCATATTTTATATGTTAAACATCAACCACACATTTATTGTGCTAATGAGCATGGAAAATAGAGTTTACACTCTCAAATATCTTCTCAGAACCCACAAATAATTGCATTCTTATTCTAAGGGAAGGGCTAGCCAAAGGCACAATTGTGAAGCAGAACCCTCACCTCTGCAGCCTACCTCCCAAGGATTCTCTGACACCCAAGCTATCCAAATCATGTTCAACAAGTTCCCTCTAAAGTCCTAATAATGTTTTTTTTTAAAAAAAAATAGAAATCCTATTTATCTTTCAGGCTCTAGCTCCAACAATACTCCTACCTTTGTACATATTTTTAATCCTCAGCAGTAGCACCTCAGTGACTCATTTTGTAGACTGGCCTTCCAATTATTTTTTGAGTTATGTGAGGGTAAGTTCAATTCCTTTTTTTAATTGTAGTTTTCCCAGTGGTTAGCACAAAGCTTGGCACAATGCTTGGCTTCCTCCTCAGTAAAATGTAAACACATTCAGTTTATTAAATGAAATGAATTGTGGCTCCTAGGTGACTCAATCAGTTAAGCGTCCCACTCTTGATTTCAGCTCAGGTCATGATCTCATGGTTCAGGAGTGTGAGCCCCACATTGGGTTCTAAACTGACAGTGTAGAGCCTGCTTGGGATTCTCTCTCTCCCTCTGTCTCTGCCCCTTCCCTGCTCTCTCTCTTGCTCAAAATAAATAAACTAAAAATTTTAAATTGAAATGGGTTGATTTTATATTCTAAAAGAATGTTTGAGGGATATCTTCATGGATCAGTCAGTCAAGCGCCTGATTCTTGGTTTCAGCTCAGGTCATGATCTCACAGTTAGTGAGTTCAACCCCACATCAGGTTCTGAGCTGGCAGTGCAAAGCCTGTTGGGATTTTCTATCCCCCTGTCTCTCTGCCCCTTTCTTGCTCACTCTTTCTGTCTCTCTCTCTCGCTCAAAATAAATAAATTAACATTAAAAAAATTAAAGAGTAAAAGAACGTTTGCATTTTGAAAGAAACATGCAAAGAATGCAAATTTATATTCTGCATATGCCTATCTTGGCCCCTAAATGAAGGAGTTATTTATAAATGGGTTAGAGGGTAGAACTTTCCTGTCATTATTCAAATTATATCAAACTATAAATGTTCTGTTTTTCCCATTGACCTATCTCCCCAGCTTCATCTTAACATCTAGACTTCAAGCAAATTATTCCCTCTACCTGATTGCATTTCCATGCCGTCTGCATCTATCTGGTAACCTGCTCTGTACCCTTCAGAATCCATCTCAAAAGTCACCTCCTCCAAAAAGCCCTCTCTGATCACCTCAGGCATTCACTACATCTTCTGATTTTCTACATTTTAACCATGAGTAGTAGTACACAGTGGTACATGGTAATGAAGTGCCTACCTTGTGCAGGCATTGTACTAGACATTTTATAATATTTACCTATTTTTTTCTTATAAAAACCATACTAAATAGATGTTAATTTCATTCTGGAAAAAAAGTGGAGGCTCAAAGAAATTAAGTAACCTACTGAAGGTCACACAGGTTGTAATCCATAAGACAAGAATTCAAACTAGACTCTCTGACTCCAAAGTACATAGTATTTTCCCTGTATTGTATAGCCTCAAAATAAATGACTGAATGAATGATGACGTTAGCAAAGAATGGCATATTTTCATGAGCACACAACTGACTAAGATAAATAAATTTCAAATTTTGCCTTCCTGTTTCACATTTAGTATTTGATATACTGAAGATAACTAAGGTGTGTGGCAAAGAACACATCACAATTTGAATGCAATCCCCTCAGAATCATGACAAAGATCTCCTATTGCAACTGAGCATTTTAGAATGCAGTTTCCCAATTCAAAACCCCAGTGTTAAGCCAGCCTCATTATATGTTATTTCCATTTAAGCCCATTCTGATCACATTTTCCTTGGTTATCAGCCCCAGTAGTCCCAACAGGGAACTATAACATGCATAAAATGTCTGCTGAGCCAGGTTAAATGAATTTCAGTTAAGAGACTAATATTATTAACATTATATGATGATTTGCAATCATCAGTCAAATAAGATCAGTAACCAGAGGACTAAGGAGGCCTTAGTGAGAGGTGAACCACAAAATCAGCACACTCCCTGCTCAATGGTTTTATAACATAAATGGGCAATTGCCAACAAGGGAGACATAGAAGAGCTCTCCAGGGAGAGGTGAGAAGGAGTCCTTTGATTGTTCTTGTCCTTAATGGAAAAGGGCTTATGTGAAAAACAAGCTCAAAAGCACTCCCTCATCTATCCCTTCCACAATGTGCATGTGACCTCTGTGCAAACACACTCGGTTGATAATGAAAAGCAGGTGTCGTTCAGAGTTCTGACATGGATTCTAGTCTTCAGTCTGCCAATAACTTATTCTATGACCTTGGTCTCTATTCTTCTCCTAGAGTCTCTATCTTTTCACCAATAAAATTATAAGATCACACCAGCTCAATCTAAGATCCTTCCAAATCTACAAGGCAATAATTTATCATTAAATACCAATACCTTCTCAGTTAAGTTCAATTTTCCCCACTGTCTGTTTTCAAACTGACATCAGTGCTGGCCTACACCCACATCGATCCCTCCAGTATCAGGCAAAGGTGCCTATATAAGAAGCCATTGAAGAGCAGAAAGCAGAATTATTTTTCTAATTTTTATTTAATGTCTTCAATACTTCTCTTCACTTATGACACAAAGAAACCTGTCCCTTAACTGAAATTCACTTGCATGATCTACATACAAGGCCTTCCAGGATCTGGCCTTCCAACACTTCTCCGATTTCATCACCCATTCCCTCCCCCACCCCTGCCCCTGCCCCAACTCCCACCAGCTCCTCTTCAGCCACCAGGCCTCCTTGCTGTGCTTCTACCACACTAGGCAGACTTCCTTGAATCTTTCCTTCCCATTTTACTCTCCTATGGCTGCCTACTTTGTGCTCTCACTTCCCTCAGATCCATTTTCCAAAGTTCCTTTCTCAGTAAGACCTGTCATCACCACCACCTCTACCCACTCTATATTCCATATCCTCCATTTTACTTTATTCCTTCCCCTCAGCATTGATCACTATCTAATTAATTATGTATATTGTTGATTGCCTGTCCTCCTCAGTAGAATATAAACTGTGTAAGGCAGAGAATTTTTGGTGTGCTTAGTTCCATTTCATATTCCCAGTGTCTGCCTTCTGCTCGGGGCACAAAGGTATTAAAACTCCTTTTACTGAAAGTTGTTTTTTATTTCTTCTTCCCTCTTTTTTTTTTTTTAAACTCTGTTTAGCCACAGTCACTTCCGTGTCCAGAGAGCCCTTTAAAATTCCCTTCTACCCTTTCTGTCACCAAAACTCTGTTCCTTTGGGGCACCTGGGTAGCTCAGTTCATTAAGAACATTAAAGAAAGGGAAAAACATTTTGAAAACTCTGTGCCCTTTATGCTACATTCTACTATATTATAGCAGGTGATGCACGTTCTATCTTGCATTGTAGTTCCTTATTTCTCTTACTGAATTCAAAATGTATCAAAATATAAAACTCTTGTCTGTATCCCCAAGACCTAAAAGAGTGCTTTGCACAAAGTAGGGAATCATGTATTTTTACTTTATTAGTGGATGCATTTTATTCAAGCTCCAGGTAATTTCCCACTTATTTTAGTATAGCCAACTCCATTACAAAAAGACAAGGTTGGCCTGATTCTGTCTGTGCCTCTCAAGCATCTTCTCTAACTTCAGCTGCACTCTACCACTGCAGCAGCAATGCTCATTACCAGCTGATGCCATCAACTTACTCAAAGGGGGGAAAGTAGTATCTGGAGAAGTGGCTGCATAATGGTCTAATGAGGTATAACTTCAACCAGTTGAAGGAGGGAGGTAAGGCTCTGAAAAGCCCAGAAATACAACTTTTGAAAGTAACATTGGTTGCTAGGGAAACAATCCTGGCAGATAGGTTAGCTGGATCTCTGACCATGGGAGGTGGCTTGGAAGCACAGAGGACACAATGGTTTTTAGTAGATCAAAAACCCTTCAAATAATAGGCTTCTCTTAAACAAAGTGAGTAAGAAAACAGAAAATAATCCTAAAACTTTTCTACCACGTCAACCCCTGTGTTTAGCAACCACCATCAATGTTATCACCAACTTATATAAAGCAGAAAGTAAACAATAAAAAAAAGGATAAGGAAGAGAAATACTGATTTAAAAAAATGGAGAAGAGAATGAAGAAATGCTGGGGAAAGAGATTGATTAGACAGCATACTAGAGCTGCAGATTTCAGTTAATAAAGCCCTGAGTGTGCCTTTTCAACTTTTTAAACACACACATTCTCTCTCTCTCTCTCTCTTTCTCTCTCTCTCACCCACACACACACATACACGTACATGCACACCCACACTCACACACATATATATTTTATAAGATGCCACGCTGGAAAGAAAATGGATTTTGAGTTAGAAGTCTTGCCTGGGTCTGAGTCCCATTTCTAGCACTCATCACAACTGATTTGCTGATCACTGAAAACAGACTGTACTTACAGGAAAATAACCACTAATGTCAGAAAAAGTGTAGAGGACAAACAAGTCTATGGTTGAGTAAATCAATCTAACCTGAAAATTTGTAGCAATGAGGCCTTCAGGAGTAACAAAAAAACAATGCTCTGCATTTCTGCATCTGCTCTCAAAAAATTTCAAAGCACTCTCATACCTATGACCTCATTATTTTCTTCATTAAAACCTTTATGCATCTAAAGCATTGAGAAGTTAAATGCCAAGGTCATAGAATTAATTGATGACTTGCAACTCAATGTTCTTTTTGTTAAATGGCAGGGAGAAAGTTGATTAAATAGAAGACTTTTTCTCACTAGACTATCTCGATTGTCCCTTTGCATCTTCAAGATTAGAAATTACCAAGCAACCTGCCAAAGGTGAAAATTGCTTACTGCCCTCTACCAAAGGTGAGGAGGCAGGCTTTGCTATAATTATATAAAGAAGATACTGATTTAACTTCCTGCATTATGTTGTTGCTTTCTGGAAATTGCTAATTTTTATATGATGTCACAAGCAGGGAATTAAGAAAAATGTAAATAAATGCAGAAATATTAGGATTTGGCGCAGAATGTTTCCAAAAAGTTTCTCAGAGTGAAGCTATTTATACATCTTCAGATACCCTAGGAGGGAGTTCAGGGTCCTGCTCCTACAAGTATCCTCAGAGCAGAAGGTGATGAGTGTAAGGGGAGAATAAGGAAGGAAGGGTAAGACAATTCACATTGTCATTGGCCTCGGTTCATATTTCCTCTTTTAGTGCCCACATCTAGCCCAAACCCCTCCGCAAAAGAGAACGTAAGCTCTGTACCCCATCTACTTCTGAAAATCCATCTTATCATTATAACTTAGCTCCATGTCCCTGCTAAATTCCAGGGAAGAACAAAAAACATATCCCAGCCCATGATGCTCACTCCTGTGCCCCAATGTGGCTGCCATAAGAGTGGAATATGGAGACTCCTTACCTCCCCAGTCTCTAGTGTCTGTCCCCTCCTTCCACCCGCACTGCTACCTCTCTGGCTCTACTCTGGCCTTGACTATGGTAGAGTTTCATGGTTCTTCTTATGCCTCCAGTCTCAGTGCCTCAAATCCTTTCTTCACACTATTTCAGAATTCACCTTCCTAAAGTATGTAGCTGATCCCTACTGCACTTTGCAAAATCCTTGCAAAGTTTCTCAACTGCATAAAAAATGAGGTTAAAATTCTACCCTACTCATCTCTCCCTATATCTCCAGGCCTACCATCAACAAACACTCCACTGTGACCTATCAGATTCACCAACCTGACTTGTATCTTCTCACCTATTGCCATTCTTATACTTTTCCTTGAACGTAGAACACCTCCCACAATTCCTCACTTATCATCTTGGTAACATCTGTTTCCCCTTCAACTGAATTTTTTACATTGACCCTTAACATTTCCTGTGCTAGTATCTAAAACTTCTCAGCTACAGATGACACGGGTGACTCAGTCCTATGGAGAGCCACAAAAAAGTGTCTTTAAAATTTGCAGAATATATCTTTATGAATTGGGAAATATGATTGTTTCCTTTTTAAACAAGACTAAGAAATATTCTATAATAAATATCCAGTGACTAAGAGATCTGTGGCTAAGGTTTTTCAATTCCCTTTGCCTGGCTTTTCTGAATGGTAAATCTCTTATCAAAAATAAGGAAGTTTATGGGTAAGACAAATTGCTTTATAATATTTTGTGCAATGAAAACTTATCCAACTCAGATCTAACTGCAAATATCAATTCCATGTGTATTTGTATTCTTAAGGACCTATCACAATGACCTATTTTCATACTGGAGACTGAGTTAAGAATGTGATTGTTTTTGCTAGGAGATGAAATAAAAACTCCAAGAATGGTATTAGGAGCAATGAATAAATCAAAACTCATTTTCTGTAAACACAGGTTCATGATACAAGCCTGCTAAAATATGTGCATATTTTAAAAATATTTTTGTATGCGTTTGATAGTGTAAGTCCATTGTGCATACTAAAAATTATTGACCAGTTCAGTCTTTATAATGGTACTATAGGGTGTTAATTATTATTTACTATTGGTCACTGATGAAACCAAATTTAAAATATAAATGTTTGTTGAATCCTGTATAAATCTTCTTCTCAAATACTTTCATTTCATTCATTCAACCAGCATATATAAAAAACACAATCTAGGTGCTAAGGATTTAAAATAAAAAGAGAAACAAAATACAGTGCCTGTCCTTAAGGATCCTAAAGTATAGTGAAAGAGAAGGACAATTAAACAGATTATTATGATATAAAAATTATTTGGAAGTTTTAAAAAAAATGAAAATAAGCTTAAAAGGCATTTAATTTTTTAAAAAAGAAAGGCAGTAGGATAACACAGGATCATATAACTAGCTTCAGACTGTATGTTCCTATTAATTTTTAGCAACAGCAGAAATTAGCCTTCTCAGTCACAGAATGATGTAGGTGACCTGAAAGATTTCAATAGATTTGAAATCGAATAATGAGGCTGAAGACATATTTCAGGTCATTAATTCACCTTTGATGTTGTTGTTGTTCATTTATTCATGTCTCTTACAGAGGCTTTTGACTAGAAATTTTGTGTCATATTTGTGGGCAGTTATGAAGGATTCAGGGTAAGTGTTTTCATGTTTTCTAGCTCACGTAATTCTTAAAGAACTTCAGGTTGATCTTCAAGGCATTAGAATATTTGGAAAATGGGAACCAGGCACACTGATTTAGGTGGGTGATTGAATAGAAAAGTAAACTACAGAATTTTAGAATCAGTCACTTACCTGAGAAGCCCGCTTAGTGCTGAGATAGCTCTTAAAATAACTCCTGTCTAGATAGTGCTTCATAAGAATTTTCAAACGCTTTTATTTCAGAGTATTCCAACAACAACATTGTGGTATCAGTAAAGTGAATATTAACTTAAAGAGGAGGAGACTAAGTAAGACTCCAAAAGATAAAACTGCAAGGCTTAAAAAGAAATGGGACTGTGATACAAACTCAGACTCAAGATCAATCAATAAATGTTCTACTACCACAAAATCCCCTAAATGTGATACTTCTTAAATGATTATATTTCAGATCCCATCACCCGGTATCACTCTCTCCCTTTCTCCCCTGCGCCTCACATGCACAGACTCAATCACACACAATGACTAAAAAGTGAAATTCTGAATTATAACTCTTTATAATGACTCCCACCTTAAAACAGAACATGTGTTTGTATAATAAGAAAGGTTCCCTTCTTTCCTAACCTTGTCCAGAACCAATCACCTAAACAACAAAATCAATATACCTGTACAATCCCAGATCTCTAAACTACTAGCTGATTTCTAGGAGATTATGCTCTCCTTTCTTAGAACTCTCTGTATGTCTCACCTGGTTTATTACAGGTCATTTCTACTGCAGCCATCTACATTTGTATCCACTCCACTCCTAGCTACTGTGGCAGAATTCAACTTTCAGGTGCTTCCCAAATAATGCCACATTCTCTTCTGCTTCTGTTCCTTTGCACATATTTTTCTCTGCCTACAAAGCTATTCTCTTCTCTGTCCATCTGGCTTACTCAAAAGTTACCACTTCAGAAGAGCCTTTTCTGATCTTCCTTTTCCCCAAGTGAAATTGATTAAATGTTCCTTTTCCTGTGGTCTTTGAACTTCATTCTCTCATAACACTTTCATTACAATAATTTTCCATTTACTTCTTGGTTTCTGCCACTAGGCTATGAGCAACTAGAGGACAGGAAGAACTGGGCTATTTATCATCATCTAACACACTGTTTGATGCTCCAAGAATGTTTGCACAGTGAATTAATGGCTGAATGAATGAGTCCAATTCCTATATGTATTAGTTTTTTAAGGATGCCATAACAAACTACCACACATTTGGTGGCTTAAAAGAAAAAAAAAAAAACTAATTTCTCACAGTTCTGGAGTCTAGAATCCCAAAGTCAGTACGTCAGCAGGACCATCCTATATTTAAAGGTTCTAGAGACAGGTCCTTCCTTGCCTTTTCCTAGCGTTGGTTAGTTACTGGCAATCATTAGTGTTCAAGACCTGTTGACATGTCACTATATTCTCTGTCTTCATCATCACATGGCATTCTCCCTATGTGTCTGTGTTCAAATTTCTGTCTTATAAAGACATCATCTATTTGGTTAGAGCCTACCCTAATCCATTATGACCTCATCTTAACAAGATTACATCTGCAAAGACCCTGTTTGCAAATAAGATTACATTCACAATTCTCGGTGAATATGAATGGGGGAGGGAGGTTGGTGGTATTTAGCCTACTAAATTACAAGTGCAGAGAGAAACATTTCCTGAAATTCTGCATTTGGAGCATAGCACCTAAGCAACTTGCCCAACTGCATTTGATCTGATATCTGGGCCAGAGCCTTATTTATGAAATAGTAATTTACCATAGGAAATTACAACTGCTTTTTGTCTTACTTTGGAGAGTTCATTTACTCATTTATCAGACATTTACTGAGCACCTATAACATGTCAGGGACTAAGAACCAGCAATACAGCAGCAAACAAACCACACAAAAATCTCTGCTAGTAGGAAGCTTACATCAAAGAAGCCAGAGGAGATAGACAATGATAAAATAAAATAATGACAATGACAAAATAAATAAGTAAAATTCTGCCCATGGTATCAACTTTTGGTGAACACGATGGAGAATATTTAAGCAGATAGTGGGGATAGGAAAGCTGAGAGGTGTGAAGAGGCCACAATGCTAAATGAAGTGATTAAACAAGGCTTCACCAAAAAGGTGATATTCAAGCACCTGTAGAAGATAAGAGAGGTAGCTGTAAGGATATTTGGAGGATATTGTCTAGGTAGTAGAAATAGCAAATGAAAAATCCCTGGGGTAGGAGTGTGCTTGGCCTGTTAGAGGGACAACAAGTAGGCCTGGGTGACTACTACAGAGATGAGGAAAGATTAGTAAGAGATGAGGTCTCAGGGGTAAGGTAGGACATTGTAGAGAACAGGATGTTCTTCCTCTCCCCAGTATCAGTTAAGTGGTCACTGCAAAAGCACTCAAATTCCTAGTTTCTACAGAAGGAATATTTTGCGTTCTTAAGAAAATAAATTTCATCACATAAAAGAGGAGAATATAATCTTATTTCTCAAGACTGAAAAAAATACTATGTTCATTAAATATTAAAATTCAAACATTTTAGTGTCTTTCATCTTTCTGTCTTATCATTAGGAAATCAGAAACAATATATCTATCTGGACCATTATAAACAAATATTTATTTTTTTTGGTGAGTCACTTATCTATCATTTAAGAAATGGGACACCATATCAGTCTAATTATGAGGCTAAAATTATCCCACCTTGTCTTGAGAAAATGACCATCAACGTCCATCATCAACAAAAAGCTAATTTCCTGATTTCCTTCAGTCTTGTCTAAACTTTCAGGATACAGTTAGATTCTTATCTGGTGCCACCTTATGGGAGAATTTAATAGAAAACTGTCTATTTCATAAGTAAAGTCAAAATCTATTTTTATAGTGATCTTAAGCTTACAAAATCCTTTCCCATGATAACAAACTACTTTAAGAAAACAATGTTCTAAGCACATACATGTTTCATTGCATCCTTACATCAATCCCTTGAGATAAGAATTATGATCTCAATTTTGCAGATGAGGAAACTGAGGCTCAGAAAAGAGTAGTGGTCTATTTGGGATTATATCTAGTGGCAGAATAAGACTCTACTATTTGTGCTCTGAAATTTTGGACTCTTGATCCTCCTTCATATTCTTATCTTATGCAATTCTCCCAATAACCCTGTAAGTTACATATTATATACCAAATGTCCAGCACACATTTTCAAAGAGGCTAAATTTTGTGCCCTATGTCACATACAATCACTCAGCTACCCTTACAATCAGATACCATGCAGGGTTTATGAATGCAGCAGCATTCCAGGGCAAACTGCTTAGCACGAAAACCTAGTTCCACCACTTGAAGAATGTACCTTGACAAATTATTGAATCTCTTCATACCTTAGCTTCATTTTCTTCAAAGTGGAAGTAATTATATTACCTATATTTGGTTTTGTTGTGAAGGCTAAATAAAATCAATCTCTGTAAAACACTTAGAATACTGTCTGACACTTATACAGTGCTATATCAGTGCCTAAGATTATTACTCTCTTAAACACCCCTCCCATATGAATTTCTAGAGGCACAACTGCTTGGGGACATAATAATTGACAGAAGTCAGCTGTGGGGTAGGAAGCAACAGGGGAGGGAAAGGAGAATAACTTTCATATTCATGATAAGAGCTGGACTCATGTTTCTAACTATACTTCATACTTTTTCAAAGACAGGAACATTGCTGTTGAATACAAGCTGACAATGATTTGAATGACAATGCTTCCTCCTTCTCTCTACATTCTGTTTTTTGAGTCCTTACCTCTGCCCGTAGGATGTGGGGGAAAGGTAAGGCTGACTGGACTGTCTGCAGTGGCTGCACTGATTAGAAGTTCTCTAGGTAAAATTCTGTTATGGTCCAGGCTATTTAAACTTAATGAAGAACTACGATCAAATATTAGCAGAAAATGTTGCTAGAAAACGTTTTCTAAAATGTGAAATAAGAGCTTTTATCAAAAACCTTAACAACTGAATCATTACCTCTGGATGATGGGATTATGAGTGATTATATTTTCATCTTTTTTTCTGTATTTTCAAAAATTGACAATGAACATAAATTGCTTTTGTAATAATTAAAAAAAACAGTTGTAAACCTTAAGGAACTAAAAAGAGAAAGATACAAAAAACCTATCTAGGATTAACACAATCATATAAAATAAGCAAATTAAACTGTGTTTATAGAAAATACTGGAAGGAATAAAGTATCTACAATTATTTTCTCAATGGATAATATTAGTCTATCTTTATTTGTCTTTATTTTCCAAGTTTTTATAATGAACATTTGGTCCTTCCAGTAGGGACAAGTACCAACTTATTATAATTAAAACATAAAATCTCAAGAAGATTTATCTTAGGTGTTTGAAATTCAAGACTTTTTTTCTTCTTGTCTGAATGTTCCAAATGTATTGGAAATTTCTTTCCTGTTCAAATTATAAATGAGCAGAAAACAGTCAGGAGATGAAAGAGAGACTGCCATACAATGATAGAGTGAGAAAGGAAGAACAAGTTATTTATGCTTTCCAAATTCTTCTAGGCTTTCAGCACTGCCCAGCAATCCTTTTAGTTGTCTAGTCAGCTACTTCTCCCACACCCTACAGGGGCCATTATAAACTTCTATCACTCTCTTCAAGTTCCCATCAGAGCCCAGTCTCTTCCACAGAGAACCTTGTTTCCTACCTCACTGAGAAATACCAATCATAAGGCATAAACTCCCTTATCTCCCATCCCCTAGGTTCCATCTCAAGCTGAATCATATCCTAAAATCTTAAACCAAGCTTATCTCCTCTCCTTCAGGGAAGGAGAGGCAAGTATTCCTCTTTCTTTCCAAGGTCACCTCTCTTGTTTTATGCACCTGGTCCCATTTTGTACCTCCTCTGGGTTATTGCTTTAGTGTTGTCCTCCACTGATTCCTTTCCTCCATATTGTCTCTGAGTTCTACCTCCTCCTCATGTTACTGCCTCCTGATTCCTTTTCTTATGTTTATTTTATAAGCAAAAGCATTTCAACACTGATTTGGGCAGATAATATGCTGCTACCTCAGAAGTGATCTCAAACATCCCTACAACTTCTTCAGCTTCCAACTTTAAATTTTGAGTCCTATTTCTCTATCTCAAATCACAACCTTTCTTAGCTCTCAAATGATGTTCTTCAGTATCTCCACCTGGGTATTTCATAGGTACTTGTAGTTAATATGTCCAATACTGGACTTATTCTGTCTGCTAAGGAACTTGGTCCTTCTCCTGTAGGTTCTAATTCTTCAGTGCTATCACCAATCAGACATACATTGTCAAATGTCTGAGTCATCTCTGTTCCATTCCTTAGCTCCTTCATTCAGTCAAAAATAAATAGCATAATTCAATTTCTAAAATACTTCTTGAATTTAACTCCTTCTATTCCTATCCATTATATTAGTTCAGGCCTTCTCGCATCTGAATTAACTTCTTGAGAAGTCATTAGATCTTTCCTTACTTCTTTCTTTAAAAAAAAAAAATAGTTTATTGTCAAATTAGTTTCTAAATAACATCCATTGCTCTTCCCCACAAGTGCCCTCCTCCATTACTACCACCTCTTTTCCCCTTCCCCCTTCCATATCAACCCTTGGTTCGTTTTCCGTATTCAATAAATAGTCTCTCAGGTTTTGTGTCCCTCTCTCTCTCCCCAACTCTCTTTCCCTCTTCCCCTCTCCCTGGTCCTCCATTAGGTTTCTCCTGCTCTCCTATTAGATATATGAGTGCAAACATATGGTATCTGTCCTTCTCCGCCTGGCTTATTTAGCTTAGCATGACACCCTTGAGGTCCATCCACTTTGCTAGAAATGGCCAGATTTCATTCTTTCTCATTGCCATGTAATACTCCATTGTATATATATACCATACCTGATCCATTCGTCAGGTGATGGACATTTAGGCTCTTTCCATGTTTT
>NC_043710.1:65536303-65539745 GCF_006229205.1 Suricata suricatta
CACTGTTGGTGGGAATGTAAACTGGTGCAGCTGCTCTGGAAAACAGTGTGGAGGTTCCTCAGAAAACTATCCATAGAACTCCCTTATGACCCAGCAATAGCACTGCTAGGGATTTACCCAAGAGATACAGAAATGCTGATGCATAGAGTTTTCTTTCTAAAATACCATGTCATATATATATTTAAAGACTTCCAATTGTCCCCTGTGGTTCAGAAAAAGGTCATTGTCCTTACATTGTTTATAAGTCCTTATAGTCTGGTCCTCAGGTGTTACCAAATTCCTTTTCCTTCTCTTCTCTGATGCACCATAAGATTTAACAGAAAAAATATGAGTTGCATCTCCATGTCCTAAGCCTTTGCATGTGATCCTTTCTCTATTTATACTGACTTATCTATCTTCTTCACCTGCCATGTTATTCTTACTATAAATCCATATTTCTCAAATTTTAATGTGCTAACAATTCACCTGAATACCCGGTTAAAGTCAAATCCTGACTTCATAAGTCTGGTTGGGGCTTATGAAATTGCATTTCTAACAAATTACTAGGTAACACCTAAGACTATAACTCGGATCTGATTGAATGAATTCATATGTAAATAAATAAAAAAAGAAATGTTGAAACTAAATTTCAATGGATTCAATAAATCTTTGTTTTACCACTAATCAAACCACAAATATGTATTGAACATCTTTTTATTCTTATTCATTTTTCTGTCAAATTTTGTAGCCAACTGCTTGACATTTAGTAAAACTATAGAGCATATTTTTTTGACAGGTGGCCTGCTGGCTGGCTGAATGGATGGATGGATGGGTGGATGGATGGATGGATTGATGGATGGATAAATGGATGGACAAATGCCAAAAATAAAAGGAAAACTGTAAGACAAACCAGCATGTAATGCATAATAATTCACAAGGTAATCAGCATGATTAACAACGTATCTATGATAAATCAGTGATTCACCTAAGTTTCATAGTCGAGTATTTTAGGACAAAACATTGAGACACAATAACAGAAAGATATGCGATGAACTCATAAGTGTAGAAAGGGGGCGGACATATTAAAAGAACTGGAAACAAACTAGGGGGCATGATGTGCAGGAAAGAATGATTCCTTTAAAGTGAATTGAAGTACAAATACAATGGCAAAAAGAGAATACTGTTGTTCTTGAGTCCTGAAAATCCTTATCTCATGAACTGAAATTCTGAAAATTTCCCAGGTTGTAACCTTTCCCTATTCCCCAAGTGAAAAAATAATAATAATAAACCAAGCTAAAACAAAACAATACAAAACAAAAAATACCAAAAACTTCAGAGCTGAGTTATCAGCTGAGGAAATTGCCTGTGATAGCTAAAAAACACAGCGCATGTAGATTAGAGTTAAAGTTCTTTGGTGAATCTTAAATCTTCTTAGCCACTGTTACATTTAGACATCTTGGCTTCTCTCTGAAGCTGCTAAAAAAGACAGAATGGTGTCAGGGAGGAGACTTAGAGGGGAAATGATTGCAAGTAAAACCATTCCCAATGCATGACTTATCACAGAGGGCCAAAGGCAAAGCTAGAAATTAGAACAAAACGGAAAAAGCATCTATGAAATAAGGTTGCTGGGTCATCCTACAGATAATCAGTTAAGAATATTACCAGAAATCCTGAAGTCAAGAGAAATGATAAGCTAAGCTATAAATATCAGTAAAGTTATAAACAAACACCATCTGTTTTTAATCTGAAGCTAAAGAAAAGAAATTTCATAAAGAAAAATATTATTGTAAGTTTTCCTATCATAGGTTTAATGAATATTTTGTGTTTTTTTTCATTAATTGTAAAAATATACAATGGTTATCTCTTTTTTATTCATAAAATATGTGAATATTTAAAAACAAATATTTCAATGACTGAATGTCAAAGATCTTAATGAATAGCTCAAAGGATCACTTACAAGGCACATAAAAGGCACTGACAAAAACCTAGTATAGAAGATGTGTCAAAATGTCTGCAAGTATTTTCTGTCTGCCTTGCAATCCTTAGTTACCTTAAAGGATAAGGAGTTCAAACTTCACACTGCAAACAGAGTGATATCATAGAATATGCCAAATAATGTTAATCCTCTGCTCAAACCTCCCTCCAATAGCTTCCCATCTCATTCAGAAAAAAAAAAAAAGCCCATGTGGAAGCACTCACAAACCTATATAATGTAGCTCCACACTACTTCTCTGCCTCCTGTGCTACTACTCTGTTCCTCTCTCACGCTCCTCTAACCACACTCTTTATCTTTTCACATCCTTAGCCGATATAGTCCTGATTCAGCACCTTTACACATTGGACCTAGAATGATCTTCTCCCAGTTACCTGAAAGTACTATCTCAGTTTCTCCAAGTCTTCAAAAATGACATCATTACAGAGATACCTCACTTTACCACTTCTCAGTGACATTTCCTAAATCCCTATTTTTTATTCTTTTATATTGCATTTATCACTGCCTGGCATGCTCCATCTTTACTTTTTTATTTATCTTCTATTCCCCATTCCCTATCTCCCAGGGGGAGATTAATTCATTGTTATATCCTTAGGACCTAAAGGAGTGCCCTGTACATAGTAAACACTCAAAGAACATTTATTGAATGACTAACTAGTAGAAAGTTAAATATGAGGAGACCATCAAGAGGAGCTTGTGAGGTTTGCTTTGTACCTGAGTTGTTCCCTATGGAGAAATAGGAAGGTTGCCAGCAAGCAAAGGGGTTTCAAGGAGTAGAAATAGCATTTCACATGAAAGGAATACATGAAAAAAATCAGATAAGCAAACAGGAGAGAATATTTTTTAAATTGTTTAAATCCAGTAAAGCAGGGAAATGTATATTTTGGAAGGATTCTCATTTAAGGTGAAGTTTTTGTCTTTTTTTAGTGACTCCTCATCAGGGTTCAAGATATCTGAGGTATTTATTTTATTTTTTAATATCTTTTAAAGTTTATTTATTTATTGAAAGAGCAAGAGAGAGAGAGTTGGGGAGGGGTAGAGAGATAAGTAGAGAGAGAGAATTCCAAACGGCCTCCATACTGTTAGCATAGAGCCCAATGTAGGGCTCAAACTCATGACCTGAGCTGAATACAAGAGCTGAATGCTTAACAAACTGAGCCACCCAGGTACCCCTGAGTATTTTAATCTTTGTATCATGAAATATGCCTCATCTCCTCTAGTACTATTCCTTATATTTATATCTACTATGTCTGACAGTATTATACCCTCTCAGCCTTTATGTTTCTTTTGATGGATATCTGCATTATTTTTCTTTTTTCAGTTTCTTAGGTTTGCCTGACTGGATTATTTATATTCAAAATCTTCTCTTATAAACAGCATATAGGTTGGTCTTGTTATTAATCCAAACTGACAATTTTTGCCTTTTAATTGGAATTCTTAACCTGTTTATACTTATGTGATTATCAATGC
>NC_043710.1:65539845-65605972 GCF_006229205.1 Suricata suricatta
AATTAATTAATTAATTAAAGAGTCAACTGTCTTCAAGAAATGAAAGAAAAAAAGTATTTTATATTTATCCAACTATTTATCATTTTTGGTGCTCTTCATTCCATTACAGGTATCTGAGTTTATATCTGGTATCATTTTCCTTCATTTTGAAGAATGTCCTTTAATATTTCTTAAAGTACAAGTATTCTTTAAGCTGTTTTCTGACAGGCCTTACCAAGTTTCATCTAACATTTGTACACCTCAGCAAGACTGAGTGGTATTTCCTAAGCAGCGTATTGGAGTTCCTTCTTTAGGCAATTGTCTTATTCTTAGTATTTTGCCCTGCAAATTCTAGTCACTTCAGCAGCAATAGTTTCCAATATCAGTTTCCTGCACTCTTTAACATTTTCACTATCTGCCAGGCAGAAAGCTAAGATACAGATAAAAGTAACCTGCTGTATTTTACTTCTTCAGAAGTAAATCTTCTTCAGATTGACTTCTTCAGAAATCACAATCTCATATTGTCTATTGTCTAATGCACCCCAAACAGTTGTCCTATTACTTTCTATAAAAGTTTTTTTTAACATTTATTCATTTTTAAGAGACAGAGGGAGACAGAGAACAAGTGGGGGAGGACAGAGAGAGAGGGAGACATAGAATCTGAAGCAGGCTCCAGGCTCTGAGCTGTCAGAACAGAGTCCGACACAGGGCTTGAACCATGAATCATAAGATCATGACCTGAGCCAAAGTCAGACACTTAACCAACAGGCGCCCCACTATGACTTTTGTCCAGTTTTATAGTTATTTATAAAACAAAAGTAAGTCTGACACCCATTATTGCATCACTTCTGAAATACATTTTTTGATAATTTATATTTCATCAAAATCTTGGAGTTGGATTAGCTTACTTTATGAAAAATCCTCACAAAATAACCTAATTGAAAAAAATAGTTATTATTAAACCATCTGTAAATCATATTTACTTTTCCCCAGGTCAAAAGTCTGACTTTATTTTTTTTAATTCAAACTAAAAGATTAAAAAAATTTTTTAATGTTTCACTTATTTTTGAGAGAGAGAGAGACAGCATGAGCAGGGGAGGGCCAGAGAGAGAAGGAGACACAGAATCAGAAGACGGGCTGCAAGCTCCGAGCTCGCTGTCAGCACAGAGCCTGACACGGGGCTCGAACCCACGAACCACGAGATCATGACCTGAGCCAAAGCCAGACGCTCATTCAACTGAGCCACTCAGGCGCCTCTCAAACAAAGATATTAATACACCTTTCCATGGTAATTGTCTCACTTCTTCTTTTAATGTAAATGGATAGATAGATAGACAAACAGGCAGAAAGACAGAATGGAGAATTTTCATTAGTGCACTATCTGGATAAACTAAGCATTAATACCTTCAGTATCTCCTATGGATCCTTCCTTTGCTTTCCTCTTACAGGAAGTAGCAATTTGGCTTTTTATAAGAGTAAAGGGATAGAAGTGGTGAGGTCATTGAACAAAAGTTGATATTACTGTCACTGTCTTACTCTTCAGGATCTCTGAATTCAGATACTGAGACAAAACTATCTAATTACCTTGATTTTTTCCATAGTATAAATAAGTTTAATACATAAAGCACAAGAAGGCCTATCACAAGTTTATGGGACCTTAATTAGTGATACTTTGAAGGCATTAGTATTTCCAAATATACTTTTATTTAGTGCCCCCAGATGATTTTATACTTGAGAAACACACTGTAAAAAGTCTCTAGATTAAAAAAGGTAAAACAGAAACTCCGGTTTGAAGATTTTGATTCTCTACAGCATAAATTTCTTTTACTCATAAGTTATAGTTAATTTTATGTTTAATTTTTATCTTTTAACAACTATAATTTCTTTTTGTTGTAGTAGTAGTATAGATGATCATGTTTGTTTTCTTTCCCTCATAAGAAAAAAGGGACATTTGATTTGGTCATTCTCTTTGCTCTTAATATGATGTGGGTGACATCTTGAAACTATTTCCTACCACTCCTATTCCCAGCATCAGTTTTGAGTCTGGACATTTCTTGTTTTTAGGGGAAGATAAGGGGCAAGAGAAAAACTAGATTAACAGATATCAAGTCTTTGGAGTAAAACTGACTTCCCTTTCTTCTGAGATTTTGTTAAAAATCCTGTCCTAGGATTTACTCTTCCCAGGATTGACTCTTATTTATTTTTCATTGATGAAGCTTTGTTTTTTTTTCCCCCAATATAAGGCTGGACTTTGAAGCCAGGCACATCAGCATCTTTGCCCCTTAGGCCCAGATGGAGAGTCATTTCTTTTATTTATTTATTTATTTATTTATTTATTGAGAGAGAGAGAGAGAGAGAGAGAGAGAGAGAATGAGAATGAATAGGAGAGAGAGGCAGAGGAAAAAATGGGCATCTTAAGTAGCCTCCTCACTCAGTGTGGAGGCAGGGCCCAAACCCACTACCCTGGGATTATGACTTGAAGCAAAATCAAGAGTCAGGCACTCAACCAAATGAGCTACCCAGGCACCCCAAAGAGAGTCATTTTTTTTAAAAAACACCTGTTCGCCTCAAGCAGAGCTACTGGGAAGGGAAGGACCCCTATACACTGGCCTGCAGGGTACCATAATGTTCTATTTTAGATGGTCTCCCTAGGATCCTTCACACTCCACAAAGAGATCCAGTCTCAAGATTTATTTCATTTTCCTGTTTCTTCCCAACAACTATCTCCAGTAGCCTTCATTTACTAGTTAGATATTTACTAGGAATGGTGGGGGTGGACCATGTGGGTACGATCATGGAGAAGAGGGATGGATCCACTAGAAGTCAAACTGCCACACTCTTACATTCCACTCTAAAAACTTTATTTTCTTTCCTTGGTCACTAGTTTTTCAAAGCCGTTGCATTAGAGTGAAACCCTTTCCATTTATGGTGGTAGTTTTGGGGAGGGGGTGTCAGTGGGTCTGTGTTTGTGTGTGTCTGTGTGTGTGTTGTCTAGCTTTAACTACTTTCCACTCATATAATTATTTGGAAAGGAAATGTCTGTGCTACAGTTAAGATATGCCATCTTAATCTAGTCTTGACTTTCAGAACATCCTCTGGGCTATTAGCTTTGCTACTGTAAAGTGCAGAAAGGTTAGGAATGTTAATGAGAAGATTAAGTAGGATTGTAAATTTTTCATCCTTTAATAATATAATTGAGTCCCTACTATGTGCCAAACAATAGACTGAGAATGAGAATATAGAAATGAACAACATAGACACGGTCCATGCCCTCAAAAGCTTACCCTTTGGTAGGGAAAATAGACACTTGAACCACTGATTATAATATAGTAAAATAAGTGCCATGATAGAGGAAGGCTCACCTCATAACAAAGACACCTAATATAATGTTAGTGAGAGCTTTTCAAGTTAATAAAACATAAAGTCTAGTGCTGGGATATAGCAGATGCTCAGAAAATGCTAGTTTTCTACAATGGACTGAACATTGTGTACCCCCAAAATTCATATGTTGAAACTCCAATCCTGAGTGTGAATGATATTCAGAGATGGAGCCTTTGGGCAAGAGGGTAGAGGCTCATGATGGAATTAGCACCCTTATTTTTAAAAAGACAGGAGAAAGCTTTTTTCCACTTTCTCTGTTTTCCACCATGTAACAAGAAGATGACTGTGTACAAACAAGGAGGAAGGCCTTCATTGAGATCTTAGACTTCCCAGCCTCCAGAGTGCTGGGAAGTAAATCTTTGTTGTTTAAACCACCTTGTCTGTGATATTCTTTTATAGCAGTCTGAGTAAACCGAGACATTCTCTTCCTCCTGAGCCTCTAAATGCCTGAGAAGCATAAGGGTATTCTACGCTGTCTACTTCTAATGCTATTGAAAAGAAGCCATTAGATAGCATGCACAGCAAGAGTATTTATTATCTCTTGTTGAAGCCTGATGAGAATGAAATTCTGAAAGCCAGAGCCAGATCATGCAGTTTAAAGGCAGGAACATCTTATGTCAGATACTTTAACTGGAGGGTTTAGCACTGCACCTGGTATCAGTAGGAGAGGAAGTACCTAGTGTTCAATTTTTAGTAGACAATGAAATGGAGCACCTATGGGCACCAGAGGTGGAAAAGTAGATATTTGTTCCCCATACCTTCTGTCTGGCCATTAGAGTCTTAAGTCCATAATTCTATCTACTAAATAATTATGGTCTCATCTGAATGAAAATGTGTTCATTATAATACTGTGGGTTAAAATGTTCAGCTGGAAATCATGTGCCAGAGCTAAAAGTAATGTTTTAGATTCTCTCACTTCTGTAACAAACTTTTTAAATCCATATATAGCCGCCGACAACATAACCTTTGTGGTTTTAATGGAATTCTTTATTCTGTACTCTGTATTTCAATAGTGTCTTTTAATCAAGGGGAAAAAAATCATTACAAGCACTAATTAACCTTACCAATGTCCCTGTCAGAAAAGAAAATTATAATGTTACTATAAATGCATCTATCTATCTAACTACTCATTCAGTTTCACAAATATTAGGAAGCCTAAAAACATGTTCATCTTAGTAGTTTAATCAAGACAATCTTTTAAATAAATTTTCAATTTCAACTCATGCACTAAGGCATGTAATAATGCAGATGCAATAGTTTCTAAATCAATTTTGACCAGTATACTTAAGTAGAAAATGGAGATAAAGAAAAAAAATACCATTAGGTCATTCACTGCAATTAATAACTCATTTCAAAAATGTGTAATTTTTCATAGCAATCAGAATTTTAAAGTGCTTCTCAAAGGTACTACCATATAAAAATAGTTTTGCTAAGATGATAGAATAACAGGTGTCCTTATAATGTGCGCCTGTGTGTCCTTTCATACATACATATGAAATATATATATACATATATATGTAACATATGATCCAGTAATTACTTCTACTTGAAAAGATATATACACTCCCATGTTTATTGCAGTATTATTTACAATAGCCAAGATATAGAAACAACCTAACTCTCCATTAATACATGAATGAATAAAGAAGATGTAGTATACATACATAATGGAGTATTATGCAGCAACAAAAGAATGAAACCTTGCCATTTGTGACAACATGGATGGATCTACACAGTATCATGCTAAGTGAAATAAGTCAGAGAAATACAAATACCATAAAATTTCACTTATATGTAGAATCTAAAAAGCAAATTAGGGCACTTGGGTAGCTCAATCAATTGAAAGGCCAACTCTTGATTTCAGCTCAGATCATGATCTCAAGTTTGTGGGATCAAGCCCCATGTCAGGCTCTCTGCTTACATCATGCAACGTTTTGGGGATTCTCCCCCTCCTTCTCTCTGTCACTCCTCTTCATGCTCTCCCTCTCTCAAAGATAAATAATCAATAAATATTTTCAAATAAATAAAAAAGTAAACCAACGAACAAACAAAAATACAGAAATAGATTCATAAATACAGAGACCAAACTGATGGTTGCCAGAGGGGATGGAAATGGGGTATGAGCAAAATAGGTGAATGGGCTTACTTAAACATTATTAAAGCAATGTATGAAAAGCCCACAGCTAATATCATCCTCAATGAGGAAAAACTGAGAGCTTTTCCCCTGAGATTAGGAACATGACAGGGATGTCCACTCTCACCACTGTTGTTTAACATAGTGCAGGAAGTCCTAGCATCAGCAATCAGACAACCAAAGGAAATAAAAGCATCAGAGTTGGCAAAGATGAAGTCAAACTTTCACTTTTTGCAGATGACATGATACTCTACATGGAAAACCTGATAGACTCCACCAGAAGCCTTCTAGAACTGATCCATGAATTCAGTAAAGGCTTAGGCTACAAAATCAATGTACAGAAATCGGTTGCATTTTTATTCACCAAAAATGAAGCAACAGAAAGAGAAATCAAAGAAACAGATCCTGTTCACAACTGCATGAAAAACCATAAAATACCTAGAAGTAAACCTAACCAAAGATGTAAAAGACCTATATGATGAAAACTATAGAAAGCTTATGAAGGAAATTGAAGAAGACACAAAGAAATGGAAAAACATTCCGCGCTCATGGATCAGAAGAATAAACATTGTTAATATGTCACTATTACCCAAAGCAATCTACACATTCAATGCAATCCCAATCAAAACTGTACCAGCATTCTTCTCAAAGCTAGAACAAATCATCTAAAAATTTGATTGGAACCACAAAAAAACCCAAATAGCCAAAGCAATATTGAAGATGAAAACCAAAATGGGAGGCATCACCATCCCAGACTTTCGCCTCTACTACAAAGCTGTCATCATCAAGACAGTATGGTACTGGCACAAAAACAGACACATAGACCAATGGACTAGAATAGAGAGTCCAGAACTGGACCCACAAGTGTATGGCCAATTAATCTTTGACAAAGCAGGAAAGAGTATCCAATGGAAAAAAGACTGCCTCTTTAGCAGGTGGTGCTGGAAGAGCTGGACAGCAACATGCAGAAGAATGAAACTAGACCACTTTCTTACACCATACACAAAAATAAACTCAAAATGGATGAAGGACCTCAATAGGAGACAGAAAACCATCAAAACCCTAGAGGAGAAAGCAAGAAATAGCCTCCTTGACCTCCACCGCAGCAATTTCCTACTCGACACATCCCCAAAGGCAAGGGAATCAAGAGCAAAAATGAACTATTGGGACCTCATCAAGATAAAAAGCTTCATGCAGCAAAGGAAACAATCAAGAAAACTAATAGGCAACAGACAGAATGGGAAAAGATAGTTGCAAATGGCATATCGGATTAAGGGCTAGTATCCAAAATCTGCAAGAAACTCACTAAACTCCATACCCAGAAAATGAATAATCCAGTGAAGAAATGGGCAAAAGACTCGAACAGACACTTCTCCAAAGAGAACTACCGGATGGCCAACAGGCACATGAAACAATGCTCAGCATCACTCATCACCAGGGAAATACAAATCAAAACCACACTGAGATACCACTTCACACCATTCAGAGTGGCTAAAATGAACAAATCAAGAGACTATAGATGCTGCTGAGGGTGTGGAGAGACGGGCACCCTCCTACACTGTTGGTGGGAATGTAAACTGGTGCAGCCACTCTGGAAAACAGTGTGGAGGTTCCTCAAAAACTATCAATAGAACTTCCCTATGACCCAGAAATAGCACTGCTAGGAATTTACCCAAGGGATACAGAAGTGCTGATGCATAGGGACACATGTACTCCAATGTTCACAGCAGCACTTTCAACAATAGCCAAATCATGGAAAGAGCCTAAATGTCCATCAACTGATGAATGGATCAAGAAGATGTGGTGTGTATATATATACATACAACAAAATACTACATGACAATAAGAAAGAATGAACTATGGCCATTTGTAGCAAAATGGATGGAGCTAGAGGGAGTCATGTAAGTGAAATAAGTCAGGCAGAGAAGGACAGTTACCATATGTTTTAACTCATAGGTCTAACAGGAAAAACCTAACAAGAGACCATGGGAAGGGGAAAGGGCGGGAAACGAGTTGGGGAAAGGGAGTGAGGCCAATCATGAGAGACCTTTGAATGCTGAAAACAAACTGAGGACTGAAGAGGGAGGAGGGAAAGAGAAGGGCGGGTGATGGTCATGGAGAGGGGCACTTGTGGGGAAGACCACTGGGTGTTATATGGAAACCAACTTGGTAATAAACTATTAATAAAAAATAAACACTTCCAAAAAAGAGATACAAATTTCCAGTTATAAAATATGTAAGTCACAGAGATGAAAAATACAGCATAGGAAATATATTCAATAGTATTTTAACAGTGTTGTGTGGTGACTATATGGTAGTCAGGGGTATCAGAATTAGATGCAACCATAAAAGAGCTTTTGCTTCCAAAACAGAAAAGAAATCTAGACTGAGTTTTCATGAATTTTCACGAGAATTCTTAGAGCTTCAGATTTTTTTACTAAATGGCAAAAAGGGGAGATATAAACAATTTTTCTGATTAGTAAAGAAATGAGTGAGAAATCTTAATAAGGAATTTTGTACAAAACCCCTTTAAAAACCCTGAGCTGAAAGAAAAGTAAGTAAAACCTTGTTACGAGTGACTTGTTCTGTGACTGTTCTACAAGATATGCAAACATTTCTAATATATTTTAACTTGATAAACGAGTGATGTCTTGCAGTATGAGCAGTACGTGACTCCAAATGTCGCATGATCACAACTGAGCCAATGGTTTCTCTCTCTCTCTCTCTCTCTCTCTCTCTCTCTCTCTCTCTCTCTCTCTCTCTCCTTCTTACTCTCTGTCTCACTCTCGCCCTCTACAGGAATGTGGGTGATTGTCAATGCAATGTCACATTTCCACAAAATTCTTAAAAGGAGGCAAAAGCATGTATCATTGGATAGGTTCCTTGTTAGAGTTGCACCGAAAGAAAAGGATTCCACTGAGCTCATAGATAGTAGTGATTCCATTAGGGATACTAAAAGTCATCCTATACAATAGCCTTCCTCTCTTGTCTCTTTCACACCAGCCACGAAGGTTTTCAAAGTTAAGTCCAAGTAAATTTGTTTATTTTTCTTTATATTTTGTATTTTCTTTATTATTTGGTATTGTAGTATTGTAATCATCTTATAAGAATATTTTTGGGTTGTAGAACAAATCATCTGAGTTTTCATTACTTCTAATGGAGAAATTCACTTTGATATACAAGTGCTTTGGATTATAAGCATGTTTTGGGAATGAATTGTGCTTTCAAGCCAAGGTTTCACTTTAATTAGAATAGATGTAGAGACAGGTATATGGACGGTTACCAGGTTAGAGACAGTCTGAAATAAGAAATTTCTGCTTTTTCATTTTTAAATTTCTCCTCTTGGTAGAATAATTTGTTACTAACAGCTAAGAAACAATTAATAGGAAACATATAATGGGAGTCAATCTCTTATATCAGCCCAAAAGTATGTCATTATCTTACTGAATTTGAGTAAATTTATGAAGCCATGAGATGGTTTTTTAATGGATTATGAGCTTTTTTTTTTTTAGCATACTTTAAGTTGAGGTCAAGAAACTATGCCTTATATTTATGGTTATGGTGGCTAACGTGTCTCACATATAATAGTCTCAAAATGTTTGTTGAACCAATGAATTAAAACTCAATTTAACAGATGTGCCTGGGTGGCTCACGTGATTAAGCAGAGACACAGAGCATGAGTGGGGGAGGGACAAAAGGAGAAGAAGACAAAGAATCCAAAGTAGGCCCCAGGCTCTGAGCTGTCAGCACAGAGCCTAGTGCTGGGCTCAAACTCGCAAACCACAAGATCATGACCTGAGCCAAAGTCAGATGCTTAACCAACTGACCCATCCAGGCTCCCCATAAATAAATAAATATTTAAAAATAAATAAATAAAACCTCAATTTGACAAATTTCTGATCATGAGATTATGTACCTTGGGGATATCATAAAGTGAAATGAGGCATTCATCCTTTCACCCTGTTCTTTCCTCGACTCTTTCTGAAAGACCAAGACCACCTACTGTCCTCTCTAGAAAGACATCCTTGACACTAGGGAGAAAGGAAGAAATAAAAAAAAAAGGAGGGCCATGCAAAGACAGAAAGGAGCATGGGTCATGAACCAATCATTATAATTAATCTAATTTTAGGTACTTTAATCATACACATGTGCACATACCTAAAATAATAGTAGTATCTGCTATGATATAGGTAGATATAAGTTGTTTTAAGAGCACAGCAAAGCAGCATTATTTTTCCAGCAAAGCAGCATTTAATCCCAAATGGACGAAAGGAAGAATCTCAAATTATCTTCCTAAAGAAAAGGATGTCCAGACTATTGATAGATAGCTTTTATTGTATTTTATTGTGCACAATCTATGTGTCAGGTACTGTTCTAAGCATTTAATGTGTGTTGACTCATTTAATCCTAATGACAAGTAATACTATGACATTTAACATGTACATATAATTTAAGAAACAGTCACACAACTAACAAAAGACAGAATGACATTTCAAATTTAAACATTCTGACTCTAAAATCCACATTTTTAATCTCTGTGCTTTACTCATTTTTTTTCTTATGACCCAGTTGAGGAAGATGTAATCTATATGGATCATTATTCATTACATTGGGTATTGATAAGGTCTCTCCACAATGGCATAACCCAAGGGAGATATGATGGACAAGGACTGCAGGAGGACAAATACTTTCATCATTCTTTCTATCACAGATTGATTTAATTGGATCTGCTTAAGCACTGTGAACCTCAACCAGTCCTGATGGCTAGAAGCCTTGACACCCACTACTACCTATCTTGCCACCACTGTGCTTTCTACTCCCCGAATATCATCCTCCTGAGTTAACCCTGAGTAATCTAATGTGTTGCTTTATTATATATTAGAGAGTTCATGGCATTATATCTTGCTACTTTGAAACATTCCTTTTTTATGCGTCTGATTCTCCATTTATATAAGCACTTATCATCAGATCACTAGCCTTCGCTGATTAATTTTGAGTTTCTGACCGACTTGGCAACATTCTTATCCTTTCAAAAACAAAAGATTTGTCCAGACTAAATATGGATTATTGCTCCTTAAAATACCACTTCTTCTACAAACTTTACATGATTTCCCACAATGGATCATGAACTTTGTGCATATTTCTCTGGAGGCAAATATCTTACATTATAATATGTTGCTCCTCCTTTGCCCACTAGGAAAGAGACCATAAAATCTTTAGGGACAAGACCCATGTTAATTCATTCATTCATTCACTCATTTATTCATTCTATTTGCACTTAATAAACAAATAAGATGTTCTAGACCTTGTTGTAGGTCTGGAAATAACAATGCCTAGGACATAGGTCATATCATCAAGGACCTTAAACTGATGACGGAGGCAGAAATTAAAATATAGTGTGATAAGCTATTGATAGTGCCATGCACATGGGAGCAAATAACTGTCTCAGAGAATAACTGCCACCTGTTATTTGTGCAACATTATTAAACTATCTGCACATGTTAAAATAAATGTGATAATAGTACCTGTTATCGTGAGGATTATATGAGTGAACAAACACCAAAGGCTTAGCGCAATGCCTACCACATAGATCATGAACAATAAATGTTATTTATCAATAGCCCAGATATCTTCGTCTTAGAGAAATTAATTCCAGATCATCCCTTTATCCATTTGTGATTAAACACTTCTTTGTCATATACTCTTATAACAACTATACTTATCCATATAGCAGATACCACTATTATTTAAGATGTGTGTATGTGTAATTCAAGTATTCAAAATCAGATTAATTATAATTATTGGCTCATGCCACACTTGCATCCCTGGTCTTTGCATTTCTCTTTAGTAATATATCGGCAAAACCACCATTTGAAATAGACGCTAGAAAATAACAGTAACTTACATATACCTTTGGGACTTTTCACAATCCCATCCACTGAGTACCACTATCCTAATTACTAACCTGAATTATATAGTGGGCTTCCTTGGCTTTATGCATGTATACGTTTATATTTATATGTGAATACTTACCCAAAATTCATTTTGTTTATATATGTATACATACAGGCATATATGTGTTTAAATATATGTCTATACATATATATTCTAAAAAAGTATATATTGAAGACTTCATGTTTTTTACCCTATAAAAAGCTTTCCTACATAATCTTCTTGTACTCTCTTATTCACTGAACATTACACTGTTAAAGTTGATCTGCATTTTTCCTTTACTATGGTTTCTTCACTTTGAATACTATCTATATCATTGCCTGAATATATCACTTCTATAAATGGATGTTTAGGTTATTTCTGGGTTTTTATTAGTATGGACATACTATAAACATTCCTGTACATATCTCCTGTATAAAATTTGCAAGAGTTCCTCCAGGGTATATATCTAGCACAAGAACTGATGGTGCATAGCATATGCAAATGTTCAATTTTATGAGATAATGCCAAACTGATGTGCTATGCCAATTTATGCTCCCACTAGGAATATAGGAGATCTTGCTACACCACATCCTTTCTACTTGGTATTGTCAGCCTTTCTATTTTTTCTCATCTAAATATATATAAAATAGTATTTCATCCAAGTCTTGTTTGCTTTTCCCTGATAACAAAAACTTCCATATCATTTTATAGGTTTATTAGCCAGATGTGATTCCTCATCTGTGTTAACATTTATTGATATATTTTTATCAAGTATTTATGAAACAAATCTTATGTTGATTATGGGTATCACACACATCTCAACTTGTAACTTTTTCATTTTCTTAAAATGACTTGTGAATAAAAGTTTTCATATTTTGAAGTCAAATTTATCACTTTTTCTATATGGTTAGCTCTTTTTGTATTTTAAGGAATTATTCCCTATTTCCAGTAGTAGAGCACTATATCTGTTTATAGTTAAAGTTTTAAAGGCTTGTTTTTAGTACTTAAGTCCTTTCTCCATGTGCAGTTGAGTCTTCTGCATTGTGGATGATAAAGATCTAACTTTATTTTTCCATATGTATGACAAGTTTGTTGAGTAGTTATTCGTTACTAATGGTTGCCTGTATAATTGATTTTTGTTTAATGATATTCAACGTTTTTGCTAAACTCTATTATTTCTATTAATCAATTTTCTTGGAGAGGTTAAGAGTATACAATCATATAACCCACCAGAAATGCTGGTTTTATTTCCTCTTTTTTAATTATTAGGCCTTTAATTTATTTTCCTTGTTTCATAATATGAGGTAGGACCTTCCATACACTGCTGACTTGAACAAGGATAGTGGCCATCCTTGTCTCAATTCTCAATTCTAATTTTAAAAAGAATACGTCTAATACTCTTCAGTTTAGTTTAATGAGATGTGTGTCTGTGCATATGCGTTTGAGATTAATTTTATCAGATTAAAAGCATTTCTATCTATGTCTTCAATGATTTGGCTGGATATAAAATTCTAAATTCTGCGCTAACACAAAAAAATCAAATTATCAAATCAGCCTCACATGACTTTAAGATCTTACCTGGTATCAAACTCTGCTGAAATCTTTAAGGATAGAAGCAATCAAGAGGCTAAGCAAATCAGGAAGAGGTCTGTAACATGCCACATGGTTTTTCAAATCCTTCCTTCTTGGATTGGACGCTTTGTCTGTACATCTTAAAAGATGAGGTCTCTGACTAAGGTTTGTTAATTACTTCACATATTTAAGTTACAAAACAAAATTATATGACCATTTTCTTGAAATCCATGTGTCATTTATCCATAGATTACAAGTTGACTTACTATAAGAAATGTTAACTCAGAAACATATTGAAAATCCATATATAATGATTCTTCTCCTAGAAAATATTCTTATGTCTATTTATCAGAAGGTCAATTATCAGCAGGTTCATATAGGTATTAGATTGGGCCACCTGCCTTTGTCCAAACAGCATGCCACCCAACCTCCACAATAGGAAGACCAGTACTTTCTTCATCCCTAGATCAAAATCTTTTTCCTTCCAAACTTCAAAAATGTTAAATCATCATCTTGATTTGATTCATGTTCCTATAACTATGATTTACTATTTCTCTTTAGAATTTTTATAAACTTCTTTTTGTTCTTTTATTCTTAATCTTTTCTATTATATTTCTTGGTATGAGTCTTTATAGTCTGATGTTATGGGCCCATTACCCTTAGGTTACTCATTTTTCCTAATTCTTAATTGTGTTGAATCTACCTCCTTTACATTTTCAAAATCATCTTTATATTTTAAAATTTACTCTTCTGCTCCTATTATTCACATGTTGGCACTTCAATTTCTATACTCTATTTGTCTTAGTTTTTATTTATATAGTTCATGTATTTACCTTTCTTGCTCTTCCTTAAAGAATTCCACTTTGCTTTTAGCTTCCTAATCTGTTATTTGGTGATATCCATTCCATTATTTATCCTATTTATTGTGTTCTTTATTTCAAATATTATATTTATTATAGCAAATATCTGGATTATTATAATAATTTCCTTTTCTTATAGTTCTAATATCATATGTTATTCTTCTTTGTTGAGAAATAATTGACATATAACTTTATATTAGTTCCAGGTGTACATAATGATTCATTATTTGTATATATTGCAAAATGATTACAACAATAAGCGTAGTTAATGTCCATCAAAAATATAGTTACAAAAAATATTTTCATATAAGAATTTTTAAGATCTACTCTTTAAGAGACTTTTAAATATGCAACTCAGTATTATTAACTATAGTCACCATGCTCTACATTACATCCCTATGACTTATTTTATAACCTAATTGGTACCTTTAACTCTGTCCACCCATTTCACCCACTCCCACCCCCAACTCTGACAACCACATCTGTTCTCTATATTGTGATCTTGGTAGGGTTTAGGGAAGGGTTTTTTTTGCCTTGCTTTTTCAAACTCCACATGTGAAGGAAATCATAGGATATTTGTCTTTCTCTGTCTGTCTTAATTTCACTTAGCATAACACCCTCAAGGGTTTCCATGCAAATGGAAAAATTTCCCTCTTTTTATGAGTGAATAATATTCCTGTGTGTGTGTGTGTGTGTGTGACATCTTCTTTATCCATTCATCTGTCATTGGAAACTTAGGCTGTTTCTGTGTCTTGACCATTATAAATAGTATTGGTATGAACATGGGGTACAGATGTCTTTTCAAGTTAATGTTAGTATTTTCTTCAAATAAATACTCAGAATATAAATTGCTGGATCATGACAGTTCTAATATGTGTTTTTCAACAAATCTCCATAGTGTTTTGCATAGTGGTTGCACCAATTTACATTCCCACCAACAGCACACAAGTGTTCCTTTTTTCTCCATACCCTCACCAACACTTGTTGTTATTTCCGATCTTAGCCATTCTAATCTAATCATTTAATGAGGTGATATCTTATTGTAGTCTTGGTTTGCATTTCCCTCTGATGATTACTGATTTTAAGCATCTTTTCATGTACCTGTTGGCCATGTATTGGTTCATTCTTTGTGATGGTTTTTTTTATGCTTATATAAAATTCTTATCCTTCTAATCTAACATCTGTAATTTACATGGTATCTATAACACAACTATCGTCTTTTTTCTTTTTGAAGTGGTTGTGCTCCTCAAATTTCTCATTATCTTGGTCTATGAGTTTTTATTCCTGCTATGGGTATCTAAGCACTTGCACAAGACTAGTCAAGCCCCACTCCAAAGATGCAGGTACCACCAGTCAAAGTCTAATTGTCGATACCCATGGTAGCCAGCCAGGTATTGGGTGTCTCAAGACAAAGACAGAGAATAATCGACAGCAGAATTCAAACTGTTGTCCTTTTCTTACTTAATCTCTCACAGACTCACTGGTCAAACTACAGTGTAGGCTCCAGCCATCCCTCTACCACCAACACTTCAAACAACTCTCAGTCTAACCATAAGTTTCTTAGAAATCTTTATCACCTCTTGGGTTTCCATCCATGGTTGACTTTGAGTGAGGAAGCTAGAAGCCTGTTAATTTTTTTAATTTTCCAGGAACAGCATTCAGAACTTATTGCTTATTTATTTGTCTACATTTTTTATTAGAACCAGACATTAAGCTTCTTGAATTCAAAATTTTATTTCATTCAATTTTACATCATAGGCCCATATAGTATGTGGTATATAATTGACATTTAGTAGATAATTCTGGATTGAATGAATAAATAATGTTCCTACTTAAAGTTAGAAATATTTCACTAAAAACCTTCTTGTCTGATCACATTACCATTGTTCTCTTCTTTAATGACTGCTTATCACTTATTAAGCATTTGTTTCTCTTTGGGGAAGTCACTTACACTCTTTAGCCCTCAGTTTCCTATCTAAAGGGCCCAGCACAATAGTAGGTCTTGCCAACACATTAGACAAGTCTACTTCAAAGTCTAAGAGAAAAGAGCCATATGCCCAAAACAGCCAAAAATTGTATTAATAGTGCTAAGTTATTTAATAATTTCACTTACTGATTCTTTGAAATCCAGAACCATTTGTTTCAAGGGAAATATCAAATTGTGAACTTTCTATAATTTCAAGATAAGGTTAAAATCTAAGTATTGTGAATTATGGCCCTTTCTAGGGAGAGAGAATAATATAAAAGAGATCTCAGAGAGATACTGAGTTGTAATCCCAATACCATAAATCACCTGCCTGACTTTGAATAATTCACTAAATATCTCTAAATATTTTCCTCATTTCTAAGATGAGAGAATTTAGTGACAGAGTGATATGAAAGACAAGCTGGGACAGAATCTCAGGTCTCTTTCTTACTATGGTGCTTAGCTCAAATTCTTAACCATTCTAGCCTCAGTGCCCTTATCTTCAAAATAAAATTATTATCACTTCTTCTTAGAGTTGCTATGGAATTTCAGTGAAATAATATTTGTAAGTACAGCATTAGCTACATAATGAATGTTACTAAAATGTTAGTTTCTTTTCCCGCCCACATTTCCTCAGGTGTTTTTCAGCTTTATATAGTTATGAATCTAGAAAACGTATCAAAAACAGAGTCTATTTCTCTAATCCAAGAGAGATGCTTACCTAAGTTTCCACAGTGTACTATTTCTACTGAGAGCAGAAAATTTTTTTAGATGTCAACTTTTAGTCATAAATGATTTAGAAGTTAGGTAGGTATACTTGAATGCTTCTACATGTTAAATATTCAGTCTTCATTGGCAAGTAGTGAAAGTTTATGCAAGGAGAGGAAGAACAAAATGATGTGCATATATCATTTATATTTTAAGCATCAGCAACTGCTCTAGTGAAATATTCACCCAGCAATAATATAAAAGGGAAGTGTTTGTGCACTGGGGCAACAATATGGAAATCAACATCCGTGATTTTAAAAAAAATGTATGTGTCACTGCTTATAGCTGTGAAGTGAATGGGCAACCATAATGGGGTGGTGTAATGAATTTGTGTCAATGGCCAGAAGGAAATGATAATCATAGTCAGATTGCTATTCGTGCCTTTGTTTTTGGCAGCAAAAATAAATATCTATTAATTATACTAAAATGAAATGTGTTTGGATATAGTGCTAAGGAAACAGCTCCAGTTAAATTATTATATAGGCCAATGATCAGAGATAAATGAGTATGTGCCAGGAAATCTCGGCTAAACTGTTTATGTAACGGACCATCAAATAAGTGATGTGGTTCAATGGGTTCTGTGAAATTAAACACTGTATCATGGTAGCTGCAATGCATTAGAATAAGAGTAATCAGCACTCTTGCTAGTAATCCAAATGCTGATCATTGGACAACTTCTCATCTATCACAAGGGATGATTAGTAAAAGGTTTTCTACAAGATCCAATCTATTCCCTTCTGCTGTTTGTCCTGAAAAGCCTGCAATGTGCAGCATGGCATCATAAATATGCCTGGGGGCTTTAAGTCAGGTGACACTACGTTTTAATAATTTCCTTTTGCTAGTCAAAAAGATAATATATGCATTCACTCATTATTCTGAAGTATCAGAGGCCTACAATAAGGCAAGATTCAAGATTCCAGAGATAAAAATATGTTATCAAGAAGAAAATTAAAATGGCTTCAGACAACCACGTTATCTTATAATAATTTGGGTATATCCAACTATATTTTTAATATCTCCACCTGGATATCTAATAGGGATTTCATGATCAGCTTGTCAACACTTGAATATTAGATGTTTCCTACCTCCAAACTTGCTCAGCTTATAATTTCCTCCACATCAACTAATGTCCATTCTTTCTTTCCATTGCTACCAATAGAAACCCTGAAGATATTCTTCACTTTTTGCTATCTTTCATATGCCACAGCTAAAATATTAGAAAATAATGAGGCTTTACCTTCCAAATATATTGAGAACCCTAATACTTCCTATTACTTCCATTGCTATAACCCTGGTCTGTCCCACAAACACTTCCTTCCTGGATTATGCAGGGGCCTTCTGCCTGGTTTCCTGCATTTACTCTTGCCTCTATAAACTATGCTCCACACAGCAGCTAGAGCAATCATTTTAGTATATGGCCTACCGTGTCACTTCTCTTCTCAATACCTAGTAATGAATACCCACTTAATAAGAACAAAAGCCAAATTCCTGAAAATAACCATTAGAAACAAACCCAGATGACCTGAATGTCCATTCTTGCTCTAACTTCACCTTCTATGCTCTACTACTCTGCTTCTGTCGCCTCCAATCCAGTCTTTTCCTCAGCTTTTCCTCAACTACGAAAGGCACAATCCTTAGGACTTGTAGCCTGGTCATGTTCTCTGTGCAATGCTTGTCCCATAAATACCCACACAAATAATTCCTTCACCTACTTCAGGATTGCTCAATCTTCATATTTTTTTATTATGTCTAAGCTGTCATATTTAAAACTGCAACCACCCCCAGTATACTCATGATCACCCTTACCTACTCTACTTTTGGTTTTTCCATAGCACTTTTCTTTTACTAATAAACCATATAATTTATTTATCTATTATTTTTATTTCGTCTCCCACCCACCCTGCTAGAATGTAAACTCCAGAATGGCAGGAATCTTTTTTTTTATTAAAAAAAGATTTATTTGTTTATTTATTTGAGAGGGGAGAGGAGCAAAGAGAGAAAGAGGGAGAGAGAGAGAAAATCCCAAGCAGGCTCTGCACTGTCACTGAAGAGCCAGACATGGGGGTGGAACTAACAAACCACAAGATCATAACTTGAGCCGATATCAAGAGTCCGATGCTTAAACCACTGAGCAATAAAGACACCCCCAGAATGGTAGGAATCTTTATCTGTGTTTTGTTAATGGATGCATTTTAAATGCCTACAAGAATCAACAAATGTTTGGAGAACTGGACAGCAACATGCAAAAGAATGAAACTAGACCACTTTCTTACATACACAAAAATAACTCAAAATGGATGAAGGACCTCAATGCGAGACAGAAAACCATCAAAACCCTAGAGGAGAAAGCAAGAAATAGCCTCCTTGACCTCAATTGTAGCAATTTCCTCCTCGACACATCCCCAAAGGGAAGGGAATCAAGAGCAAAAATGAACTATTGGGACCTCATCAAGATAAAAAGCACGGCAAAGAAAACAATCAATAAAACTAATAGACAACCAACAAAATGGGAAAAGATAGTTGCAAATGACATGTAGGATAAAGGGCTAGTATACAAAACCTATAAGGAACTCACCAAACTCCAGACCCCCCCCCCAAAAACAAATAATCCAGTGAAGAAATGAGCAGAAGGCATGAACAGATACGTTTCCAAAGAGTACATCCAGATGGCCAAGAGACACATGAAATAATGCTCAGCATCACTCATCATCAGGGAAATACAAATCAAAACCACACTGAGATACCACTTCATGCTGGTCAGAGTGGCTAAAATGAACAAATCAGGAGATAGATGATGGCGAGGATGAGAGAAACAGGCACTCTCCTACACTGTTGGTGGGAATGTAAACTGGGGCAGCTGCTCTGGAAAACAGTGTGGAGGTTCCTCAAAAAATTAACCATAGAACTCCCCTACAACCCAGCAATAGCACTGCTAGGGATTTACCCCAAGGGATACAGAAGTGCTGATGCATAGGGGCACATGTACCCCAATGTTAGTGGCACTTTCATCAATAGCCAAATTATGGAAAGAGCCTAAATGTCCATCAATTGATGAATGAATCAAGAATAATGTGGTTTATATATACAATGGAATACTACATGGCAATGAGAAAGAATGAAATCTGGCCATTCATAGCAACATGGATGGAACTCGAGGGTGTCATGCTAAGTGAAATAAGTCAGGCAGAGAAGGACAGATACCAGGGTAAAATAGTTGCAGAGAGGGAGAGAGGCACACCATGAGAGACTCTTGAATACTGAGAATAAACTGAGGGCTGATGGGGGAGGGAGAGGGGTGAAGGGGGGTGATGGGCATGGAAGAGGGCACTTGCAGGGGTGAGCACTGGGTGTTAAGTGGAAATCAAGTTGACATAAACTATAAAAGAAAAAAAAGAATCACCAAATGTTTAAGAACTCAACAAGTAAGTAGTAAATAAGTAACAAAGATACAAATAAACATTCAGGAAACAAATAATGAAATGGATGTAGAATTCCATGTTTACTCAAAAACAAACAAACATCAGAATAGCTTCAATGTATAATAGAAAACAGTGCAACAAAGTCATTCATTTCTGAGGAAAATGAAGCTTGAATTCCATACCAAAACAATCCATCTATGAATAAGAGGTGAGGGTAAAATAAAGCTACTTTTTACATTTTTAATTTTAAAAATAATATCATACTTATAGAAACATAACCAAAAATAATAAAGTACTTTTCACATACTCTTCATGCAGATTTCCCAAATGTTAACATTTTATGAATGTCTCCCTTCTCTCTCTTTCCCTCTCTCCCTGCCTCTCCCCATCTTCCCTCTCTCTCTCCTCTATATTATCTAGTTTTATTTGCCAGAAGAAATAAGGCAAACATGGAGCTTTGAATGAATACAATGGAGAATCATTCTCATTAACTAAACTTATGATGTGTCTTCATGGGAATAGTTGTATTTGATAGTAGACATATAATTGCATTATACTTGCATAATTGTAGTGTGGTGTAATTATATACTTGTATTTCAGTAGTCATATTATGCGAACATGTCTATATCCACTCTGAAGATAGAAGTAAAGATAACAATTAATAGCATACATATCTGCTCAATATTATACAGTAACTAGGTTTTTGGTATAACTTGAGAACACTGCTGCCTTTGCCAGGGACCCACTAGAATAGTATTCCAGAACCTCTTCTAAATATAAGTAAGTTGGGTGGGTCAGGTTATTGAGTGTGGGACTTCAGCTCAGGTCATGATCTCATGATTCATGGGTTCAAGCCCCACATCAAGCTTTGTGCTGACAGCGAGGAGCCTGCTTCAGATTCTGTCTCCCTCTCTCTCTGTCCCTCACCCCCCTCACAAAAACAAATAAATATTTTATAAAATGGTTAAACATTTGGAAACTTCATGTTTGTCAATCACTCAAATAACAAAGTATACATTACATGCTAACAAAATTTAATATTCAAATTTAAAATGTTTACTCTATTTTCTTCTATCTTAATTTATAATGACTTCGACTTTCAAAAAAAGTTCAGCTTTCATCACATACTTTCTTAAATCATTGTGTGCAGCTTGGTCCCATTCATCCTAAATATAAAGTTAAGGGTAGCACTTTCACAATCATTACCATTCAGGAAAATATTAGATGAGGAGGTAGTTAAGGAATTAAATTAATTAAAATTATTTTCATTGGTGTATAATACTGTGTGGTTAAACAGTAATTTAATTATTGCTGCTGCATCCATCCACCTCTAGGACTTGAGGTCAGTGGAGTTAGCAGAGAAAATGAAGCATAATTCATTTATTGACCATAGGAACAGCCTCTAGATCTTTACTCACATATTATCTTCATATATGATATGGATCCTTTCTGTTCATACTATCCAAAATTACCCAGACATTTCCTATGTCTTTCCTACCTCATTTTTTTTCTTAGCATTTATCATTGGTCTGCTTATTCAATTTTCTTAATGCTAGACTTTAGGTGACAAAGCTGCTTTCCTAACCTTCCAAGGGGGTGCAATCTTTACTCACACCCAACAGCTGCCCTTACTTTAGAGACAAGAGATAGCCAAGGGATTTACAGCAAAATACCTTCCATCTCCCAGAAGCCTGATTTTCCAAGTTCAACAAAGAGATCAAAGGCTTTGTTTGATATCCTAAGCACGAACATTAATATATAGACTAGCTCATCATCTTCTTAAATCACAGGACTATATATTATATTAGATATTTCTGTTAGCCCTTGTATTTCAATATCTCAGCAACTCAAACCACATTTTTCAACCACTTTGGTCCCCTTCCAAATTCAATTGTCTTGACAACATTCATCATTTTCTGCAAGATACCACCCTAAAGAAGCTTTGAACCTTATTTATTTCCGTTCTCTGATCCCAGATGCTAACCTCCTATATATTATTGCAAGTGTACTCCCTGTCATTTCACTCTAGAAAGGTAGACCAGATGCACAGTCATCATTCCTCAGATCTGTGCATCACATTTTGCTTTTCAAAGCACTTTCACTCTCAGTATCTCACTGGACTGTGTGAGATGGCTGAGAAAAGTGCTATTCTGCCATTTTACAACCAAGGGAACAGAGGCTTATTTGCCCAGTGATTAATGGCAAAGCCTCTTTCAGTGTTCTCACTGCCTCATCATGTAGTCCTGATGCCAGCATGTTCACACATTTTTGTTGCACCCACTCTTGAAAAGTGTGTTAAAATGATTACTATTTTAAAGTTGTAATTTGCTTACATTCTTGACTTGGTTCAGTTCATAATAAATTTTTTTAAGTTAAAGCTTTTTTTAAGTTTAAAATACAGAATATTTAAAGATATGTTTCAAAATTAGTAAAAATTTTCTGACCCAGCCATGTCTCATAGGTGTGAGTTAAGATGTAGCAACCTGTAATCACACCTGCTCAGTATAGAAGACTCAGTATGGGGCTGAGAGAGAAAGGATGGTGAAGGTGACAGTATGAGTTAGAAGAGACAAAAACCCCTAGTGAGAGCAGTCCGGGGACATGATCATTCCATGATATAAGCAGGCAGTCTGCAGCAAGGTTACTAAGTCCTAACAGGGAGAGATATGAGGCTGTACTAAGATATGAGATTGTCAGAAAGTGATGCAAAGAATAATTACAAATTTCAGAATATGCAGTTACAGCATCATTTTGCATCATTCCAATGGCTAGAGGGCTTAAGGATAGTCCAACAACCAAAGACATGTACCACAGATTTGGACTCGGGAATCTTTTGACTAGGGAACAAATTCTAGGAATTCTTTTTGGTGCAAAGGTTTAGCAAAGATTTTGAAGGATATTTCAAAATTCCAAGTGTTGTATTCAGTAAAATTAATTTGTTCTAAGAAGCAATATAACTCTGGGATTTAAAAAGTTATTAATTTTTGAGAGACAGAGAAAGATTGAGCATGAGGGGGGAAGGGCAGAAAGAGAAGGAGACACAGAATCCAAAGCAGGCTTTAGACTCTGAGCTATAGCAAAGAGCCCAATGCAGGGCTCGAACTCATGGATTATGAGATCATGACCTGAGCTGAAGTTGGACACTTAACCAACTGAGTCACACAGGCACCTCTAAATCTTGGGGGGGGGCGGTTAAGAGTGTGGCCACTGTAGGTACTAAAAAACCAGTTCATTCAATAAATGTTGGAAATAAACTATTCTTTATGAATGACTTATATTTGACTAATTCTTTAGGAATGATTATTTTTATTTCTTTATTTTTGAATGTCTTATGCTTATTTGGGACCATGTGTAAATTTTTCAGATATACCAGATATGATGGCCATGTGCCATGAGACTGAAAACTAATTACACCTGCATATTAATCAACTACTATTTTGATGCTGGCAAATTTTCACCTGTGATAATAGATGCAGTTTAAGAAAGAGAACATAGACAATGGATGAACTGTCACAGCATGTATAGGCATAAAAGATCCTTAAGTGTATATTACCTAAGTGAAAGAGCCAATCTGTTAAGACTCCATACTGTATGATTCCAAGTGTATGACATTAAGAATAAAGCAATTCTATAAAGACAGTAAAAAGATCAGTGGTTGCCAGGGTTTATGCACGTTGAGTGATGAGTAGGCAAAGCACACAAGATTTTTAGAGCAGGGAAAATACTCCTATGGATGAAGAATGGAACACGAATATATATAATTATGGATAGATATCATTATGCTCTTGTCCAAACCCACAAAATGTATGCCAAGAGCGAGCCCTAATGTAAACTATGAACTTTGGATGATTATGATGTATCAGTGTAGGGTCACCAATTGTTACAAATGTTGCACTCTAATGAGGGATGTTGAGAGTGGGGGAGGCTCTGCGTGGTGGGGGCAGGGTGTATATAGGGTATCTCTGCACCTTCCCCTCTTTGTGTGTATGTATATGTGTACATATATTATATATAAGTATAAATATGCATAATGTCTAATAAAATGAATACCTTTCTTATAAGCTTAAAATCTACCTGCTTTATGAGTATTCTACATTGACTTAGGTAACAAAGTAGGTTCCTTGTGACTTGACAGTGGTAAGATAGAAGTAGAACAACTGAAAAGGAATGGGCAGAGGTCAGAGGCCTAAAAGAATGTATAGACACCAAAGGTACATTGAATGGTGGCCTGAGGGTGTTTATCAAATATACAAAGACACCATGGGAACTGCAGGACACTCAACACATAACAATTCCATCCAAACAACTGCACTAAGCGATCCGGCCAAACTCTAACATGGCTTCTAGCAGCACAAAGTCATGTACCTAGGATGACTCCCTGTTGACCACTGTCTACCATTAAAATGTCTGCCTGAGAAGCACAACCCTTTCAGAAGAATTTACTGATTTTCTAGCCAACACCTGGCATAGGCCTCTGACCTCTCTTCCTTAGAGAATTTACTAAAAAGGATTTAAAAGTAATGTATCCCTTACAACTCAGAATTTTCCTCAAGGACCTGAGAACTGTTACTCTAAAATGTAACCATCATGAAGCACAGGGCTTCTGACTCCCACTCTCTCTGGAAGGATAGAATGCTAACTTCAGTAACTGCCATCTGGCAAATATAGTTGGTCTAATCATATTTACACTGACCAACCTTTTGTAACTTTTCATTTTTCTGACTCTGCCGAATCCCCTGCTCTCCCCACTCCTTCATTCTGTGTCCCCATTGCCAGTATATTCTGATTAAAATCTGTTTTCACCATTTTAACTAATGCATAGCTGTATTTATCTTTGACACCATATCTACAACACAGTGAGAACACAAGCTGGAGTCCAGGGGCAAGACCAAGATCAAATCTTGAGAGGCTGAGCCAGGAATCAAATCAGGGACCGAGAACATTCTGCAGTAGTCCAGATAAATTTGCACATTTCCTTGTAGCAGGAACTCATTTCTTAAGCAATTGAGAACCTCTATTATTTTAGGCAGGGCTATGGACTGAATTATGCACACCCCCCTCCAAAATTCATATTTTGAAGCCAAGACCACCTCTCCCATGTGATAATATTTGGAGATGGGAACTTTGAGAAGTAACTAGGCTTAGCTGAGGTCATGAGAGGGGGCCTTCATGATGGGATTAGTGCCCTTATAAGAGACACTGGAGAGCTCCCCCTCTTTTCTCTCCAACATGTTAAAGCACAGTGAGACAGTGGCCTTCTGTTAAGAAGTAAGCCTACCCTGGAGAACTGAATCAGCCAGTACCTTGATCTTGGACTTTCCAGTCTCCAGAATTGTGAAAAACAAATTCCTGTCCTTTAACTAACTCAAAAAGATACATGCACCCCAGCCTATTCAGCACAGTATTATTTGCAATAACCAAGATATGGAAACAACCTGTGTTTATTAATGGATGAATGGATAAAGAAAATGTGCTGTGTGTGTATATATATAATAAGATGTTATTCAGCCATAAAAAATAAATGAACTATTGTCATTAGCAACATAATGGATGGACCTTGAGGTCATTATGCTAAGTGAAATAAGTCAAAGAAAGACAAACACTGTGTGATCCCAGGTATATGTGGGAACTTAAAAAAAAACAAAACAACAACAAAAAAAAAAACAAGCTCCCAGATGCAGAGAACAGATTGGTGATTGTCAGAGATGGGGGTTGGGCCGATGAACAAGATGGATGAAGGGAATCGAAGGTACAAACTTTTCCAGTTATAAAATAAATAATCATGGTGCACAGTGATTATAGTTAATAATACTATATTGCATATTTGAAAGTTAAGGAAGTAGATCTTTAAAAGTTCTCATCACAAGGAAAAAAATTTTATGACTATATATGGCTACAGATGCTAACTAGACTTAATGTGGTGATCATTTCACCATCCATACATGTATTGGGTCATATTGTACACTTGTTGTACACATGTTGTATGTCAATCCTTTTGTTTAAGACACCCAGTTTATAGTATTTTGTTATGGCAGCCCAAGAAACAGGCAGAATTTTATGCAACATAGAGGATACACATCCAGAGTTGTGAGAAGTATCCCAGTGCTAAAACAGTTCAAAATCTGACTTAGGACAGGAATTTTATGTTTACAAACACTATAATGAAGTACTAAAAGGGAAATATATATGTTTCTGTAAAGGCCCAAAGGAGGGACTAGCTACATCCATGTAGAAAAGGAATCAGAAAATGGTCGGGCAGCAAGGAATATGATCTCAGCATGCTTTTGACTGTTTTAAAGGCAAGGAACTCTCCAGTTACTATGTTGTACCCCTGAAACAAATTAACATTGTGTGTCAAGTATACTTCAGTTATAAATAAATAAATACATGAATGAATCAATGAACTTGCAAAGTCTCTATTGAAAAATCTCCTGCAAGTTTTATGGTCATTCCCTTGTAAGTTACTGACTTCTTTTGTCCTTTTGCTTTTAAGATTTTTTTTTCTTATTATTATACTTTGCCAATTTCATTATAATATGATTTGGTGTTGGCCTGCTTTTGTTGATTTTGATGGGAGTTCTCTGGGCCTCTTGGACCTGAATGTATGCTTCCTTCCCCAGATTAGGGAAGTTTTCAGTTATCATTTCTTCATATATATTTTTCTGTCCTCTTTTCTTTCTTTTTCTCCTGGGACTCCTACAGTAAGAATTTTATTATGTTTGAGTAATAAATTTGAGTCACTGAGTTCCCTAAGACTATTCTCATTTTGTGTAATTCTTTTTTCTCTCCTTTCTTCAGCTTGATTACTTTCCATTTCTCTGTTCTAGGTTACCAATTCATTCCTCTGTTTCTTCCATCCTATTCATTCCATCAGGGCTGTTTGTCATTTTGTTTTTAAGCCCTTTATTTCTGCTATGTTATCCCTTATTTTCTGTGTTAGGGGTCTAATCCAGGTCTTCCACTCTTTTATCAAGTTCAGTGAATATGCTTATGATCATTACTTTAAATTCCCTATCAGGCATGTTACTTACTTATATCTGTTTCATTTAAATCTCTGGCCATGACCTTGTCCTGTTCTTTCATTTGGTATAAATTTCTCTGTCTTATTTCATCTGCCTCTCTGCATCTGTTTCTTTGTGTTAAGAAAGTCAGCTAAGGGGCACGTGAGTGGCTCAGTTGGTTGGGCGTCTGGCTTCGCTCAGGTTATGATCTCACGGTTCGTGGGTTTGAGCTCCGCGTCGGGCTCTGTGCTGACAGCCCAGAGCCTGGAGCCTGCTTCGGATTCTGTGTCTCCTTCTCTCTCTGACCCTCCCTTGCTTGCACTGTCTTTCTCTCTCTCTCTCAAAAATAAATTTTAAAAAACATTAAAAAAAGGAAAGTCACCTAAGTCTTCTGCTCTTGAAAGTAGTGACTATGAAGAGGAGGTCCTGCAGTAAGTACCCTGCAGCACAGTGTCCCCTGTTCACCAGTTCCTGGTACTTCAGGAGAATATTCTATGTGTGTTGCTTATGCTCTGCCATTGTGTCTAAGTGACTTGTCCTTTCAGTTCATTTGTCTGCACTGACTCTGGCTCACACTGCCTTTTGTGGGTTGTTCTTGCCTTCTGCAATATTAGTGGGACCCAGGCAGGACAGCTTGGAGGGGCATGCCTGATGGGGAACTTGGGAATGGGGTTGGCAGTGCTAGCAAAATGTGTGTCGGGCCACTAGTCCAATGCCAGATTCCCTGAAGTGCTGTAGTGACTGGGGACTGCAGAGGGAGGCCAAGGGCTAGGCATAGTGCACAAGTATGACTGGGCTTGGCTGAGCCCAGCACATGACAGGGAGTGGGTGTGTACAGGTATGTGTGATGGGCATGGCATGCAAGACAGCAGCTGTGTACCCAGCATCTGCGTGCACAGAGGGCAGCTGGGGTGTGCAGCTGGGTGGGGCATGCATGCAGCTTTAAAAAAAATTTCCCTGAGCCCTGGACTAGGGGTACTAACGTCTATGCAGCACTGCCTCTACTCTGCTCTGTATTTATGCTAGAGGTCAAGGAAGCAAATGGCACCTGCCAGCTCTCTCATTTTCTGAAAAGTCTCCCAACACATTCTGAAATCAGTTTGAACAGCTCCGTCTGCTGTTTGCCCCAGTGTTGTATAAAGTGCTATTTTTATGTTGCCTTTCCAAGCAGGCTTCAGTCTCTTTAAGGGCAGCAACTCAGCTACCACTTGCCCTCTCAGCTCACCCAGTGATGAGTCAGCTGACTTTTAAAGCTCCAAGTTCCAAGTATCACTGGTTTTATAAACTCATGGTTTTTAAAACCAACATTATAGGGATTCGTCTTCCCCAGCGTAAGCTCCCTGGTACAAGGGCCCATTCCTCTGCTCTCTCTACATCTGCTGCTCCCTCCTTCTTGCAGGCAGCTTCCTTCCATTTTTCTGACCTTCCTAACCTTTCAGATACAGCTTTGGTCTGCCAGTTTCCTTATTGCTTTCCCATTTATTGACTTGGATGTGGACAATATTCAGTTGTAAACATGGAACAGGGTGATCTCAGGATCCCCTTACTCTACCATCTTCCCAAGTTCCTCCTAAATTAGTGTCTTTATAAAATTCATAATTATTACTCTACATACCCAGATAAGTCAGATGCACTAAATAGTTAACTACATATGAGTTTTCTTTCTTTGTTGTACTATATATCAGTTTTATATACTAATTGATCAAACATTTATGGTTTCTCTGCCATGTGCCAGTCACTGGGTTAGTTTAATGCATAATTAATATCTTATAATATTTATATTTATTTGGTAAATTATAGCAATATACCTATTTCAAAATTTGTAATCAATTAATGCACTGATTTTTTAATAAAATGAAAACCTTAACCCTTGAAAAGTTATACATGCACTTACCTTGGGATAATATGGTTTAAATTCACTGCTCAATTTTGGAGGTGCAATCTCACACTGAATGTATTCTTTTCTTACAAAACAAAGTATTATTCGTCCAATACTTATCACATAATTGTTTAGTACTTGCTGTGCTCCCAGTCCTCATTTAGGCATTTGAAGATACAAAGATGAATAGATAATAGAGCTTACAGTTTAGCACTAGAGAAATATAAAGAGCTAACTACAATTAAAAGTGTTAAAAGCAACAATCAAGGACACAATTAGCAAAGCTAATAAAGTATAAGCTTCAGGATCTCTCTCTTAGACAAGTTTCCTATAGGCCCTATGAGGACCCCTAAAACATATCTTTGGTTTTGCTAAGTTGTATGTTTCTAGGAATTTATCCATTCCTTTTAGGTTTTTCAAATTGTTGGCATATAATTTTTCCTAATTTTCTCAGAGTTCTTTGTACTTCTCTGGGGTCAGTTGTTATTTCTCCTCTTTTACTTCTGATTTTGTTTGAGTGCTCTCTTTTTGATTAGTCTGGCCACAGGTTTATCAATTTTGTTGATCTTTTCAAACAACCAACTCCTGGTTTCATTGGTTGGTTCTAATGTTTGCTCAGTTTCTATACTATATGCTTCTGCTCTATTCTTCATTATTTCCTTCCTTCTTCTGGTTTGGGGTTTTATTTGTTCTTCTTTTTCTACCTCCATTGGGTGCAAGGTTACACTGCTTATTTGATATTTTTCTTGCTTCTGAGACAGGCTTTTATTGATATGAACTTTCACCTTAGAATCACTTTTGAAAGATTTTTGGAGTGTTGTGTTTTCATTTTTGTTTCTTTGTACTTTTTGGCTTCTTTGATTCCTGGGTTGACCCATTCATTGTTGAGTAGCATGTTATTTAACCTCCATGTATTTGTTGTGGTCTTTCAAGACTTTTCCCTGTGCATTTTTCCAGTTTTATAGTGTTGTGGTCAGAAGAGATACACTGTATGACTTTAATCTTTATGAATTTGTTGGGGCTTGTTTTGTGGGTTAATGTGTGATCTATTCTGGAGAATGCTCCATTGACTTGGAAAGAACGTATGTTCTGCTGTCTTAGGATGAAACGTCCTGAATATATCTGTTAGGTCCATCTGTTTCAGTGTGTCATTCAAAGCTTTTGTTCCCTTGTTGATCTTCTGTTTAGATGGTCTGTCCATTAATGTAAGTAGAGTGTTAAAGCCCCCTACTATTATTTTTTAATGTTTATTTACCTTTGAGAGAGAGAGTCTGAACAGAAGAGGGGCAGAGTGGGAACCAGAGAATCCAAAGAAGGCTCCAGGCTCTAAGCAATCAGAACAGAGCCCCACACGGGGCTTGAACTCAGAAACTGTGACATCATGACCTGAGCCAAAGTCAGATTCTTAACCAACTGAGCCACCTAGGCTCTCCCCCCTACTATTATGTACTATGATCAATTAGTTCCTTTGTTTGTTATTAACTCTTTTATGTATTTTGGTGCTACTGTGTTGGGTGCATAAATATTTAAAATTGTTATACCTTCTTGTTGAATTGTACTGATTATTATTATATACTCCCCTTTTTGGCTCTTGTTTGTCCTTGTGTGTGTTTTGTCCAATAAAAATATTGCTACCATGGCTTTCTTTTGACATCCATTTGGATAATAAATGTTTCTCTAGTTTCTCATTTTCAATCTGCAGGTGACTTTAAGTCTGAAATGTGTTTCTTATGGGCAGCATTACAGATGCATCTTGTGTTTTTTATCCCTCTGTCACCCTATGCCTTTTCTTTGGAGCATTTAGTCCATTTACATTGAAATCAATTATTGATAGGTATGTATTTATTGCCATTTTGTTACCTGGTTTTTGGTTGTCTTTTGTAGTTCTCTGATCCTTTCCTCTCTGCCTTCTTATGGTTTGCTGGCTTTCTTTAGTGATATACATAGATTTCTTCCTTTCTACACCTACTGGTTTAGAAAAAAATAGATTTTTTTGTATATCCATTACTAATTTTTGATTTTTGATTACCATTCAATTTGTACATGTATGACATCTTCTGCATAGCAACCTATATTAAGATTATGGTTACTTAAATTTGAACTCATTCTTTACTCTACTCCTCCATATCCCATGTTTTAGGTATCTGGTATATACCTAACATCCTTCCTCCTACATCCTTCTATTTTTATGAGAGTATAATGCTAAGGGAAATAAACCAACCAAAGGAAGAAAAGTATATGATTTAATTTACATGTGGAATTTAAGAAACAAAATTAAAAAAAAGAGAAAAACAAGAGACAAACCAAAAAACAGTCTCAACAATACAGAACAGATGGTCACCAGAGGTGGGGGTGGGGGTGGGGGGTAATGGGTGAAGAAAAGAAAAAAAAAAGTCTTCACATGGTTATATGTTGTTGCAAAATCTTGCAAAAAAGTCACATATTTAACCACAAAGTTTAAAATCTTTGTGTCTTGTCATTCCAATTTCTCTATTATATTTCCCTTGCACAAGGTATCTTGAGTGACCAAAGGCATTTTGGAGATGTAGCAAAAGACTTATTGAATTAGGAATATATTTAGTTTGAGCTTAGTAGGATAGATTTCTCAGGTTCATGATCATTTCTATCAATAGATTGTTAGCCTTCTCGGTGTAAAAAATAGTTCCTAAGCACTCTCCTACCTTCTACTGTGCCAGGAACAGAGGTGGCACTATGATATGAACATGTCCTGTAATGCCTGGAACCAGAAGTGGGAGGAAAGCAGAGAAGGAAAAGGTCTGAGTGTATCAAGTCAGAAGACAGGCAGTGGAAAATTCTTCCTATTATTAGACATCTATTATTGTCAGCAGAATATTCAATTTTCATTAATACCTAATACAAATGAAAGTTCTCACTTGTCAGAATTATAATTAATAATGCAACAAGTACAGTTATAAGTGCTCCATATTTTTCTTTTTTTAAGGGAATCAAATGTAATGACATTATATCAGAATTTCTATGCTTAAACACTAAAAATTCGTAGCAATTACAATAAATCATAAGCATGTCTCTGACAGCTCATTTATGAAAAGATTGATACATGTTTTCTCAAATTTGAAGATCCTAAAATATTCTAGATTTTTACTAATATCAGACTGTAAATAACAACTGGTAAGTGGAAACTTTTCAAAATGATCAATAAAAAATAAACAAATTCTGACAATTAATACCATAGGCAAGATTTAAATATGCTTCTATTATATCTATAGAAAAATAATATAAGTTTTGGGCCCTATTAAGAAGTTATTGGTGAGTATTAGCCAATAAAATAAGGGAAAAAGTATTACAAAAGTATGTTAGCTCCTAATTAAATAAAATATTAAGTAATATTTTATGATTTTGTTATATACTCAGTTACTATTTTCCACTTTTTAAAGTTGTGATTTACTATAACTTCTAAATTCTAAAGATATATTTACTTTCTTACCTAATTCTGTATTGGTAACTTTATATTCTTTACAGTAAAGACAGGTCCCAAATTATAAATACTTCAGGCCATGCAAAACCTGGATCTACTATAACAGTTGTTTCTTTTGTCCAAATTTTCTTCTCTTATAAAATAGCAAAGGTCAGTGCCCATTGAGAAAGGGGTTCCCACAGGCCAAAGCTGGCTGGCCAAAAAGAAAGAAAGAAAGAAAGAAAGAAAGAAAGAAAGAAAGAAAGAAAGAAAGAAAGAAAGAAAGAAAGAACAAAAAAGAGACAACTAAAAAAAGGCATTAAGTGAGATCTGAGCTCTGAGCCTTAACTAAGCTAAAGAAGGGAACCCAACTGTGAGCCAGCCCAAGGACGTACAAATGGTTGTAGAAACTAAAGTTTTTGAGTCTAGGGTATCAGAGTAGCAGCACAGAGTTAATGGAGTAAGACGAGGGTGGTCTTTAGTGAATGTCCATAGTCACTGTTCTGGTGTAAGAAAGGGGTGGCTACAGAATGATACTGACAAAATCATTCCAATGTATGTTCTTATATATCAATTTGCACACCAGAAGTCAGTGGCGAGTACTTGCAGATTTGTATGGAATTGAAAGTATCAGAAAAGACACAGAGGAAAGGCAAACATGAGCCAGTAGAGAGATAAAAATATTTTTTTAATGTATTGGTAAATATCAGTTTGAATATCTAAGATACTCTAATCTAACTCTCCAGTATTTGAAATCTAATTAATCTAAACCATTGTTTCTAACATTTTTTTTTATTGTGTTGTATTTAGAAAGAGAGGGAGAAAGAGCATGAATAGGGAAGAGGGCCAAAAGGGGGGAGGGGTAAGGGAAGAGGGAGAGAGAGAGAGAGAGAGAGAGAATAAGCAAGCTCCACACTCAGTGCTGAGCCCTACATGGGGCTGGATCCCAATGACCTGAGCTGAAATCACGAGTGGGATGCTCAACCACCCAAGTGCCCCAAACCACTGTTTGTAAAACTGAGACTCTTGATGTAACAGGAGTTCCTAAGGTCTCAAATCTGAGGAAAACTAGTCTAAACTTAGTAAAAATCTCTAAAAAGTAGTCCATAACTTATACTGCATATTTATGATTGCATACACACAATTATTTCTATCTTGAAAATATATTTAATCTAGTGTCTTTTGTTCTAAATAAATTTTCACTTTCCCTACGTAATTACCTAGCATATTCTATTTTTTAAGTTTTTATTTTAATTCCAGTTAGTTAATATACATTGTATTACATTCATTTCAGGTGTACAGTGTAGTGATGCAACAATTCCATACATCACACTGTACTCATCACAACCAGCATACTCCTTAATCCCCATCACCCATTTCACCCATCTACTTACCCCCCAGCCTCTGATAACCATCAGTTTTTTCTCTATAATTAAGAATCTGTTTCTTGATTTGTTTCCTTCTTGGTCTCTCTTTTTTTCTCCTATGTTCATTTGTTCTGTTTCTTAAATTCCACATATGAGGGGGTTTCTGGATGGCTCAGTGTGTGAAGTGCCTGACTCTTGATTTTGGCTCAAGTCATGATTTCACTGACTATGGGGAGCCTGCCTAGGATTCTCCCTCTCTCCATCTCTCTCTACCCCTCTCTTGTTCATGCTCTCTGTCTCTCTCAAAATAAATAAATGCATAAAAGAAAATCCACACATAAGTGAAATCACATGGTATTTGTCTTTTTCTGACTTATTTAATTTAGCATTATACTCTCTAGCTCCATCCATGTTGTTGCAAATGGCAAGATTCATTCTTTTTTATGGCAGAATAATATTCCATTGTGTATATATACCACATCTGTATCTGTTAATCAATTGATGGATGCTTGGATTGCTTTCATATCTTGGCTATTAAAAATACTGCTACTAGAAACATTGGGGTGCATGTATCTCACTGAATCAATGCTCTTGCATTCTTTAGGTAAGTACCTGGCACTGTGATTGGTGAGTTATAGGATAGTTGCATTTTTAAGTTTCTTAGGAGAGATGCCTGGGTGGCTCAGTTGGTTGAGCGTCTGACTTCAACTCAGGTCATGATCTCACAATTCATGGGTCTGAGCCCCACATCAGACTCTGTTCTGACAGCTAGCTCAGAGCCTGCAGCCTGTCTTTGGATTCTCTGTCTCCCTTTTTCTCTTACCCTACCCTGCTCATGCTGTCTCTGTCTCTCAAAAATAAAGAAATAAATTTTTTTAAAAAACATTAAGTTTCTGAGGAACCTCCATACTGTTTTCCACAGTGGCTGCACCAGTTTGCAATCCCATTAACAGTGCACAAGGGTTCCTTTTAGTCCACAGGCTCGGTAGCACCTGTTTTTTCTTGTGCTATTGAGTTTCACCATTCTATCAAGTGTGAGTAATATCTCATTTTACTTTTGACCTGCATTTCCCTGATGGCAAGTGATGATGAACATCTTTTATATGCCTATTGGTAATCTAGATACCTCCTTTGGAGCAATATCTAATTATGTTTACTGCTGATTTTTTAACTGGGTTATTTGTTTTTTGGGTGTTAAGTTGTGGAAGTTCTTTGTATATTATATATACTAACACTTTATTAGATATTTCACTTGCAAATATCTTCTTCCATTCGGTAGGTTGCCTTTTAGTTTTGTTGACTGTTGCCTTTGCTGTGTAGAATTTTATTTTGATGTACCCCAATAGTTTGTATTTGCTTTATTTCTGTTGCCTCAGGAGACATATCTCTAAAAAATGTGGCCATGGCCAATATCAAAGAGGTCATTGCCTAGTTCTCATCTAGGATTCTTAAGGTTTCAGGTCTCAAATTTAGGTCTCTAACCCATTCTGAATTTATTTTTGTGTGTAATCTAAGAAACGGTCCAGTTTCATTCTTTTACATGTTGCTGTCCAGTTTTCCCAATCCCATTAGTTGAAGAGACTGTCTTTTACCCACTGGATATGCTTTCCTGCTTTATTAAAGATTAATTGACCATATAGCTGTGAATTCATTTCTACGTTTTCTAATTTGCTCTATTTGTCTACGTGTTGATTTTTGTGCCAGTATTATACTGTTTTGATCACTACATTTTGTAATATAACTTGAAGTCTGGAATTCTGATGCTCCAAATTTGCTTTTCTTTTTTAAGGTTGCTTTGGTTATTCAGAGTATTTTGTGGTTCCATACAAATTTTAGGATTGTTTGTTCTAGCTCTGTGAAGCATGCTGTTGGTATTCGATAGGGATTGCACTAAATCTATAGATTGTTTTGGGTAGAGACATTTTAAGAATATTTGTTTCTCTAATCCATGAACATGGAATGTCTCACCAGTTTTTATACCATCTTCAATTTCTTTCATCAGTGTTTTATGGTTTTCACAGTAGAGTCATTCACTTCTTTGGTAAGGTTTACTCTAGATATCTTACTGTTTTGGGTACAGCTGTAAATGGGATCAATTCCTTAATTTCTCTTTCTGCTACTTCATTATTGGTGTATAGAAATGCAACAGATTTCTGTATGTTGATTGTTGTATCCTTCAACTTTGCTGAACTTGTGTATCAGTTCTAGTAGTTTTTTGAAGTCTTTCAGGTTTGCTATGCCAATATCATGTCATCTGCAAATTGTGAAAATTTTACTTCTTCCTTAATGAGTTGGATGCCTTTTATTCCTTTCTGTTGTCTGATTGCTGCGCCTAGGTCTTCCAGTACAAACTAAGTTGAATCAAAGTAATGAGAGTTGACATTCTTGTCTTATTCCTGACCTTAGGGGAAAAGCTCTCAGTTTTTCCCACTGAGGATGATAATATCTCTGGATTTTTCATAGATGGCCTTTATTATGCTGAGGTATGTTCCCTCTAAACCTACTTTGTTGAAGGTTTTTTTTTTTATCATGAATTGATGTTGTATTTTGTCAAATGTTTTTTCTGTGTCTATTGAAATGATCATATGGTTCTTATTCTTTCTCTTATTGATGTGATGCATCACATTGATTTCTGAATATTGAACCACCCTTGCAACTTAAGAATAAATCCCACTTGATCATGGGGAATGACTTTTTTAATATATTGCTGGATTTGGTTTGTTAGTAATTTGTTGAGGATTTTTGCATCTATGTTCATCAGAGATATTGGCCTATAGTTCTCTTTTTTAGTGGTATCTTTAACCAGTTTGATGTTAGGATAATGGTAGCCTCATAAAATGAATTTGGAAGTTTTCTTCCTTTTCCATCATTTGAAATAGTTTTAGAAGAACAGGTACTAATTCTTTAAATGTTTGGTAGAATTTGCATGTGAAGCCATCTGGTCCTGGCCTTTTGTTTGTTGTGCAATTTTTAATAAGGATTAAATTTCTTTGCTGTTTATCAGTCTGCCCAAATATTCTAATTCTTCCTATTTCAGTTTTGAAGATTTACATATTTCTAGAAATTTGTCCATTCTTCCAAGTTATTGAATTTGTTGGTATATAGTTTTTCCTAATATTCTCTTATAATTGTTTCTATTTCTGTGGTGTTGGCTGTTATTTCTCTTCTCTCCTTTCTGATTTTATTTACCTGAGTCTGTTCTCATTTTTCTGGATAAGTCTAGCTAGAGGTTTACTAATTTTATTTTTTTTCCCCAAAGAACCAGTTCCTGGTTTCACTAATTTGTCCTATTGGTTTTAATTTTTAATTTCTTTTTATTTATTTCTGCTTTACTCCTTATTATTTCTCTCCTTCTGCTGTTTTTAAGCTTTGTTTATTGTTCTTTTTCTAACTCCTTCTGGTGTAAATTTAGGTTGTTTATTTGAGATTTTTTCCTGTTTCTTGAGGCCCAGCATATTCTTGGTTTATTCAAAAACCGTATCTTTCTATCATCTACTATGAAACATACAAACATAAAATAGTCTTACATTTGTTAATGTTTTCTCTGTATGTTTTTAGCACTGAAATTAGAAAGTCCCTGACCAGTAACCTCAGCAGCATTGCTGAGCTAAAAAATTCAAAGGACCAAAGATGAAAGCAAATCCAAAGGTATTTTCAGCTTAAATCAGCACTAAAGGTCGACACAAAACTTGAGTATTATCTAAGTGAGTAATTATGGATTAAGAACTCTCAGAAGAATGAAAATATGGAAAATAAAATAACTTTTCTTAAAATCTGAGAGAACTGGTACAATCTGCATAGTTATAAAAGTAAAAATTAAAGTGATGGTTGACCCAAAAATTCCACTCCTAGAAATTAATTAAGGAAATAATTACATTTGTAGCAAAACAAAGTTTACATACATATGACATTTTTATGCATTATTTATAACATGAAATAGTATAAATGAATTAAATGTAAAAATAAGAAACTATTGTTCATGCCCACCCAGGGATGACAAAAACAAGCAAAACCAAGAAACTATTAATTAAAATAAGGTACATACTACCATGATTATCATTAATTCATAAAAAGCATATGGGCAACAATATTTTTCAAAATGGAAAATCAACAAAAAAGGAAAATGATCTATATTACTAAGTTCACAGTAATGCATGATATAATTTTGTAATAAATACACGCATAGATTTACATCGGAAAATATTATAAAAACATTCTATAAAAAGTACAGTCTGCAAAACGCCATTACCTTGTTTAATGGCATTATTAATGATTTGCTTTTTCATTCTGTTTTTAGTTTAGGCACATTTATATATTCTAAGTTTTCAAAATTAAACATATATTATTTTGTTATTAGAAAAAAGTTATAAAACAAAAATAGGAAGAAAGTCATGAAATAATAGTTGAAAATTTGAAAATATTTCATTTAGCTCTTGTCTAACATGATTTCACAGACTTGGCACAGGCTACCACGGAGGAATTTTTGTCCTCCAACATCAGTCATTTATGTTTCTTATAATTATAATTATTTCTTTGCTATTTAGCTAATCTTAAATAATTTTATAAAAATTGAATGAAAAGAAAATTAAAATATATTACATAACTAATTTTTTACACAAATCATCCACTATAGTCAGTAAATATCTGAAATACATTTTCTATAACAAAGTAAAATTGACAACACATCATTTTGAGGGCTTATAATTAAAATGACTCCTATTTAACTCACAGTATTAGTAAGTATTTTAGTTTCTTTTTTTAATGTATATCTATTTATTTTTGAGTGAGAGAGCACAAGGGGGTGCAGAAGCAGAGAGAGAGAGGGAGACACAGAATCTGAACCAGTCTTCAGGCTCTGAGTTGTCAGCACAGTGTCTGCCACGGGGCTTGAACTTACAAACTTTGAGGTCATGATCTCAAGAGCAATATAAAAAACTCAGGATGCAAACATATCTCTTACACTTCTAAATTGGAAAATGACTTCAAATTAACTATCCATATGATCTTTGCATTATAGATCAAATTTAAAATTATATTTGTTCATGCCTAGAGGTAGAAAGAAAAATACAAAACAAGAGAGAAAGAAGAAAGAAAGAAAGAAAGAAAGAAAGAAAGAAAGAAAGAAAGAAAGAAAGAAAGAAAGAAAGAAAAAGAAAGAAAGGAGGAAAGAAGGAAGGAAAGAGAAAGGGGGAATGGGGAAGTGAGGGGGAAAGGAAGAAGGAAAAAGAGAGGAAGGAGGAAAGAAAGGAAGGGGGGAGAGAGAGAAAGAGAGGAAGAGGAAGAAGAAGGAGAAGTAGGAAGAGGAGAAGGAAGGAAGGAGGAGGAAGAGAGAAAGGAAAGGAAGAGAAAAAGAAAGAAAAAAGTTATCTCTTTAAAACCAGGTAACCTGGAAATCTGACGCAGCTATCCTATAACCATGGTCAGCGGTGATCAAAAGAGGTGCAAAGAATTTCAGGAACATTATCAGCATCTTTAGCTTAAAAAGACTAAAAGAAGGTGCTTTATACCCTTTGCCTTTGCCCATTATTTAAAAAACTTAAAGCTTTAACAGAAAATCTAATGTAATATCTTTTTCTTCTTTTACACATGTGTGTTTGGGTTTCTTTTTCTTTTTTTTTCTTTTTGGGGTCTGCTGTATTATTGACATTAATACTCCCAATACTGTTATTTGCAATGCTCATGTAGCAGATTAAAGGACAGTCAGAAAGGTAAGTAGAGGCTTAATCCCATTTATCTATTTCATCCATCCCCCTAACCTCCTGCCCTCTAGCAACCACCAACTTGTTTTCTCTGTTTGAGTCTGGTTTTTGATTATTTGTTTGTCTTTTTTTATTTGTTCTATTTCATAAATTCTTCATATGAGTGAAATCATGTGGAATTTGTCTTTCTTTATTGGCTTATTTCACTTAGCATTATACCCTCTAGGTTCATCCATGTTGTTTCAAATGGCAAGATCTCACTCTTTTTTACAGCTGAGTAATATCCCTCTGTGTGTGTGTATGTGTGTGTGTGTGTGTGTGTGTGTGTATCACATATTCTTTTTCCATTCATCTATGGATAGACACTTGGGTTGTTTCCATATTCTATCTATTACAAATAATGTTGTGCTGAACATGTATCTTTTTGAGTTGGTTAAGTACAGGAATTTCTTGTTCGCAATTCTGGAGGCTGAGAAGAACAAGATTAAAGTACTTACTGGCTGATTCAGTTCTCCAGGGTAGAAAACTTACTTCTTGGCTAATGACTACCTTCTCATTTTCTCCTAACATGGTGGAGAGAGAGCAAAAGGAGAAGGAGCTCTCCAGTGTCTCTTAAAAGGACACTAGTCCCATTATGAAGGCCTCACTCATGACCTCAGCCAAACCTAATTAGTTTTCCAAGATTCTATCTCCAAATAATATCATATGGGGGGGGGCAGGATGGGTTCATGGCTTCAGTATTTAAATTTTGGAGGGGACATTACTCAGTCCACAGCACTGCCTAAAATAACAGAGGTTTCAATGACTTAAGAAATGAAGTCCTGCTACCAGGTAATATGCAAATTTTCTGGACTATTTCAGAATATTCTAGTTCTTTGGTTTGATTCCTGGCTCAGCCTCTCAAGATTTGATCCTGAACCATCCCTGGATTCCAGCTTGTTTCTTACTATGTTGTGGTATTATAAATAATGCTGCAATAAACATAAAGGTACATATATCAGTGTGACAGTATGTGAAGCCTAAAAACTGCACACCATTAAGAATGTTCTCTGTGACACTGTCTATAATAACCAAAACAATAAAAGCATCAGAACATTATTCACTCACATTGTTACTGACGTAGAATGCCACCTTATATTATTAAATGGAAATATTGGTTAAGAAAAAGAAAAGAGAGACAGAAAAATATGTATTCAGATAAGTTACCTAATATGAAATGATTTATAATTATGTGATGAGTATAGCAACTTAACTCCAAATTCTTAAGGTGATTAAATAGATCCCCCCCAAAAAAAGCATGACAATAAACTACTCAGGATGAAATAAAAAAATGGAAATAAGTACACATAAGCTAAATTTAAAAAATGAAAGAGCAAAAACAGGGAAGAAAGGAATAAAATGATGTCAGCCTTTATTGATGTAAGATAAAGATTGATGCATGCTATATACAGTGAATGAGTAATTTTATTATGCTTAATGATACAAAAAGTGGATCCTGGGCCATCTATACACATTACTTAGTTCTGGGAACCAAAAAGTGATCACTGCTATGAAAATAGCCATGAGGTAAAAATCACATCCCATTTATTGGCATGCAAATGTGCACACCAAGCCTAGGAGGGTTAATATTTCTTGGTCAAATAAAATCTGTTCAAAATAATGTGGAGGGGTTAGAAGTGCATATTCCTCAACAGAAGTGTATGAAGAAAGAAAACATGATATAGCTATTTATAAGAAGCAAAGTAGCAGACAGTTGAAAATCAGTGTTAGATTTTTATATTTGGAGGATTTCTGCAACTAGATAAACTAGACAAACATAATACAGATGTGCCTGTGGTAAATGTTATTTACAATTCAACAGATTTTCCATTGACAAAAATGTGATTAGAATTTTTAAATAATGCAGTAAAGCCTTTTCATAAGGCTAAAGATGAGAAAGATGAAGAAACTTGCTATTTTGTACATGCTCTGTTGAGAAATTATAATGGGAATATTTAGGTAATAATGACCTATATCTATTTACACAGCAATGAGGTACCAGATGAACTGATATCATCTTATATTATACAATGACTTTTTCAAAGCTTTGGTTGAGTTTGCTACCTTCCCAGGAAAATAACACTTCCAGAAGATTAAAACAAAAACAATATTGTAGACGATTTAGGTTTATAACCTGTGTTGATATATAATATCATTTGAAGAGTTTTACAAATGAGAGAATGAATACTCTGGTTTCTCTTCAGATCGCATAAATCTTTGGCCTTTTACAAATGAGAGAATGAAGGTTTGGAGAGATTAAGAAATTTACCAAAGTTTACAAGATAATATATTACAAAGTCAGGATTCAAGAACATAAAAAAAAAAAAAAAAACAAAGTCAGGATTCAAATGAAGTTTTGAATAGCTAGAACCTGGCTCTGTAGAAAATGGCATATATGCCATTTTAGTGGCATAAGCCTTTTAGTCTGAGGGCCCCAGAACTGATACTGTGGTGGTCTTACAAATAGTTTAAAGAGAGGGCTTCACCTGCCTCTGTCACATTACCAAAGAAATATCTCCCTCCTTTTAAAAAGCATGTATCAAAGGAACAAATTTAGAGTAATATGCAATTTGTGGCCTTTCATTGCTGTTTTCCATGACAATGCATTTTCCAAACATCTTTTCCTGCTACAGAAATACTGGATACAGATTATTTGACTGACCTATTCAAGATGTCCCTCTCTACCATTCCTTATGCTTTTAAAACTGGAATTGAAAAAGGATAATCTTGTGGGTATTTCCTATTATTTGTCTAAGTAATATTTAAGTGACAGGGATCAGTAAATCAAGAATTGGTTGAGGCACTATCTCAAATACATTTTAAGGAAAATATTCAAGTCAATATATCAGATCTAGTATTCTGCTTTAAAAAAAAATTCAAAGAACGGTTATTTCTTAGGATCTATGACTCTACTGTCAGAATGTAAAGCCCTGAGCATCCTGATTGACCACAATGAATTTCAATATACTCTTACTGAATTGACTTTTAAGGTAAGTGGACACCCAGCAGTATATTTTTAATGTTTATAGGCATGTACCAGGTATCAGTTCTAAAAGAAGTCCTCTAAGAGAAAATAATTAAAAGATCAATATACTCTTTTCCCAAAAACTCTTCTATAACAGGCAATTGTGTTCTATCCAAACATCTAGTTTTTATGGGACTCACATAAAATTAAAGTTAATAAAGGGGCAGAAGCATTTTAAGATCAGCAAGGATCTACAGGGGGAGGCGAGGCTCAAGCTCTGTACCCTCAAAGTCAGACACTAAAGAAGGGAACTAACGTTTATTGAGTACCCACTTTGTTCAGGTAAGTGTTATGTTTTGTCTGAATTGAATCTTGTTTAATCATCCCAATGTATTTTGATATAAGTATCATCATCTCTGTTTTGTAGATAAGAAAACTGAGGTTCACAGAGAATAAAGATCATACACCTAACATAGGGCAAAACTGGAATTCAAAGTCAGCTGGCTCATTATGCCTTCTCTAAGGTTCTGTCACAGCCCTATGCCTCATCAGTTTGAAACTAGTTCTATCACATCAACCATGGACAGTCTAGCTGACCCTCCCAAGAAATTTTGTTTGGATTCTCTGGATTCTAATGTGGATTTCATACGTACTCCACTTATTCTGGAGTGCTACCAAAGCTTTGGCCAGTTTAGGTTCCAACTCTTCTTGCTTGACTCTGACTATAGCTCCCCTCTTGGCCTCTCTCTCCATATACCTTCTCTGTCTTACCCTCTCCTTGAATTCCTAACCAGCAGCTGTAGACTATTTAATAAATCCACATAAGCATTCCCCCTAATTGTTTTTTTCAGGCATATTAATTCAGAGCTACTGAGAAGATAAGCCCCTTGAGGGTAGGAAATGTTTTATATTCATTTATATATCCCATAAATCTAATACAATGTCTGGTACAGGGAAGCTCTTAAATATTTTTTTAACAAATGAAAGAATGGAGGGACGGATGCATGGATGCATGGATCAATGGACAGTTGGATGGATAGATGGCTGAATGACTTTATCAATGAACACTGGGCTAAGGTGCCTGAAACTGACTCTGAGTTTTCTGCTTCCTCTATCTGACTATAGGCCCTAGAAACAAAATTTTGGGGTCTAAATCCTAGTTCCACCAAGAGTGATATGAATTTTGGTATGTTATTTAACTTTTTTGCCTCAGATTCTTGCTTTAACAAAAGGGGATAGTGATAGAACCCACAACAGGGTAGTCGTAAGGATTAAATGAGAGAATTCATATGACATCCTTAAATAACCTTGACAAAATATAAGCACTCAAGTGCATCTCTCTTTTACCTTATGTTGTGTATAATTGTAACCACTGTCAATAAAGTTTTACTTTTTGACTTTTAGTGGACACTTTTTTATGACTATTATAGTCATATGTATGACTATAATATAATGAAATTGACTGCTGTATGAATATTTCTTCCATTGGGTCTATAACAGCCTCCATACAACCTCAACACTTTTGTTCTAGATCAGTCCTTTAAGGATCTTCTTCCACATGAAAAGTAAAGATTTTCATGTTCCCATTGTCATTATTTTTTGTTTTATGCATCCCTAATAATTAAAATTCTAAATTCCTTATATGTGTTCATTCATTGCCTCCCTCATTCACTCATTAAAAAACATATATCATCTATTATGCTCCTACAGTATGCCAGGCATTCTGCTATAGAATGTAGAGATGAATGAAATACGATTTCTCCCCTCAACAAACACATTTCTATGCAGGACATAGACATGATTTTGTGTATTTTGGTCTTTCTGGTCTCTATTCTTCAAATGCTCTCAAGTTTGTCTATATTCGTCACAAAGGAGCACAACATCTGATCAGCATTAAGTAAAGCACACTTTTTTCTTACATTAATCTCTAGACGGGAGGGAACCAGAGGCTGGGACACATTGATCTCTTCTATATAAACATAGTCCCACACCAGCCCACATGGGCCATGGTAGGGGTGGGATGCACAAGGAAGGGGATAAAAGCAGATCCAAATGGTGGGTGCCTTTTTATTTAGTCTCTCTTGAGGTTTTCCCTTTAATGGATTCATTGTGTTTAGTCTTTCATTTCATATTCAGTGCACAAAACAAACAAACAAACAAAAAATTCTAGAATCTCCACCTTCTTGAGAGAAAAACCTTTTTCTTACCCCTTGGCCCTTAGAAACCAATCAGAAACCACGGATAAGTCTCAGGACACAGGAGATAAAAATGTACAACTTAAGCTTAATGTTCTAGGCCTTATGGAGAAATACTTTCTTTTCTTTGGCAATTCAATTCTTTGGGACAATTCTCTCCCTTCAAAGGAACTTCAATGGCATGACAGCTGCAACAAGATGTAACTTTATGAGCAAGAGAGGTGTTCAGGATGCTAGTCATATTCTATCAGTAGGTACATTTCACTCTGAAGGAGATAGACATTCAGCTTTCCTGTACTACATTCACCAAAGCCATATATAATGACTGTAGGTGGCCAGTGCTATTGATTGAGAACCATTTTACCTAAAAAGACCAAAGCCAAGCCAAGAGTGCATGGAATTTGCTGAGGACTCTAAGAGTGTAGCCCCTTCTCAGACTTTGTGGTGCTAGACATCTTTTCCTGTCAAAGCAGTATTTGTCACAGGGTTTTTTCATGAGAAAAGTACAATAAAACTTTGGTTTGTGAGCATAATTCATTCTGGAAACATGCTACTGATCCAAAGCACTTGTACATCAAAGCAGATTTCAAGAACCATTGGCTCAGTTGTGATCATGTGATGTTTGGGGTCATGTACCACTCATGTTGCAAGACATCGCTTGTTTATAAAGTTAAAATGTATTAAAAATGTTTGCTCATCTCATCAACACTCGCAGAACAAGTTATTCACAATCCAAGGTTTTACTGTACTTTCTTTTAGATCTCATGGATATAATTTCCCAACAGTCCAAACTACTGTTGTTAAATTTCTGCTTTATTTTGTGCTTAAAATTGTCCCATGCCTTCCCACTACCTAAATCCTTAGAGATCAATGCCAGGTTCTTAACAGTCTGATCATCTCTATGCTCCAGTCTTAACCTTGCACCATGTTCTACCATGTCCTAGCCAGGCTGAGGTTCTTACAGTTCTTAGGGAAAAAAAAGAATAAAGGATATGCTCTCACTCAAATGCAACACCTTTCCCCAATCTACTTACTGCCTTTATTCAAGACTTCTCTCAAATTGCCTGTTCTGAGAAGCCTTCCCTTTCCTACTCAACAAACAAGCCCTCCTTATTCTGTGACATCACATTATGGACGATATATCTGCATGCCCTCAGTGGACCATGAACTTCAAGTATGGTCATTAATGTAGCTTCCATCTATTGAACACATACAATGTGCCAAAACCCAAACAAATCAGGTATTTTACATATGCAACTCCATCTTCTAAACAACTATCAAAACAAATATGTTTTTATCCTTATTGTACAGAGTAGGAAGGGCATGTTCAAATTACATTGCTGTAAGCAGTGGAAGCAGAATTCCTACCCTGGCCTATCTGGCTCCAAGGCCTATGCTTCTTCCATACCTTCACTCTGGTTCCAAATACATACAGTGAAGGCTCATTCGTCTTTGTATCCCTAGTGTGTGGCACATAGTAGGAACTCTTGCCACTCAATAAGAATGTATTGATAGAGTGAAGAAATGATTACATAAGTGTTTCTTACACATGCTTTACTTTCTTTTACTCTGAACTAATCAATGCTGATGAAGAAATATTTGCCACAATGGGAGTCATTTTACCACATTTTCAGCAAAATGTTAGAAAACAAAGCCATTTAGTGTTGTACTACAAATTCTAGAGAGTAAGAACTTTCTGTTCTGGGTAATAACATTTTTTTCATTATTTCCTTAGGGAGCACTTACGTAATTCATATTTAATAAACCTATCTATCTCTTTGTTAGCACTTGATATCAAGTTACATGGAGGCTTCAGACACAGGCCTTCCTTCAAGAGGGCAATGATCTGTCCTCATAGTCTCACTCATTTCTATGTCCCCTAAAACAACCAACAGTGATCCCAGTACAAGGTATTTAATCAGTGTGTGTTGAATGGGTATCATCAAATAATCTGACACAGTAACACCAAACCAATCCAAGCCAAACAAATGCCTGAATATCTGATACCAGGTACAACAATTCCTTTAAACTCCTTTAAAAAAGGGAGTTTCACCCCCCCCACACACACATATGTTAATGTTTAAACCTTTAGGATAATATTTTTATTTTATATGGAAATATTTCTAAGATATGCATATTCCTTTCCTCTTAAGGAAATCACACTTAAAATAATGTAAGCTACTTTGAACCTTACCTATCTCTTTACTCTGTGGTAGAACAATTGCTTCAGTGAGTTTACCAAACACAAAATGGTCTCACACTATGGTGATTTTTACATTTTTCTGTTTGTTTTCTGCATTTTATTTTCTTTTTCTGCCTTATTTGACCATCAAGCTTTCAGATTTCATTCCTTGCGATTGTGGATGTGTCTGCAAATGGCAATTGTTCCCTATATTTAATACCTTTCATTTTTTGAATATTTACTGACAAGCAATGTGCTAAGTACTTTATTTGAATTGTTTTACTTAATCCTGACAAATTTCTAGGAGAGTATATATTGGCTCTGGCTCCTCAAAGTTCTTTTTCTGTTTTTACTGACATGTTCACCATGAATAAAGTGGGGTAGTTTATTTTAGATATCTAGGCCATCACTAAACATGACTAAATTGTTATAATCCCTTTTTCAGAAAGCCTTATCCCAATAATTTTCAGCTAACACCATTACAATGAGAGTAGATACTTCACTGTTTGTCACCCTATTTTCTTACTTAATGTTTTAAATAACACATAACTGGAACTGCTAATGTCTCTCAAAAAGCTCTATGTGATGCCTATATATCAAATAAATACTTGGTATGAAAGACTGGAAGAAGAATAAGGGAATAATTAGTGGCTTTCAAACTGATGGAAAAGAATGTATTTTTGCACTGTGTTACAGAATTATAGTCAATGGGTAGAATTTTAGGAAAGCATGCTTTTATACCATCCATGGGAGAAATTTCTAACAGCTACAACACTCCCATAATGGAAACACTAAGCTCTATATCTCAATACTATACTTTAAAATAACCTGACATTCCAGCCATGAAATTACTGCCTGTTAAAGTATCCCAGGCAAGTATGTGCTTATTTTTTGAAGTTTATTTATTTTGAGAGGTAGAGAAAGAGACAAAGAGAGACAGAGAGAGAGAGAGAGATTGAGAGAGAGAGATAAGGGGAGGGGCAGAGAGAGAGAGAATCCCAAACAGGCTACACACTGTCAGCGCAGAGCCTAAGGCGGGACTCAAAGTCATGAACCATAAGATTGTGACCTGAGCCAAAATCAAGAGTCAGATGCTTAACTGACTGATCCACCCAGGCACTCCAAGCACCTGCTTTAATCTAGTTCTTTCTTACCTAGATCCTTTCATTTACAAGCCAACTACTTCTTTGTTGCAATTGTATTTGCATCTTGTTACTCTGTCTCCAGATTTTCACCACCTCCCTTGTAAACTCCAGCCCTGCCACACTCTCTGCTTCAGACTGCCTAAGAAAATAGTCTGACCTGCTCCTTATTCTACTGGCTAACATTTAGATGACCTGCTCAGGCTTTTGCAATGGTAGAGAGAGTGCACATAATATTGGATGAATATCAAATGGAATTCAAGAGAAAACACCCTGCTTTGGCTAAGTCCTTGGACTGTTTGAACAAAATTCGTAGTATTCTTCAAAATTCTTAGTATTTCATGATACCCCAAGAGGCAGAAAGATTCAAAACTACATATGGCAGAATCAAAGTTAATTGAGTTTGAGTTCATAATTCTCCACTACATTGTCAAATATTATAAATAATAGAATCAATTTCACAGCATTGAGGGAATTAAATGAGATTGTGCATGTAAGAGTTTGGCGTATAGTTAATAAACATGATAAATGCTAAAGGCTCATAACAGTGTTAATTTTAGGACACTAGCAAGCATAATGGTACCAGTTTGGACCTAAAATCCACCACAAGAAGAGAAGAAAAAGAATTAAATGAAGCTCTGCTCTTCATCTGTTTTTTTTTTATGATGAACAAAACAATCTATTGTTTTGAAAAGAATATGGCAGAGTAGTTTAGAAAACGACTATCTAGGTTTGAATCCCAGCTCTTCTATTTACTAGCTATTTGACCTTGGGCAAATCACTTAAACTTTCTGTATCTTTCTTTGTTCATTCATCTGTAAAATGAGAGTAATAGTAATACCTCTCTTATACACCTATTATAGGAATTAGAGAACAATATATGTAAAATGCTTAAGAATTGTCTAGAATATAATAAGCACTGTATAAGTGTTACCTATTATTAAAATGGGTTAGTGCTTACATTAATCAGCATTCTCTAGAGAAACAGAACCAAAAGGAAAAAGAGACAGAGACAAAAAGATTGATTTTAAGGAACTGCTGCTTGCAACTATAGAGACTCACAAGTCTGAAATCTATAGGGCAAACCAGCAGGTTGGAAAATCAGGCAGGACTGGCATTTCAGTCTTGATGCAGTTCCTTCTCTGGGAAACACTAATTACATGAGGCCCACTCACCTCCTCAAGAATTATCTACTTTACTTGAAGTCAACTGCTTATAAATGTGAACCACATGTACAGAACATCTTCAGAGCACCATCTAGATTAGTGTTTCATTACATAACTGGGTATTCCAGCCTGGCCAAGTTGGTATAAAGAACTTAACACCCCTGTACTATAAAGAAGTCTCATGATGATTTTGCATTAAGTATTTCTTTATGAAATTAGTTTAGCCAATGACTTAATGCATTAATGGCTTTGGGTTTGTGATTCACTCCTGTAGACTCTGTACAAGAGACTTGGGTTTTTCTGCTACTGATAAATCTGGTATCATATTAATTGATTCATTTTTCATCAGGTTGTAGAAGATGACAACAAATGTCAAAATAAAACAACTTTCTCCTTTAAATAAGTAACAAAGATTATCCATACATTAAGGCATGATCTTATATTATTTACTTTCAATCACAGCTACATAAATACAAATAAATCATATTTACTAAAGTAATAATGACATTATAACAGAATAGTAATGTCTGTGAACATTTCAGAAAATGTTTAATTCATAGTCATTTAATAGATTTTTCTGGTCCTCAAAATACCCTGGAACTACTATCTGATTCTGTTCTTTGAAAAGGTAAGCTGGATAATCATAGATCTGAAATTTTCTGAAACACTACCAATTTCAACTATCCCTGTTTCTATATGTTTATATAGTTTGAAAACTATAGTCTTTTAGATAAGACAGTAATATAATCTATTTATTTATCTAATGAACACTTACCAATTGGCTACTTGACACAGGAATCCGGACTAGTGCCAAGAAGACATGAACCACATATAAAAGCGCAGTCCCTGTTCCACAATATTGAAGGGGGATTCAAGCCTTCCCACAAATAATTATAATACCATGTGGAAAGTGGCAAGCTTCCTAACAGAGAAAGTAAAAGCTAAACTACTTAAAGCAAGAAGAGAACAACAGTTCCTCTTTACCTATGGCTTCACTTTCTGTAGTTTCAGTTACCTGCAATCGATCACAGGCCTGGAGCGGGTGATCCTACTTCTGACCCTCAGAAGGTCAATAGTAGCCTAAAGCTATGTCACATTCACCTCATTTCATTATTTAGGCATATTATCATTTTATATTGTCACAAGGAGAAAGACGATGTGTACAGAACAATAAAAATATTTTGAGGGTATGTGTATGAGAGAGGGACTATATTCACATAACTTTTATTATAATATTACAATTATTCAATTATATGATTAGTTATTATTGTTCATCTCTTACTGTGCCTAACTGTAAATTAAACTTTATTATAGGTACATATAGGAAAACATATAGGATAGAACTCCATACTATCTATGGTTTCAGGCCTCCACTGAGGGCCTTATTAAAAATCCCCTGCAGATAAAGGGTGGACTACTGTATACTTCCAGACGAGAATACTAAGTCCATTGGAAGTTTCCATATAAAGCTGTCATGGACAGGGCCTAAGGCAGGAAGACTTCCTTGGATGTATTGTATTGCTACATAGGTAGTTTCACATCAAGCTTGTAAAGTATGAAAATTTTGGAACATTTTCATTGTTACATTTTTATCAAGTTATTCATAGTTCTGCACATGAACACATCTCACTCCCTCACCATAATATTTTGAGAACTGCATTGACTTCCATATAATGTAAGCTCCTTCCTCTATGGGAGCAAAACTTTAGAGAATGTGAAGCCTCCTCTATCTCATGTGCCAAGATATCCTGCCTGTTAAATAAAGAACAGGAATGTAAAATGCATAATTGCTAAAATGGCAAAAAAATAACAAATAGCAAAAGAGAACAAGTTAGCAAAATGGGTAAATATCCAACCCACATCAAGTCTACAGCAGGAAAGCATACAGTTACTGCACCCTAATCATTTTCTCCCAAGACTGCTAAGGAATGACCTGTAACATAATGTGTATAATAAGGTTTTATACACAGCAAAGGGTGTAGAACCATATAACATCATTTAGCCCATCACTGTCCCATATTCTGCCACATAATAAGTACATAAAAGGATGGAGTAAGCTATAGACAACCATAACTCATTTCTGTACTTAACACAACTTCCTTTAGAATCTTACTTGTGACTAGAAATCTTTTCCCTGAGCCAACCAGGAGATTTTAAGACATGCTTCTAGTACAATACATATGTAATTTAGCAAGACAGTGTATTTTTCTCTGACATCAAGGTAACCATAGTCAATCATCCACTCAATAAACATTTACTGAATACTTAATGCCTAAGCTCTCAACTGTATTATAGCTGTATGAATAAATATAATACTTGATATCAGGATGTTTGCAAGTTAACAAGTGAATCACTTGAGCAACTAGTTCTATTACGATATGATGAACACTGTAACAGAGGCTTTGAGCAGCACACAGGAGAGAAGAATTTGTTCTACTTGAGGTCATTAGAAGATCGTTGATAAACAAGTAGGGCTTGAAAATATAAAGTTGGAAATTTCCAGATGAAAACTAAGGGAAGAACATCCTCGTCAGAAGAAACAAGAAGAACAAGGATTAAGTAAGATTTAACCCAAGTTTGGGTCAGACTATAAAAGCTATACTCAAGTAAATATAATGCTCAGGAAATGGAACAACAGTAAACAATGAAGATCAGTAGGTACTTTTTACACTGTTGGCTTGTGAAGGTGGATGTAGAAGATTTCACACTAGATGATGTAGATCAGTTAGCCTGTTGCCACGTCTCTCAGTAAGATTCTATGAAAGCCTGAATTAGACCAGCAGCATTGCGAATGAAGAAGGTCAAACTTAAAGAAATTCCAGTGATTAACGTTAGTGAAATTTTATAGTTAAATACTTTTTCACCATCTCAATAATACATCCTTTGTGGCCCTGTATGTCTAGCAAATAGGAATATGATCCAATTTCATTACATTTGAACTGTATTAGGTAGAAAACTAAAATACTGTCATGATTTGGGATCATGTTATTGGAAAATTAGCTAGTGTGCTCCAGAAAATACATATAAATTATTCATAGATAAATGCTGAGCTAACATTTAGCCTCAGCAAAGTAACCACCAGCTTCCTTAGGTAAATAATTTTCTTCTGTAAGTTTGGGTGCATTTTTTTTAATTTAACATAAATTTCTTTTTTATAAATCAAGTTACTATCCATGAGTAATGATACTTACAAAGAAAAATCCACTATTCAGTATCTTCAAGAAGGATAATGTATAGCTCTCCAGGTACCCAGTTGAATTTTCCTAGTGTGACAGCCACCTAATTGGTCTCCCTGCCACCAGTTTCTCCCTTCTCTGATCTATCATGCATGATGCTGCCAGCTTAATCTTCCTCAGCAGAGCTGATAATGCCACTTCCTCGCACAGAAACTTTCTATGGCTCACAGCTGCCGAAAGAACAGAGTCTAAACTCTATTGTATTGTAATTAAAGCTCTCAATCAGACAGCTGGAATCACCTAATCAATCTCATAACTCTTGGCTCTTCTGTCTGCTAAACCTGACTACTGACCACTCACTATACATAAAGCCTTTCCCATCTTCCCTAGGAAGGGCCATGGACTATCAGGCACATGTTTATTAATTCCCATGGCAGTACATTTTCCTCTGTGACTTTGGTCAAGTTACTCAATTTCTCTGAGGCATAGTTTTATCTTCTGCAAATTAGAAATAATATCTACCTACTACCTCAAATCCTATTTAAAATGAGGTAGGCAATTAAACAATAAAATACTTACCTTCCTATATTGCTACAGAGATTAGGAGGTAATACATTAAAAGTGCCTGCCTAATCTAGGGGTGCCTGGGTGGCTTAGTAAATTAAGTTTTGGAGTCTTGATGCTGGTTCAAGTCATGATCTAACGGTTGTGAGTTTGAGCCCCATGTCAGGCTCTGTGCACTCCAGCTCGCTCTCTCGCTCTCTCTCGTTCCTCTCTCTCTCTCTCTCTTTTTCTCTCTTTCTCTCTCTGTCTCTCCTTCCCTCCCTCCTTCTCTCTTCCCCCCTTCCCCACTCATGTGTGCATGCTCACTCTCTCTCAATATATTAATAAACAAACAAACTTAAAAATATATAATAAAAGTGCCTAGCCAAGACTTCGTTTTTAAGCAGCACGTTCTAATACTCTTCCAAGCTGTTGTTCATGCAGTTTCCTTTTCCTCAAATATCTGTCTCTTCAATTCAAGTCTCAGCATTATACATAGCCTGGTACTAACGCCGTCTGGCCATGACATCATCCCCAATATCCTTGTGAAAATGAGCCTTTTTCTTCTATATTATAATAAGAAAATTCTCGGTTTAAAGTCTAATCTCTCAGTCTACCACTTTATAACAAAATAATCCTGGACAAGTTGCTTATCCACAGCTTCCTCATTTCTAATATGAATAGGGACATAAACTTGATCTGGATCACCAAGCCATTTTGAGAATCAACTAAGATAAGTGATATTTTTAAACTATATAATGGTCTATACATATGAGACATGTTCCTCCTACTAAGGCATAAGATCAAATAAAGAGCCTTGGTTTTCCTTATCTTTACAACTGATATAAAGAAAGATAATAAATCCAAAAAATAAAAAAGAAAAGAAAACCACTAGTAGCCAGGTCAGGTACTAGAAGATTGGAAGATGGTACTAAGTGAAAGGAACAGGTCAAAAAAGGCTGGACATAACTGAGGATATGAAAAAAAGATTGCATATCTGAGGTCCACTTTTACACACCAGCCAATGTGTGCAAAGGAGGGTGGCAGCTTAAAGACACTACGCAAAGATGAACACACATAAGCAGATGTTCTGTAGGTGACAAGGGAGGGGAGAGCAGAAGAAAGTGGACAGGAAAAAAGGGGAGAAAAGGGAAGAAGAAACGAATGGAGGGCTGTTTTCATCATTTTTTATAGGACCTAATTGCTGTGCCTCTTGCAGGACTAGTATAATTTTTAAAAATTGAAGTAGTAAGTTAAAGCTTTTCTGAGACCATTCACTTGTCCTTTAAGTTTGCCTTTCCAAGACTATGCCTCTTTCTATTCCATGCCTCTCTCAACTCCTATTATCATCAGGTACTTCCCTCCCACCATCAACCAGGTCCTGGGGCCACCTAAATACTCTTTTCCTCCCACTCTCTCAAACAAGCATAAACAAACAAACAAACAACAACAACAACAACAACAAAAAGACACTGCTCTTATTTAAATGTCAATAGGGAGCTCTGATAAGCTCATTCAAAAGCATACTGACAGCAGTATTGTACTGCCCTACAGCAGATATATATATTTTACAACAACAAGGACCACTATTTCTCGACTCTTCATGAGCCCTACCAAAATATCCACAGAAAGAATTCCAAATAGCAGCAACAGGCATATGAGTACTTAATATGAGTACGCATATGAGAAGGTACTTGCATACTATATAGTAATGATGATGAGATTGTCTATGTTCACATAATGCTTTTGCTTTGTAAAATGTTTTCTCATCTGTTATTTGATCTGATTTCACAGGGGAAAATGATGAAATATGGAAACAAAATCCTATTTTTACCATATATTCTAATATAATAGTTTTATAAAATTCAGTTTTCAAAGCTTTCTTATATACTTCTTTACTTTTGATTCTCCCCAACACATAGGTTTCTTTTCCTCCATTTACTGGTGATGAAGGTGAGCCTCAGAGATGAAGAAAGACTTTCCACAAGATCATTGTAAATGTAGTCAGTATTTATGGCATATTTACTAGGCTCAGGAAATGTACTAAGCATTTTACATCCCTTACATATTGTTCAACCTTCAAAATAGTTATATAAGATAAATCTTATTATTATTTTCACATTTAACAGATAAAGAAACTAAAGTCCAGAAAAGTTAAGAAATTTGGCTGTAACCATACAACTAGCAAATGGAAAGACCAAAATTCAAACACAAAGCTCTCAGATGACTCTTCATTTTTGCGTTATGCCAAGCTGCCTCCTTACTGGCCCAGTGCTGCTACTGCAACACGGTTCTATAATTGTTCAGTAATATAAAAACGCTTTCCTTTTGTTACCCAAGTCAGAACTGCAGGTTTCAGCACAGCACTGCAAGCTCTGTGGAAAAATGACCAATATATATAAATTCTTAAAGCAGACCTGGGGAGAATGCTATGTCCATTTCTTTCACAAAAGAATAAAAGATAGTTAAGTCAAAACCTCTCCATGACTGGGAGCTACAAGTCAGTTAATATAGTGTTGGCAGACAATAGGAGAGTGATATATGCTTCAGTATAGAACACTAAAATAGGAATAAATCACTTACAGCTCAGGAAAAAAATACCTAAGAAACAAACAAAAACTCAAAACTCAGATTATTTGCTTGTTTAAAAACAAGGAATTTCTTTGTTATATTCCTAAAATAGAGGTTGAGTGAATATTTTCCAACCCGTTTCAAAACCTCAACAACATAGAATAGATGCTGGATGATGACTATACTGCTACCATCTTTTCATATCAACTACATATTATAGGTAAAAATGCTATAGAGGCAACAAAACCCTTTTTGACTTACATTTTCTAAAACCTCTTATAAATCAAAATTTAAATTAAGCAGTTAAAATTTTATCTTATGTTGATAAAGTGAGAAGAGAGATCTCTCCCTCTAGGCCTCTGAAATGAAATTTCAAGAACTAGTAGGTGTAGCTCATATTTAAAATCATCCAAGTTGGGGGCACCTGGGTGGATCAGTTGGTTGAGTATCCAACTTCAGCTCAGGCCATGATCTTGCAGTTTGTGCGTTCAAGCCCCACACCAGGCTCGCTACTGTGAGTGCAGAGTTTACTTCAGATGCTCTGTCTCTCTTTCTCTGTCCCTCCACCACTTGTGCATGTGCTCTCGCGCGCTCTCTCAAAAATAAATAAACATTTTTTAAAAAGAGAAATCATTAAAAACTAAACTACAGTAAACAAAACAAAAATAATAAAATGATTCCAGGATGAATGCAAACAGGTAAATGCCACTTTCTTTCAAGACAAGAAAAGTCTAAACCATCATCTCCAGGTCTTTTAAGACTACATACTATTAAAACTATACCAATGCTCTTCTTTGAGAACTCATCTGATATTGTTTCAAGGGAGAGATCAATCACTGGGAGGCACACTACAGGGACATCACAGAATCCAAAATAATGACCCCATTGTCCTTGCTATCCACTTCATTATACACTAAATATATAGCTACGATAAAGATCCCTATGAAAACTAATGACAAGTCAACCCAGTGCAGGTAAAAATAAAATATTTCTCATTTCTAAAAATAAAATAGGTTTTGCATGCCTTTTGGGAAGGTCAGATCAAGTCACTCATATGCTCAAAACCTTCTAATGGCTTCCCATTTCTCTCAAAGTAAAATCTTTCCAATACCCTATAAAGTTGTAGATAATCTCACCCCCCTCTTATCTCTTGGTCCTTACTTTCTATTCTTCTTTCACTTGTTCTCCTGGCTACAGCCAAACAAACTTACCCCAGTATTCTTTGAATATGCCAGGTATGCTCTCCCTGATGACCTGCATACTGGCTATGCTGTCTATCTTGTATGGTCTTCACCCACATAATCTCACAAATAATTCCTTCATATCCTTCAAGCTTTTGCTCAAATAGCACCTTGTCATTGAAGCCTATGCTGACTACTCAATTAAAATTGCTTTCTCTTATAACCAGCACTCCTAATGCCTATCAAACAGATTTATTTTTCCAATACCAGTCATCCTATATTAATACATTATATACTTTATTTAATTTTGATAATCATTTACTGTTTGTCCCTTTTTAGAATATAAGCCCCATGAAGGCAGGAATATTGTTGATATATATCTAATACTTGACACATAATATATACTCAACAAATATTGACAGAATAAATTAATGAATGAATGTTATTATCCTCAGTAAGAACTGAGGTTTGGTGAATCATCCAGAAAATGACAGTTTTTATAAACTATGACTATGAAAACTGGAGTCAGACAATGAGGATGGACAGCCTGAATAACAAGATCTTCAGCTGGAGATCTTCGGAAAATGTTGCCTCATAGGGCTGAAAATAGCAGGAATCTTTCCTTCACTAGGACCCTCTAACAATCTGAAGGGATAACATCCTGCTTGTTGAATAATTATCCCAAACCCACACCCAGGAATTCTAATATCAACAAAGTAGTCTCTTTAGTAGATTATAGACAGAAGATTAAGCAGAGAAACTGATGCTGGTCATTTCTCTCTGCCTTAATAGCCTTCCCCTGGATGGGGGGAGGGGGGGCATGCAGGAAGAGATGAAAAGGAGGTTTTCTTCTTCATCTTCTTGAAAAGTGGTAATATGGAAAGACCATACCACCAAATAAGGGTCAGAGGGACAACCAATATAGAACATAAACTTTATTCTAAAAATCTTTGTAATAGATAACACTTGATCTAACCAACTTCTCCTTTCCACTTCTAATAAAAGAAACTGTACTCAAAAAATAACTCCTATTATAAAAATGGAAGTAGACTAAACCAGACAGTCATATTAGAAGAAGACTATTAGGGAAATACAATCAAGCAACCAGCTATGGAGAGTTAAACCAGAATTATTTTATGTATGGAGATACATGCTACCTTCAGAATATTTCAGAGTACATTTTTCTTGTTGTTGTTATCCCTTTCTTTCTTAAGCCAATCTTAGAAGGGATCACAGATCTGTTGTAAAAACCCAGAGGAAATGCAATGGGATTAAATACATGTAAAAACATTTAGAACAGTGTCTGGCATATAAGTGGCATTATATAAATATTTGTTATTATCTGTATTTCTAATCTCAATTCTATAATAAGCAATCTTTCACACAAACATTTGCCGTATAGAAAAGTTGCTAGAGGGAATATGTCAAAATGCTACCAGGGTTTAAAATTTACTTCAGAGTGAAGAATTACATGACTGAATTTCAATCTTCTTACTTTCCCTACTTACTTAAAGTGTTCTACACTCCAGTCAAACAGAACTAGATGTAATTTCCCATATGAACCCCATGCCTTATCATTTCTCTAGCTTAACTCAAACTTTTCAGACTGGAATGCCCTTTTTGCCTATTTCATCCATCTTCCAAATCATTTTTTTGAGGCAATAATAATACCAGTTAAGAACTACTGAATGCCTACTGTATTTCAGGCACTATATTAAGTACATTATATAGATAATCTCATTTAACACATTTGAACCCCTCTGATATAAATACTGATATTATCCTGCTTTAGTGATTAGGAATCCACAGTTTAGAATGGTTGATAACTTATTATCAGTGCTCTAGTCACCATTTTGATGGATTCATACTTAAAAATCCAGCCTCTCAACTAAAAAAAATTTGTTGAGGTCAGGGTCAATGGAAAAACATATTTTAATTTTAGTGTCTCCAAATAAATATATATCTAGCACAGAGCCTAACAAAATACATTAGCTTCAACAATAAATATTTAAATGAAAGAATTAATGGATGAGTGAGTCATTCTATCAACTGTCACTTGTAATATGCATTTATTCTAAAAATACTGTGGGCTCTCATGGAAGAGCCTAAAAATGTAGAGCGAATTTTAGTATATTTGTAGAAAAAAAAACCCTGTAAGCTAAAATAACAGAACTAAATTTCTCAACAAATGATTGATAAAATGGGGGAATATTCTAGAGTCTGAAGAAAAACAATAAACAAAACACAAAAATCCCTTCCCTTATGAAACTTACCTTTCACTGAGAGAGCAAATGGACATTTAATTCTTATAAGACTCCCATTTTAGAGGAAGAAACTATGATCTAGCGGGGTTAAGTAATTTCCCCAAGTCACACAGTCAGTAAGTGGTGAAGCCTGAATTCCTCCCAAAATATTATGACTCTAGAGTGCTTTCTCTTAACAACTAGGTCATAATGTCTCTCTGATAGATGATGACAAGTGCTTGAACAAAAACAAAGCAAGGAATTGGAGTTCTGTATAGGTGAGGTTATTTTTTTATGTTTATTTATTTATTTTGAGAAGGAGACAGAAAGAGAGAGAGAGAGAGAGAGACAGAGAGAGAGAGAGAGAGAATCCCATGCAGGCTTTATGCTAACAGCAAGGAGCCCAACACTTGGGCTCGAAATCATAAACCATGAAATCATGACCTGAGCTGAAATCAAGAGTTGGCTGCTTAACCAACTGAGCCACTCAGTTAAATAGAGTGGAGTAGGACTCACTTGAAAAGAATTCACCCTCACCCCAAGCAACTATCTGGAAAAACAGCATTTCAGGCTATTCTTAAAAGAGGAAACAAGTGCAAAGAAATCAAGACTCTATGTGTCAAAGGAGCAGTGAGGAGGATAGGGAAGCCAGACAAGCATGAGTGAGGATAGAGTAATAGGATTAAATCAGAGAAGTAACTAGGGTCATGACTTGTTGAGCTCTACAGGCAATTGTAAGGAACTTAGCTTATACTTTGGGAACACAATGGGACGTTTTTACAAAGCAGTGACACCATATTGTCTATATTCTACCAGAAATGCTAAAGACCTTACTTTTACAGAGGTGTCTCAATTGCATGTACACTGTTTGAAGATAGGGCAGTAGAAAACCAATCACTTAAACTTATATTAAATATTATGAAGTGTCAGTATATGTTACAAAACTCCAATCTCAGTTTTCCATCACTCCTGACTTATAGCAAAAATTGAAAGGGGCACCTGGGTGGCTCAGTCAGTTAAGCCTCCGACTTCAGCTCAGGTCAGATCTCACGTTCATGGGTTCGAGCCCCGCATCAGGCTCTGTGCTGACAGCTAGCTCAGAGCCTGGATCCTGCTTCGAGTTCTGTGTCTCCTTCTGTCTCTGCCCCTCCCCCTCTCATGCTCTGTCTCTCTCTGTATCAAAAATAAATAAAGCATTTAAAAAAATTTTTTTAATTGAAAGCATGGAAATCCTATCGCATAGTCAAAAATATCAGACTACTAAGTTGGATTGAAAGATAAGATGTGCAGAATTTTTCACAAGGATATTTTAAAAGCAAACTTTTCACAAGGTTCAAACTTCCAGTTATAAGTTTAAAGAATCCTAGGGACATAATGGACAATATGATGACTACAGCTAACAGTGCTGTATGGTAGATTTGAAAGTTGGGTAGAGAGTAAATTCTATGAGTTCTCATCACAAGGAAAAAGGATATTTTTCATTTTTATTTTTTGTAAATATATGAGATCATATTAACTAAACTTATTGTAATAATCATTTCACAATACATTGTAAGTCAAGTCATTATCCTATATACCTATAGGATATAGGTATATACACAGTGCTGCATGTCAATTATATCTCAATAAAACTGGAAGGAAAAAGAAAACTTTTGTTGAGTCTTAAGATTCACTTTATTTTTTTCTTTATTTTTAGAACTTAAGTGATTTCTACCATTCTCTTTCCTTCATAGCAAATTTTCTTGCAGCAAGCCAAACATTAAGATTCAAGTTACAGAATTATGTGGGAAACAAAGGCAAAAGAAAAAATTAAATTTCCTTAATACTTACAGCCTACTGATAAGTCCTTCAGACAGAGTGACCTTCCTGTAGGAACTCAACTGCCTTGATGTTAATATTTTGTTAAGGGCAAAAGGCAATCTGAGCTTAACATTATCCTGACCTTCAGGATCCTATAAATCTCTGTCAACATATCAAAATTCTTTTGGAAACTTTCTTCATCTCTACCGCCTCCCCAAAATATATATCAGTAATTATCTTCCAAGCATATGGTTCACTGATATATATCTAAAGGGTCTCATGATTAAGGTTTTATTGGACAGTAATAAATGACCTTTTTCTAACAATAACTAGCCCCCCTCAAGGTCCTAGAAACCTTGCTTCCAAAATTCCTTAGAGACTTATGCTATCCCTAACCCTCTCCCAGCTTGAAAGTATGTAATCAGTGTGAGGTGGTATCTCAGTGTGGTTTTAATGTGTATTCCCCTTATGATGAGTGACGCTGAGCATCGTCTCATGTGTCTGTTGGCCATCTGGATGTCCTCTTTAGCTGATGAATGGATCAAGAAGATGTGGTATATATATATATATGTGTGTGTGTGTGTGTGTGTGTGTGTGTGTGTGTGTGTGTGTGTGCATGCCATGGAATACTATATGGCAATGAGAAAGAATGAAATATGGCCATTTGTAGGAAAGTGGATGGACCTCGAGGGTGTCATGCTAAGCAAAATAAGTCAGGCAGAGAAGGACAGGTACCATATGTTTACACTCATAGATCTAACAGGAGAAACCTAACAGAGGACCATAGGGAGAGGAAGGGGGAAAGAGAGTTGGGGAGAGTGAGGGACACAAATCATGAAAGACTATTGTATACTGAAAACAAACCATGGACTGAAGCAGGAGGGGAAGGGAGGGAAGGGAGTGATGGTCATGGTGGGGGGCACTTGTGGGGAGAAGCACTGGGTGTTATATGGAAAGCAATTTGAAAATAAACTATTAAAAATAAATAAATAAATATAATATAATATTTAAAAAAAAGAAAGTATATAATCAGTCATCCATCAAAATCCCAGTGCAGCCCCTTCTGCCCACAGGTCCTGCCCCTGTGCTTTAATAAAACCAACTTTTTGCACAGAATATGTCTCAAGAATTCTTTCTTGACCATTTTCTCTGAACCCCAACATTTCTACAATATGAGATAACTTTTATAAAAGCAGCAAATCTTTCTGCCTCGATTGCAGGATAGAGTGACTTATTAGTAGTGGATTTTCTTTGCATATCCTTACTACCCTAACCATCCTACATTTGAATTGTTGTATTAGAGGCTTCCAAAACTTCCAGAGGACATACAACAGCACAGATAGCATATTCTCATTTTTAAATTCAAAAGCTATCATCCAGGTGTAAGACTTGAAATATTCACAGGAAAATGCAGTCAAATGGAATGTATTTCTTCCCAATTACACACTCTACTGACTAAAACACCCATGTTAAAAAGAGAACAACCCTACAACCCAGCAATTGCATTAGGGTATTTATCTTAGGGATACAGGTGTGCTGTTTCAAAGGGGCACATGCAACCCAATGTTTATAGCAGCACTATCAACAATAGCCAAAGTCTGGAAGGAGTCCAAATATCCATTGACAATAAATAAATAAAGAAGATGTGATTGATACACACACACACACACACACACAGAGTGGAGTATTACTTGGCAATCAAAAAAATGGAATCTTGCCATTTCCAACTATGTGGGTTGAACTAGAGGGTATTATGCTAAGCAAAATTAGTCAGTCAGAGAAAAACAAATATCATATGACTTCCCTCAAATGAGGAAGTCAAGATACAAAACAAATGAACATAATGGAAGAGAAGTAAAAATAATATAAAAACAAGAAGGGGGTCAAAACATAAGAGACTTTTAAATACAAAGAACAAACTGAGGGTTGCAGGAGGGGTTCTGAGTGGAGAGATGGGCTAAATGGGTAAAACGTATTAAGGAAGACCCTTGTTGGAATGAGCACTGGATATTATATGTAGGGAATGATCACTGGAATCTACTCCTGAAATCATTATTGCACTATATGTTAATTAATGTGGATATAAATTAAATAATAATAACAAATAATAATGATAGAGAAAGAGTAAAAGAAAAGGAAACTTTGCTGCAAACCACATCAACCTGCAGCCCTTTCCCAACCCTAAGTCTTTAAAGAAGTTCCCTGGCACCCATAGAAGACAGGAGAATAAAACAAAAACATTGGTAAAGGAATATTCAGGAGAAGATCCTGAGCAATCTCACAAGATGTTATTATACCCCAGGAAGAATAGGAAGCAGCCAAATGCTCATTTTGCTGCCGGTTTTTACTCATGTAGCCATGAGATACACTGATAAAGATTCAAAAAAATAAAATGTAAGTGAAAAAGCTTTGTGGTTAGAATGAGGAAGGAGAGCAGATGGTAGAGTGGACCTTATAGCTAGAAATCAAGTGGAAACATGTGCCTCGGTTGCATATGCCAACATAAAGGAGTGATGACTCTCAAAGATTAGGAAGGAAATGTCCAAAGAGGAATTATCTCCTTTTGGATGTGGATAGATAATCACGATACTTCCTAGCATGCCTCCCCCGCCAACATCATCCAATCCACCAGGAATCATTGAGGCACTGTCCTCAACACAGTGATACACAATATTACACAGTGTTCCTACTTTCACTAAGATGCTCTGACAGAATATATGCATCAGGGAATTGTTCTCCCAAAGTAAAATTAATGATGCTGGAGGGAAAATGTGGGAGTGATTAAATGTAAAGCAAAAATGTCTTAAGAAAACCCAGAATTGACCTAGTATGTTTTCTGCCTCTCATCAGATTCAAATATTAAGATCATGCTGATTTACAAAAAAATAAAGTTAAAAATTTGATTCAATATCATACTTCTTTAAGAGTCCTCCTGTGCCAGGCACTGTGCTAGACACCATGTGTACAACAGTGCCCTTCTTTGTGGAGCCCTCTGCTGGGGGTGACAGATACCTTCTTAAGAAAATATCACTGACATCTTGCAGCGAAAGCCATCTTAATAAGCCTTTTTTAAAAATAAATGTACTAGCACATATATAATCCTCAAGAAAGCAATATCCCAGTGGTAGATCTTGCCTTATGTGTTTTTCAAACTTCTGTTTCCGGAGCCAATGTACCAGTCACATAAGAATATCATCCTTATTGCTTCAGAGGATAATATCCATGGCTTCCTATGCCAGCTTTGATAAACTAAGGCACACCTGTTTCTTCTCTATTCTGCCCTAAATCCTGGGGAGACCCAGCTAATGAACAGAAAAGGAGAAGCATAATGGAAAATGTGCTTACAGACTTCTTTCTAGTTCAACATGTGCTTCTTGAGCCTGCCACCTGATAAACAGTCTTGTGCAACTGAGGAATCAGAGATAAGGAAGATTTATGATTGCTGCACTTAAAGAGTTTATATAACCTTCCAAAACTGCTTTATATAAACTCAGCTTGTGCAAAGGAAGGAACACAAGGTGAAAATTAAAAAACATAACAAGTCTGTATGCTACATCAACAGATTCTATCCAGGACATTGTCTCTTATTTGAAGGCTTCCCAGTTATAAATTTCATTTTGGCTCCATTTCTCAATTACTGTTCTTCATTTAAACAATAATATCAACAACTTAATTTGGACTTGCTCTTTGAACTTTGACCTTGGAAAGCCAATCCCAACTAAACAAGGTCCTCAGTGTTCCTGGCCCAGTACACTGAGACCCCAAATAAGATACACTCTCCTGCTGTGCCCATCTCCATCTTCAGTGAGACAGACCAGTCAGATCTGTCTCTTCACCTTATATAATCCATTAAGAAAGAACAATCAGACTCAATTCAGAGCACACTGACTGAGTTAGTGAGCATTCATGTTCTGATGTTTTGGATATAACTAGCCAGTTGTCAAATCACCATAAGCTGAGGACTTCCTAAACATTGGGAAAATCTACATTATGTTAACTTTGTCTTGCCTATCTAGATTTTGATATTAAAAAGTAAGTCTTATACCCATGTGAATTTTTTTCTTACCATTCATCTTTATATCACTGGCGTCTGTTGAAAAGCCAAATAAAAGTCCTGAACTAGGGATGCCTGGGTGGCTTAGTCAGTTAAGCATCTGACTGTAGCTCAGGTCATGATCTCACCATTGGTGGGTTCGAGCCCGCATAGGGCTCTCTGTTGTCAGCGCAGAGTCCACTGCAAATCCTCTGTCCCCCTCTCTCTGCCCCTCCCCTGCTCATGCTCTTTCTCAAAAATAGATAAACATTTTACAAAGTCTTGATCTATATGCATTCACTCAGATAATCTTAGATAATCACTTAGTAAACAAAAAATTTGTATTTTTTTTAAATCAGTTATCTAGCTGATGTATTTGTTGAAAGGATATCAATATAAATGAAAGGCATCACAAGCTTTTACATGAATTTACATTTCAGGTAAAACTTTTGTCCCTGAGGAAAAAAATCTAGCTAGCTAGCTAGCTAGCTATAAAGCAAGAGTATGTAAATTGAATCATTTGAATATACATAAGGTCCATACAAATGAACAAGAGACTTAAAACAGAAAAATGAGAAAAGATATGAGCAAATTCACAAAAGAGTAGCTTAATATAGCCAACAAACACAAGAAACTCCTGAAATTCATTAACACTCTTGGAAGTGGAAAGTAAGTTAAAAATGATGCATCACTAGGCTTACCAAACTGGCAAAAATTAAGAACAGCAACACCTATACCTGGGATGAACATGAGGTAAAACTGTACCAACATGCATTATTAGTGAAAATATGAAAGGTGAAATCAATCTGGCAACAGTTATTCAGATTATTAAAAGTATGCATACTCTTAGAAGCAATAATACCACCCCTACAAATCTATCCTATAAAATAAAAATATCAAAACATTTAGAAATACATGAAATCATCAGATTTCACATTAATAGCAATGAGAGAAAAATGAAAACAATAAATTTATATTGAAGGGTGAATACTGAATAAACTATGATACATTCACTATGAAATTATGCATCCATTAGAAGAACGAATTAAAGATATACTGGACAACTGGAAAAACATTCATATAATATAAAGATGTTCTGAGAAAGAAATGTATTTTAAAATTCTGTGTCTACATATTATGTGTGCATGGATATATATAAACTGGAGATAGATATACATATAGATACATGTATATGAATATATAAATACACATTTTTAAAAATTTTTTTAATGTTTTATTTATTTTTGATACAGAGAGAGACATAGTATGAGAGAGGGAGGGTCAGAGAGAGAAGGAGACACAGAACTGGAAGCAGGCTCCAGGCTCTGAGCTAGCCGTCAGCACAGAGCCCGATGCGGGGCTTGAACCCACGAACGTGAGATCTGACCTGAGCCGAAGTCGGAGGCCCAACCGACTGAGCCACCCAGGCGCCCCAATACACATTTTATGAGTGCAGAGGATTAAACACATTAAGTTGTTAAGATAAGATAGGTTAC
>NC_043710.1:65606072-65608400 GCF_006229205.1 Suricata suricatta
TGAAATGAGACCTGACACCAACTCAACTGGAACTGTGGCCCTGCAGAAATCTCTGGCTGGGAGATGTGGTTTGGGCAGGGGTTTATGCTGATCTTCTGGGGAAGGGGCCCGCCACCCTGGGACTGAGGCAAACTTGACTGAGAAGGGCATTCCTGGCAGAGGAAAGGGGAGTGGAGCTTGATGTCAGCTGGAAAGTCAGTGTTGGAACTACAAGTAAGTTAGGAAGCCAGTGTTGGAGCTGTGCTCCTCAGTGTTTATGCTGGGTGGTTGGGAGGGAAATGGTGCCATCCAGCCCCCCTGTTCCTGGAGAGGTATCTCTGTGAACTGTGCCTAACAGCAATGCTCTGCCACAGGCATTCTTCCAATTGCTATTTTCACAGTGTCTGCCCCTGTTGTTGTTTGCCTGCCTTCTCTCCACGAGCAGGCCAGTACCCTCAGGCTTCAATCCTAGCCAAGCTCACTGACCTTTCAAACTCCAGTCTTTAAGTCCAGCTGGTTGCAAAAACTTGTGAAATTCATCTCCTTTTGTTTTCCAACCCATTGGCTTGGAGAAACATTCTCTTTATGTGTTCCCCTGTGTGTTCCTTTCTCACCTTCTCCAGCACTCATGATCCATTTCTCCCTGATACCACCTCTCAGTACTTCCTACCTTTTTCAATGTGGCCTCATCTGTGCTTTGAGTTGTGGAGTTTGTTCTGTCAGGCTTCAGGCCAATTTCTGGGGTATTTAGCTCTTTTATCTCTGTCATAAGGATCTCATTAATATCTTTACTCAAGTCCAATGAATATCCTTATGATAATTGTTTTACATTCTCCATCAGACATGTTACTTATATCTGTTTTACTTAGATATCTGGCCGTGGCCATATGTTGTTTATTTGGGATAGATTTGGGATGTTATTCTTAGTATAAAAATTTTTTTTTAATTTTATTTATTTTTGAGAGATAGAGATAGAGTGCAAGCAGGAGAGGGGTAGAGAGAGCAAGGCAGACACAGAATCTGAAGCAGGTTCCAGGCTCCGAGCTGTTAGAACAAAGCCCAATGCGAGGCTTGAATTCATGAACCATGAGATCATGAACTGAATTGAAGTAGGATGCTTAACTGAGCACACAGGCAGCCCCACCTCTGTCTTGGTATTTTGTCTAAATCTCTGCCTTCTTCTTCAGTGTGGCCCCTTCTCTTTTTTTCTTAGTTTTGGAGTTTGTTATTTCAGTCTTCAGGTCAATTTCTGGGGTATTTCAGATGGTTTGATAGTTATCTCATGTTCATAGGATGAGACAGGCCTAGGGTACTTCAATTCCACTGCCATCTTCTTCTCCTCCTGTTATTTATTTTGTGATTATTTTACACTCTCTCTGTTTTTCAAAGTGTTGCTAAAATTCTGTTTTGCAAGAGCATTTTATGTATGAAATATGTCATCCTATTGTCATAATTATTATAATATTTCTTGTTTTTTGATTACTATTAATTCTACTTCTAGTGCTTTAAAGATTTTTTTAAATGTTTTTATTTATTATTGAGACAGAGAGAAACAGAGCATGAGTGGGGGAGGGGCAGAGAGAGAGGCAGACACAGAATCCGAAGCAGGCTCTGGCTCTGAGCTGTCAGCACAGAGCCTGATGCAGGGCTCGAACCCACTAACTATGAGATCATGACCTGAGCTGAAGTCAGAAGCTTAACCAGCTGAGCCACCCAGGCGCCCCAACTTCTAGTGCTTTTTGACATTTGAAGTGTTTTTAACTTTTTAGTATGAAATTCACCATGCTTGCTTGCTTGCTTTCGTTCGTTCTTTTTCTTTTTCTGCATGTCTTTCTTTCTGTATGTCTTTCTGTCTTTTTTCTTTCTTTTTTCTTTCCCTCTCTCTCTTTCTTTCTGCATGTCTTTCTTTCTGTCTTTTTTCTTTCTTTTTTGCATGTCTTTCTCTCTTTCTTTCTGCATGTCTTTCTTTCTGTCTTTTTTTTCTTTCCCTCTCTCTCTTTCTTTTTTCCATTCCAGCATTAGTTAGCTATTCTCTGATATTTTTCTAGACTTTTATTTTTTTTCTGACTTTTCTGAAATCATTTTTAGTCTATTTCAGAGTCCCATGCATATACCTAATTTTACATATATGATCAAATATATACTTTTTCTTTTAAAGTCAGTCTCTTTTTATGTTTTCCATTTTTGCATGTTTTCCCTTTTATTCACTTCCCACCTGTGTTGCATTAGTTCTGCCCTTCCAACATATAAAGTAACCTATCTTATCTTAACAACTTAATGTGTTTAATCCTCTGCACTCATAAAATGTGTATTGGGGCGCCTGGGTGGCTCAGTCGGTTGGGCCTCCGA
>NC_043710.1:65608500-65616036 GCF_006229205.1 Suricata suricatta
GGGGGGGGAATACTAAAGATTGGAGCAGAAATAAAATGATATAGAAAAAGAAACAATAGAAAAGATTGATGAAACCAGGAGCTGATTCTTTGAAAAAATTAATATAATTGATAAAGAAAAGAAAAGGATCCATATAAATAAAATCACAAATGAGAGAAGAGAAATAACAACCAATACCACAGAAATATAAACAAGTATAAGAAAAATATTATGAAGAACTATATTCCAACAAATTAGACAACTGGAAGAAATAGATAAACTACCAAAATGGAAACAGGAGAAAATAGAAAATTTGAACAGACTGATAACCAACAAAGAAATTGAATCAGTAATCAAAAATCTCCCAAAAGACAATGGCTTCATAGGTGAGTTCCACCAAACATTAAAGAAGAGTTAATAGCTTTTTTCTCAAACTATTCCAAAAAAATAGAAATGGAAGGAAAACTTCCAAATTCATTCTATGAGGCCATCATTACCTTTATACCAAAGCCAGACAATGACTCCATAAAAAAGAGAACTACAGGCCAATATCCCTGGCTAACATGAATGCAAAAATTCTCAACAAGATACTAGTAAAGCAAGTCCATTAGTACATTGAAAGAATCATTCACCACAATCAGGTGGGATTTATTCCTGGGCTGCAAGTGTGGTTCAATCTTCACAAATGAAATCAATCAATGTGATACATGACATTATAAAATGAGAAGATAAGAACTATATAACCTCTCAATAGATGCAGAACAAGGATTGGACAAATTATAAAATCCATTCATAATAAAAACCTTCATCAAAGTAGGGCTAGAATATAAGAAGTAGCATATATGAAAAATTCACAGCCAATATTCTCAATTGGGAAAAACTGAGAGCTTTTCCTCCTTGATCAGGAACAAGACAGGGATTGCTCTCTCACTGATGTTATTTAACACAGTACTGGGAGTCCTAGCCTCAGCAATCAGACAACACAAAAAAATAAAAGGCATCTAAATCTGCAAGGAATTCATCAGTTGCAAATGATATGATACTCTCTATAAAAAACTCAGAAAACTCCATGAAAAAAATTGCTAGAACTAATAAATGAATTCAGTAAATATTTGCAGGATACAAAATGAGTGTACAGAAATCTGTTGCATTTTTATACAGTAACAATGAAGCAGCAGAAAGAAGGATTAAAGAATCAATCCCATTTAAAACTGCATCAAAAACAATGAGATATCTAGGAATAAACTTAACCAAAAAGATGAAAGACCTATATTCTAAACACTATAAAACACTGATGAAAGAAATTGAAGATGACACAAAAATGGAAAACATTCCATGCTCATGGACTGGAAGAACAAATATCATAAAATATCTATATTGCCCAAAGTAATCTACATATTTAATGTAATCCCTATCAAAATACCACCAGAATTTTTCACAGAGTTAGAATAAGCAATTTTAAAATTTGTATGGAACCACAAAAGACTCTGAATAGCAAAGCAATCTTGAAAAAGAAAAGCTAGAGGCATCACAATTCTGGACTTCAAGTGACACAGTTGTGGTAATCAAAACACTATGCTATGGAGCGCCTGGGAGGCTCAGTCAGTTAAGCGTCCGGCTTTGGCTCAGGTCATGATTTCATGGCTCGTGGGTTCGAGCCACGAGTTGAGGTCTGTGCTGACAGCCCAGAGCCTGGAGCCTGCTTCAGATTCTGTGTCTTCCTCTCTCTCTGTTCCCTCCCTGCTTGTGCTCTCTCTGTCTCTCAAAAATAAATAAAAAACATTAAAATTTTTTTTAAAAAAAACCACTATGCTACTGGCACAAAAACTAATATATAGATCAGTGGAACAGAATACAAAACCTAGAAATAAAACCACAACTATTTGGTCAATTAATCTCTGAAAAAGCAGGGAAGAATATCCAGTGGAGAGAATACAGTCTCTTCAAGAAATGATGCTAGAAAAACTAGACAGCAACATGCAAAAGAATGAAATTGGACCACTTTCTTACACCATACAGAAAAATAAATTTCAAATAGATTAAAGGTCTAAATGTGAGACCTGAAACCATAAAAATTCCTAGAGCAGAATACAGGCAGTGACCTATCTTGACATCAGCAGTTGCAACTTCTTTCTAAACATATCTTCTGAGGCAAGGGAAACAAAAACAAGATAAACTACTGGGACTTCACTAAAATAATGTGAAACTGGTGCAGCCACCCTGGAAAAAAGTTTGGAGATTCCTCAAAAAAGTTAAATATAGAACTACCCTGTAATCCAGCAATTGCAGTACAAGGTTTTTACCTAATGAATACAATACATATTTAAGGGAATACACGCACCCCTATATTTATAGCAGCATTATCTGAGATGGCCAAATTATGGAAAGAACACAACATGTGTTCATCCACTGATGAATAGATAAAGAAAAGGTGGTGTACACGTGTACACACACACACACACACACACACACACACACACACACAGAGGAATATTACTCAGCCCTAAAAAATGAAATCCTGCCATTTGCAACCACAAGGATAGAGCTAGAGTGTATAATGCTCAGTGACATAAGTCAGTCAGGGAAAGACAAATACCATATGACTTCATTCATATTTAGAACTTTAAAAACAGGGGTGTCTGAGGGGCTCAGTTGGTTAAGCTTCCAACTTTGGCTCAGGTCATGATCTCACTGTTTGTGGGTTCAAGCTCCATGTCAGGCTCTGTGCTGACAGCACGGAGCCTGAAGCCTGCTTCAGATTCTGTTTCTCCATCTCTCTGCCCTCCCCTACTTGTGTTCTGCCTCTTTCTGTCTCTTAAATATGAATAAATGTTTTAAAAAAATTTTTAAATCTTAAAAAACAAAACAAATGAAGAAAGGGAAAAAGAGAGAGAGAAGAGGGGAAACCAAGAAATTTTAAACTATAGAGAACAAAGTGATGGTTACCAGAGGGGAGTTGCAAGGATGGGGGGCATGGGTTACATAAATGATGCAGATTAAGGTGTGCACTTGTGATAAGTACTGTGTGTTGTATGGAACTATTGAATCACTATATTGTACAACTGAAACTAATGTTACACTGTATGTTAACTAACTGGAATTTAAATAAAAACTTAAAAATAAATAAAATATGTTAAAAAAAGACTGCTGCACAGCAAAGGAAGCAACTGACAAAACTATGAGGCAACATACAGAACGGGAGAAAATATTTGTAATGACATATCTGATAAAGGGTTAGTATCCAAAATATATAAAGAACTGATAAAATCCATGTTCTAAGAAACAAATAATTCATCAAAAAATGGGCAGAAATCATGAATAAACATTTTTTCCAAAGAAGATATACAGATGACCAATACACATGAAAAGATGTTCAACATCACTGATCATTGGGGAAATGCAAATCAAAACTACAGTGAGATATCACCTCACTCCTGTCAGAATGGTGAAAGTCAAGGACACAAGAAATAACAGGTATTAGCGAGGATGTGGAGAAAGGGAATAATCTTCTTGCGCTGTTGGTGGGAATGCAAACTGGTGCAACCAGTCTGGAAAACAGTTTTTGGAAGTTCCCCAAAATATTAAAAATAGAACTACCCTATGACCCAGCAATCGCACTACCAGGTATTTACTCAAGTAATGCAAAAATACATATTCAAAGGAATACATCCACTCCAATTTTTGTAGCAAAACTTTCAACAATGGCCAAATTATAGAAACAGCCCAAGTGTCCATTGACTGATGCATGGATAAAGATGATAATGAAGATGTGGTATATATATATATATATATATATATAACTTAGCAATCATAAAGGATGAAATCTTGCCATTTGCAAGGACATGGATGGAGCTACAGATTATTATGCTAAGTGAAATAAGTCAGTCAGAGAAAAGTGAATACCATACAATTTTACTCATATGTGGAATTTAAGAAACAAAACAGATGAAAATAGGGGGTAAAAAAAAAAGAGAGGCAAACCAGAAAACAGTCTTTCAACTATAGAAAACAAACTGAAGGTTAATGGAAGGAAAGTTGACAGTGGGATAAATTAAATGGGTAATGGATATTAAGGAAGTCACTTGTGATAGAGTGATGGGTATTGTATGTAAATGATGAATGACTAAATTCTACATCTGAAACTATTAATTAGACTGTATGTTAGCTAACTAGAATTTAAATAAAAACTTGAAAAAAAATTGAAACAAGGAAAAAGAAGATGTTATATATATACATACAGTGTGATATTACTCAGCCCTAAAAAATGAAACCCTGCCATTTGCAACCACATGGATGGAGCTAGAGAGTATTATGCTCAGTGACATAAATCAGAGAAAGACAAATACCATATGACTTCACTCATATGTGGAATTTAATAAACAAAACAAATGAGCAAAAGGAAAAAAGAGACAAAAGAGGCAAACCAAGAGAGAGACTCAACTATAGAGAATAAACTGATGATTACCAGAGGGGACGTGGGTGGGGGTATGGGTTAAATAGGTGACGTGGGTTAAGGAGTGCATCTGTGATGAGCACCATGTGTTACATGGAAGTGTCAATTCACTATATTGTACACCTGAAACTAATATCACACTGTATGTTAACTAACTGTAATACAAATAAAAACTTAAAAGAAACATAAATAGCTAGTGATTATCTGAAAAGACCAATAGAGAATAAACTGGTGGTTGCCAGAGGGACAAGGGTTGGGGAACAGGCAAAATTAGTAAAGTGTTATGGGAGGTACAGGCTTCCAGTTATAGAATAAATAAGTCAAGGGGGTGACAGGTACAGCATAGGGAACATAGTCTTTGTTATTGAATTAGTGCTGTATGGTGACAGATGGTAGCTATACTTGGAAGCATAGAATAATAAAGTGGTTGAATCACTATGTTGTACTTCTGAAACTAATGTAACATCATGCTCAACTATACTTCAATTTAAAGATAAAACAATACAGTTCAGTCTCAATAATGAATAAATAATTGCAATCTAGAGCTTTAAGTAACAAATTGTATCTATTAATTTGATGACTGTTTTCAAAAATTGGGGCACCTGAGTGGCTCAGTAGGTTAAGCGTCTGATCTTGGCTCAGGTCATGATCTTGCAGTTTGTGAGTTCGAGCCCCACATCAGGCTCTGTCTGACAGCTTGGAGCTTGGAGCCTACTTCCGATTCTGTGTCTCCCTCCTCTCTGCCCCTCCCATGCTCATGCTCTGTCTCTCAATAATAAATAAGCGTTAAAAAATTTTTTTTAATTAATGTCTAGGTAGATATGCCTTTTCAAATACTGCTGGTAGTATCTTTCTGCAAAGCACTTTTACAATTTGTATCAAAAGTGTATTTGTATTACATTTGTATTACAAATGTCAATGTCCTTGAACTCTGTAGTTTCACTTATAAAATTAACCCTAATGAAATCATCCAAAAAGACACAATTGTTTATATATACAGATATCTACTATAGCATTATTCATAGCAGAAAACTGGAGATGGCCTAAATATGGAATGGAGAACTATTTAAGTAAATGCCAAAAGATGGAATATTTTTTGTAACCATTAAATTTAGTGTAGCCAAAAATATTTAATAACATGATATGGGCAAAGATCATTAATGTAGCATAAAATCTAAAAGTCATAAAAAAATCCTATTTTCTGGTGTACCAATTTTTTTACATATATTTGTACAGCAAATAAAAGACTAAAAAAGTCAAAATAATGTTATGTATTGAAATTAAGATGTTTAAAATTTTTTTTACTGTTTTTATTTATTTGAGAGAGAGAGAGACCACATGAGCAGGGGAGGGTCAGAGAGAGAGGGAGACACAGAATCTGAAGCAGGCTCCAGGCTCTGAGCTAGCTGTCAGCACAGAGCCTGATGTTGGGCTCAAACCCACTAACTGAGATCATGACCTGAGCCAAAGTCGGATGCTCAACTGACTGAGCCACCCAGGCGCCCCTGAAATTAAGATTTTTAATGCTTTCAATATTTTATAAGTTTCATATAGTTGGTATCAATTAACATGTTATTGTTAATTTTTTCTTCAAGTAACTAAGGCAATCATTAGACTTAGTCTTTTCTGATTTTCAAATCAATTTTGAGCAGGATAGGAAATATATCTCAGGCCTCAATCTTAACAATCCAAAGATTCAGCAAAGTACCTTTGATTAGTACTAGAATTCCATGTATCTTTCAAGTCAGCTTCCTTGTATCAGTCTTGACAGATTGTGTGTGTGTGTGTGTGTGTGTGTGTGTGTGTGTGTAGTACTACCTGCATTCGAAGTATTGAATGCCACTTTAAAATATCATTGTTCTGTCCCTGCCTCCATATTAATCTTCTCTTATGAACCTGAGACATTCCTGAACTAGCCTTATTCTTTGGTAAGTGTTTATTCCAACAGTAGTCTCCAAACATTTGATCTCATAATCCTATCTATAAAAACCATTTGAACACACAACTCTCCTAGATTTATATTTATTTTTAAATGTATATGTATTACTGTTAATATCCTATATAATATAAATGATCCACAAATTTAAAGAAAAGAACATTATACAAATTATAAATGGAAGTTCTAGTATTTTGTTCCTAAAATCTAATGGATCATTTTTAAACACCCTAAGATATACAGCCCTGCTATGGAGATCACAGCCATAGACTATAGTTTCTAATCCCACTACCCATTTCATTGCCACAATGCATTTTGAGCCATGTTCTGAAATTCCAGAGTGCCTTAAACTTGAGTTAACTCAAACTATCACAATATTCATAACAGAGCTCATGTGTACTATGTGAAGAATCATGTCCTTCCCATACCCTATTTTCTCTTGGGAAAATATGGATTTTTATATATAAACACTACATACAGTATAGAATAACTATGTTTATATTATTGTTGCTATCTTTTGAAAATGACTACTATTATGGCTGTGACCACTTTACTGGTATAAGTAAGTAATAATATTATTTAGTTATTTTAAATGTTTCAATATATACCTCTGTAGATCTTTGAAGGTTTTCATGGCATGGAGCAAGCAGGGATGCCTTCTCCCATTTCTGAGCAACTTGATTGGCTTCTTCTATCTTCTGATCACAAGTTTTTTGAGAATTTAGCAATGTCAACTCATAAAATTCTTGAATATCTGTGAAAATATTTAAGGAAAAGATCAAATGTCATGTACCCTCACAAAAATTGCTTCCTTATATATATATATAATAATGAAAAGTTTTGCTCATTAAAAGAACTACATACACATTATCCCAAAGAAAAATGACAAAAATAAGGAAATCATGAAAATTACATTTTTATCTGCATGAGAATTCTTATTGGATCTGTATTCATAATTGTAAAAACTGGAAACAACCAAGATGACTTTCAATCGATGAACAGATAAAATGTAGTAAATTCATATTCAGTGATAAGGAGGAATGAGGTATCAAGTGAAGCAAAAATATAGAAGACTAAGTTTAAAAAGTCAGTCTGATCTAGCTTCAAGAAAAGCAAGCAGTTAGTAGTGCTTAAGAAAAATTGATTCAGTATCTAATGGATAGTTGAT
>NC_043710.1:65616136-65692547 GCF_006229205.1 Suricata suricatta
GTTTAGGACAAAAGAATCTAACTACATTACAAATGTATGAAATAACCTCCCTAAAGGCAATAGGAGAAAAAGGTGTCCTGAAAAGCAGTAGAAACTGTAAAACCAAAGACAAAGGAACAATTATAAAAGAACCCGCTCTATTCTCTAGTTGGCAAACTGATTTCCTGTGGAGTAGTACAAGTTAGAAAAACTGGAACCACTGTACATATATACTAGAACTGAACCACTAAATGGATGGTGGATGATGGGAGGCTTCTCACTATTGGAATAGGAGGTTACAAACAACTGGGTGGGGACAGGTGAGGAGGAGGCTACTAGAATGATCTACATGGTTTTGGATTAGATTGGAAACATCAGTATAAACTCCTTTTTAGTTAATATGAGTACAAATGAATACATATAGAAATATTTACAGATCTGTATGTAGAAAGGTTAGTACACACACAGATGTTTTCTTACTCAGTATGCTGAAAGGACCTACAATTAATGAAACCCCAGTAAGAATGAGCACAATTAATATCCAGACTTTGGCCTCTACATAGCATTCTCCACCAACCAGTAAAGGGTAATGAATAAATAACATAGTATTGGATTAGAATTGAGGCTATGTATATGGATTCAAAATTTTTAAAAGGAATATAGGGAAGGAGCAAGGAAGGAAGAGAAAAAAGGAAGAAGGAAGAAGGAGGACAAAGGAAGAAAGAGAAGGAAGGAAAAAGGAGAGAAAAGGAGTGAGACAGATACAGAAAACTATGAACAGAAATACAAATGATTATGTGTGTATATGTTTCATAGCTCTGTTATACATTTGTAGACTGAGAGGGCCTGGCAGGGAAAATGATCCAAGAGCAACAAGAACACCTAGACCCCAGATCTTGGTTTCAGTTAAAGGAATCAAGACTTCTTGAGAAAATGGTTGATTCTAATATTGAAGCAGGAAAAATAACAAGATAAACCTAGAGCATCTTGCAAAACTCATAAATGAGGAAATAACTCCCCCTCTGCCAAATAACTCCTGCTACAATGGCGGCATGTCAAAACAATACAAGAGTTACAATAAGGAGCAACCAAAAAATGGCCAGTACTATAGGATTATAACCAAAGTATAAAATAAATAGCCATGAATCCATATAGGTATGTACATATATGTATTAGTAAATGAATGAATAAATGTATGTAAACAGACAATCTCCCTTGAAGAATTCCAAATAATTTATTTAGACCCTCTGTCCTCAAGGAGATGAAACATAACTTTCCACTTAAGTGCGAGCTGTGCATACTCACTTCCTTCCAAAGAACACAGTATTCAAATGGGAAAACAGGATTAACTTTACAGAGGTGAACTCCAACAAACACTGCCTCAATCAAGTGATCAAGAACAATTATCATCATTGAAGAGTCATATTGATAGCAGGCAACCTATAGATATAATGAGAGTGCCACTTTGCCTCTGTGATGTTCCTCCCCAAAACTCATAAATCTAATCTAATCAGAAAGATCCTAACTGAGGGACAGTCTACCAAAAATATTTGACCAGTACTCTGCAAACAGTTAAGATAATAAAAAATGAGGAAAGTCTGAGAAACTGACACAGTCTAGAAGACCCAAAGAGACATGATAAATAAATGTAATGTGGTAACATAGATGGTATCCTGGAACAGAAAAAGGACATTAGCTAAAAACTAAGGAAATTAAATAAATTTCCTGTTTGAAATTTTTCATAATTGTTAGAAAAATATGTAATTATTTAAACTTAAAATCTCAATTGATGGGTTAAATAGCAGATTAAACAAAGTAGAACTGGAATACATACCCAAAGAAATTACACAAAATTCAACATGAGGGAAGATGAAATAGAATATATAAAAGTATCATTTGACTGTATAAAGAATGAATAAGAAGGCCCAATATTTTTCTAATAGATATCTTTGAGGAGAAAATAGAATAAATAACAAGTGATATTTAATGAGATGGTGGATATAAATTTATTTTGAATATCCTCATCCTCAGAAGTGGTATATATTTTTTTTGTATAAGGAAGATTTGGGGTCTTTTTTGAAATGACCAAAATTCATTGGACAAATTGTGACTATGGTAAGTGACAGAGAAATGGATTTCCTTTTACATGACTTGAATTAAGTCATGAAAACATGACTCTTAAATCATGAAACTTTTTTCTTGGATGATTCACAAACTGCTCTGGAATTATCTACTTAGCAGTAAAACAAAAAAGTAACCAGAATGCAGAATGTTTAACATATTTGCATACTTCCTTATCTATTAGCTCACAGGCTGGAATAAGAGTAACTAGGGAAAAGCTTTTTGCTTTCATGTAGTGAGGTTTAGTACTGATGGAAAAAACTAGCCACCTCTACCCTTGCCAAGCAAAAATCTCCTCGAGCCTGTTAATTATTGTTGGTTATTTAGTTTTTGTGATTGGCACCTGTGGCTAAAACTCCCCAAAGCTGTTTAATCTCAAGAATTCACTGAAATCAGCTGAGGATTCTTGCCTTATAGCCTCAATATAAGATGGTAATCTTTGTAAGATGTGCCTTCTTTTAAAACATATGCCTTATGCTTCTTCTAGCATCTCTTGTTCGCAGTAGGGTTTCCATACCACATATGTGATAATTAATTCAGCTGAACAGTATAACACAGTTGATCTTGCTATATTTAAAGATGTTACAAAGTGCAGTCTTGGTGTTCCATTAGTCTTTCCTGAACACTTGGTTCTGTTTGGAGAGCCAGATAAATGCTCATATCCAAATTCCTTATGTTGCATCCAGACACCTTACTTTCTCTTCCACAAAGAAAAAAATTACCCTTGCCCTAGTCCATTTGAGTCCAAGATGACTAGACAATGAAGTGCAAAAACAATTCCCAGGGCACTTGGGTGCCCTGTCAATTAAGTGTCTGACGTCAGTTCAGGTCATGATCTCATAGCTCGTGAGTTTAAGGCCTGCATCAGGCTGTGTGCTGACAACTCAGAACCTAACCAGATTCTGTCTCCATCTCTCTCTGCTCCTCCCCTGCTTGTTCTCTCTCTCCCTCCCTCCCTCTCTCTCTCTCTCTCTCTCTCTCTCTCTCTCTCTCTCTCTCTCTCTCTCTCATTCTCTCTTTCTCAAAAATAAATAACATAAAAAAAACAGAATTCCAGTAAAAGTTTTATCAGTGTAGCAAGTGTCCTAATCTTAGGCCTGCAGCCAGAAAAGATACTTTAAGGATATTACCTGAAACTAGAAGAATGGAGTTCAATATGAGAAGTAGGATGAAATGTGGTTGAAAATAAAAGATAAGTTAGATTTCATGGCCAAGAATAGGGAGTGGAAGGAAAGTCAGTGGTAGGCATGTATCAAGTACCAATTTAAGGAACAAAAGAGGCTAAACCAAAGCAAGGAGAAGTGTGAAACCCAGAGTCCAAAGACTAACACATAATCAATCAAAATAGATACTGTAAAGGTAAGATAAGAGAATGAGGGAAAGCTTAAACACAAAGGTTCCAGCAAATTTGCACAATGTTCTGATATGATTGTGCTTTTCCTGTACCTAGATGAAGCACAAACAGGAAGGGAGGAAGGAAGGAAGGAAGGAAGGAAGGAAGGAAGGAAGGAAGGAAGGAAGGAAGGAAGGAAGGAAGGAGAAAACGAGGGAGGAGGAGAAGGAGGGATGAGGGAGGTCTTGTTTCCAAAATACTTTACTAAATAGGGCAGGAGTTTTGGGAGAAAGGTTCACTTGAGGGCTTGAGCAGAAAATTAACCTGGGATATTCTTTTGCACCAAAATGTAAGGAAGTGATGAAAAATTATGGAATCATATCAAAGGACACATAAGTCACTTTAAAGTCACTTCATACATTTTAAAGGGGCTCTTACAGACAAAATCTGGAACAATGTGAGCATTAAAATAACTTAATAATAGTAGCAGTTTATAACCTATTGAAAAATATGAGTCCATGAGTACATCTGGAAAGAAAGAAAGGAAGAAAGAAAGAAAAAGGAAGGAAGGAAGGAAGGAAGGAAGGAAGGAAGGAAGGAAGGAAGGAAGAGAGAAAAAAAAGAAAGATCTTCCTTACATTAGAATCTCAGCTAATAAATACAGGAGAAATGATAGAATTAGAAAAACATCAATGGACACTGAAAGTGGTGGGTAAAAATTGGACAAGGAACATAATGTTACATAGTCTAATAGTGTCTCCCCACAGATTAAACTGACATCTCCCATTATCATACACCAAGATCAACACAACATCATTTCTGTGTTACTCCTTCCAAAAATGAATGAACTGAATCTAACCATAAGGAAACATCTGACAAATCCAAATTGTGGGATGTTCTACAAATACCTCGCTATAATCATATAAAATGGTCAAGGTCTTATTCGAGGTCAAGAAAAGAAAGGCTCTGGTCTAGACTAGTCTAGAGGAAGAGAATTCACTAATGACTTAAAATTATATTCTGATGGCTAGAGTGTTCTGTGACTACAATTCTCGTAATCAGTTTCTAGAAGGCCGGTCACCTTGCTATTCTAGCAAAGTTGAATTTTAAGCCTACCAAACTAAAGATCAGACTTCACAGACTGATACCCACATGAAGAGAGTGACTCCTTGTAGGACACATCTGGACAGCCTACTAGCCTCCCAGGCCACACTCACTGTCTCCATTGTCTGCCTCTTCACTTGTACCTGAAGAGTACCTGAAGTAGTACCTGGTTCCATTCCAAACAGAAAATGAACACAACAATCTCCTCCACTGGTTTATTAAGGCACTATGTATTACTGTGTTACCTTATCGCCAAAACTAATAATAAAAAGAAAAAATAAAAGAAAATTTGATGAAGTGTTGCAGATTAAAGGAATGCAAAGATGCACGGCAATTAAATGTAATGTGTGATCCTGGATATATCCTGGACTGGGGAAATATAGCTAGAAAAGGTATTTTGGAGGCAACTGATGAAACTGAATGAGGACTGTGCATAAAATAATAGCATTATATCAATGTTAACTTTCCTGATTTTGATAACTGTAAAAGAATAAGATGTAAGAGAATATATTTCATGGAAGTATTTAGTGATAAAGGGGACTCATATCTCCAGCTCATTCTCAAAGGGTTTATTAGTAATATGCACATACATGTATATGTGTATATATGTGTATGTATATGTGTATACATAAATACAAATATAAAGACACACATAAAGAGAAAATGATAAATTAAAGAGGAAAAAATGTAAACAATTTGTGAAATCTGGGTAAAGTAAGTATACAGGAGCTCTCTGTACTATTCTTGCAACTTTTCTGTAGATTCAAGCTATCTCAAAATAGAAAGTTTTTTTTAAATGGTAAGGCAACTAGGAGATATTGTGGATAAGCATGGAATTGAGAAATATCCAATAGGATTTTTAAAAAAGAAATCAGAGGCAATAGACTGAAATATAAACAAAGATTAAAGTACAGAATGTGAAGAGATAGAAGATAAACAGAACATTAAGTGAAGTAGTGTAATAATCCAGGACTAAAGCATTAGCTTGTCAGACAAACAGGCCCTGGCTCTGCTACTTACTAAATTTAACTTCTCTAAGCCTCAGTTTCTTCACCTAAAAAATTTACATATATAAGTACTTCAAAGAGTTAATATACTCAATGAATGCTGTTATTCTTTTGATTAATAGCATTATATTTGAACAATGCCCTGTGCACAGGAAGTCTTATTAGATATTGGAAACCTAAACCAAACTATGCCTAGCTAGGAGTCATTTATTGTAGAACAGTCGAGATGCAGACACTTGGAGCAGTGAAGTAGAATTAATACTTGAGGATGCAGAAAACTGTTATTTTTAAGTAAATATATATATATATATATATATAGCTAATTGAAACAGAAATTTTAATAGAAATGCAGTAAAAGCAACACACAGTACTTTTTTCTACAAAAAGGGTTTTAAAAATATAACCCATAAAACAAATTTAATTCAAAATATCTCTTTGATGAATAAGTGTGATACTTCAAGCTGCTGAAAAAGCAGGCACTAAATAAACTCAAGATACTGTTCATGCAAATAAGCTACCTTTTATCAGCACTTAAACTCCCAAACGACCACCAGGTGTGTCTTATTCTATATCTAGAAGATAATTAACCTTCAATTTCACATCAATCAGACAAGATACAGGAATGTTAAAAATCTTTTTTCTTTCACAAAGATTTACCATGTAAACTCTATAAATCTTGGACTGATAAGTAACTGTAAGTAATCTTGTCTGATCTGTATGGCTTTAAACTCCGTATTCCTGCATACCCCTTAAAAACTTTAAATATCTATGAGGCATTATTATTACACCTGTTTTAGAGATAGAGAAACTGAGATTTGCTCAAGGTCACCAGGCTGTGCAGCAGCAAGGCCAGGATTGGAATCCATGTTTGACCCAAAACAAAACAAAACTATACTCATTTTTCTACAATATGCAGTAGTAATCTGCCTAATGGAACACTGTGGGTTAACTGAATGGTATCAATGCTAAAACAAGCATATCTCACTGTAAATGCATGACTAGCATATCATTTAGGAACTTCTTCAGATCACCAGATGGAAGGAAAATCAAACCTAAGGAACTCTTTCAAAAACTTTCCAAGGCCTGTTACCAAGAATACTTTAACTAATCGCAACTGCACAGTGCTTAGCAGAAGCTATTTCACTTCTCTCTCCATCAGCAAAAACTCAAGCAGAATGAGAGTCTGGGCTCCAGGGACCATATCTCCCTAGCTGATGAATGCCACAGGGAGGCAAAAATGCTTCTATATAGAGGTAGCTACAGATTGTCAGCATTGTTAAGTTTGGAGACAATTAAATGTTAAAAAGAGATTACTACAGATGACTTTATTGGCACCAACAGCTTCTCAGGTTTGCTTTACACATGCCATGAACACAGTATTCAATAAATATTAGTTATGCAATAATACTGTAACAAGTTTTTCCTGTGGAATTGGAGCAAACAAAAAATAAGAAGCAGAAGAGAAGATGATGGCAAGATAGGTATGAAATAAGAGATCAGACTGGGGGAAATTTTACTGTCAGACACATCAATATAGATTTACTTAATATTCTGTTTAATGGTGATATGCAATTTCATAATCAATCCAATTAACCAACTAAATGAGGTCAGAACAGTATTCAGTCTACAGGGAGAAATTGTCCACAGAGACATGTGTTAAGTAGGAAAATAAAATTCTGCGTCTGATATGCAAAAAGAAAGCTTCCCTTTCATCTCTTTAAATGTGGTATAGAGGGACTCTTACACAACTCATTACAATTTGCCAAAATATTATTTTTGGTTTTCACTTCTTTACTTTTTTCCTGTTTTGGACATATAGTTCTGAATCATAAGACAAGACTGTATAAACCTTTCTTCATAAATACCAAAAGCTTAGTCCTTCTTTTGGCAGACTAAACACCTAACGTCAACTTGAGAAAAGTGTCACATCTCAGTGTTCCATAAAGATTGAATCAAATGGCAGTCTGTAATCACTTCATTTGGAATTGTTCCAAGAAGTGACAGCTTATGGCTAATCTCAAAAAGAACACTACTCTTCGGTACCAGGGTACCAATTTATGTGAAAGATAACTTTAGATTGTCAAAGTATTGAAATTATACTCATAAAATTTATGACATAATTTCCATTACATTTAATTGTTTTATTATACATAAATAACATAATTACATTATAATTCATTATAGTGTATAAGTTATATTAATTATATAAAGTTAACTATCTTATTGATATCCTTATAGCACAGGTATAATCATATCCATTATGTTATATTAAGCTTATGATCTATTGTGCTAAGTAATCTTATTAAAATGTACTGCTTAAGTAAAATTGTAAAAACTGTAGTATAGAGCCATTAAACATGTTCTTCCTGTCTTCCCAACTTCCTCAATATCTAAAGGGTATAGCGGAGAATATTTTGTGCCCAAATATCAAAGAAAATTGTATGCCCAAATATAGAAATACAGATTAGAAAATATGCTACCCTATGTATTTAAGCTATTATCAGCTTATTTTTATATTGGCTAAATAAACCATAGAGCCTTTTGTTATGAAGTGAGAGTGGAAAGCCAGACTGGGGATGGCAGATTTTTATGGTACAAGAACCATCCAATCTGTTGCAGTCCACAAGTGTGACAAGAAACTGTTGCTCTCTATGTCTCCCTCTCTTTCTGCCTCTCCACCATTCATGCTCTATCTCTCTCTGTTTTAAAAATAAATAAACTATGAAAAAATTAAAAAAAAGAAACTCTGTTTCTCTTTTTGACTACTTAATGTTGTTCAATAATCTTCAAACAGCTGGAAAGCCACACCAGACTCCATAATCAAGCCAGAAGTTTCCCAGACAAGGAAAACTTCATGCTAATAGTTCCACTTACAATCTTTGGAAAACAGTAAGACTTGCTCTAGCTTTATTGAAAAATGCACTTGTGAGTCCCTCTTGTTTTCCTTTTCCTCTTCCCATTCCCTTCCCTTCTATCCTTTTCCTGGACAATTCAATCCAAAAGCCATTAGGTAAAGTACAGCAAGGTCTATTCTGGTGGTGGAGGAAGTTGAGCAAAGGAGCCTTGATGGCCCAAAGCAGGGCACTAGAGATCAAGCAAGGTGAGGAGGCTATCTGCATGTAAAGGCAGTCCAGAACAGACCCATAGAGGCTGAGAACCTGAGGAAGGCGTTCTCCCAGAGATGTAGCCTGATAAACTGTTGAAACCAAAACAGGTTGAAGAGGGCCAAACAGGTTAGGCAATATTAGAGATGGGGTCAAAACCTGACCATTATGAAGAGGCACTCATGCTGTTAAAGGGCCTGAGTGCCCTGTCACAGGTAAGCAGGGTGAGGAGATCATCTATGCAGAGGGGTAGGTAAAAGAGGCCTAGTTTGTGAGAGCCTGAATTTGGCAAGGGGGTCATCTGTGCCAGTGGCAATAGAAGATTGGTTACATAGAGGGAGGTTAATCAAATAAGTAAATAAAATAGGGATAATGAGAATATCAGAAAAGGGACTCAAAATATGGAAATAGAGAAAATAACAATGAACTATGTTAAATTGGTTTAGAACTGAAGGTATTAGTGTGCTCTCACAGTTCTCAACAGATGTAGGTATTGCTATGATGTAAATGTGTGTTTCTGTTAATATATGCCAAAGAGAAAAGAGTAATTTCACAATGGAGAAGCCCAGAACTTGGAACATAACTTCAATCAAGTGTTCAAAATAAACATCATCAGCAAATGGAACAAATATAATCATGTACCATCTAATAGGATGAATGAAAAGAACACAGTCTCGCTTCTGTAATATTCCTCTTTAGAAGTGTTAGTCATGAGGGGCACCTGCATGGCTGAGTCTGGTAAGCATCCAACTTCGGCTCAGATCATGATCTCACAGCTCATGAGTTCAAGCCCCTCATAGGGCTCTGTTCTGACAGCTCAGAACCTGGAACCTGCTTCAGATTCTGTGTCTCCCTCTCTCTGCTCCTTACCCTCTTGTGCTCTGTCTCTCTCTCTCTCTCTCTCTCTCAAAAATAAAAAAATAAAAAAGAAGTGTCAGTCATGAAAAACAAGTAAAGGCTGAGGAAATGTCCCAGAATTAAGGAACTAAAAAGACAGGACAACTAACGGTGATGTGTGATGATTAACTAAATTATTTGCTTTAAAGCGTACTGTATTGGGACATTTGTTAATGTCCTGATTTTGATGGTCACATTGCAGTCTTAAAGGAGAATGTACTTCTTTCCAGGAAACATGCACTAATGTGTTTAGAAGATGAAACAACAGATTGAACACTTACACTCAAATGTTTCAAGAGATAAAAATTTTTGTACTTCCAAATTTGATGTTTCAGTTTTTTAATGCCTTCAAAATAAATATTAAAAATTATTTAAAGAAACAAAAAAAGATTGTATCTAGGAGCTAGAAGGTGTAAATTCTTCCTGGTTGCCAGATGAAGACCCTTTACCTAACTTTTCAACTTCAATAGTCTATTTTTGTGCTAGTAATAATAATAATAAGTACCATTTTCAAGCCTTTACCATTGCAAGATAAGCAGTGTGTAAACATTATCTCATTTACTATTCCAAACAATTCTGTGAAATAAGTACTATTATTTTACTCACTTTACAAAAGAGAAAACTCAGGAAGAGACAGATTAAGAAGTTTCCCCCGTGTGTTCAGTTCATAACTGTTGGAGCCAGGATAGGAATCACATATGATTAACTGCAAAGTCTATGGTCTTAACTATTACAAACTGCCTTTTTATGTGTAGAGTAACTGTTGGATTTCCTTTGTTTTGTTTTGCTCTAGGTTTATATGGATTTTGTTTGTTTATTTTGTTTTTCTTTTCATCTAGAATATTTTATGGACCATGACTCAGCAGTTCCATCTCAAAGCTTCCTTCTCCCTGAAGCCTCTTTCACCAAAAGTCATTTCTCCCTCCCTCCCCTTTATTGCCTTTGCACTTTGCATTTATCTTGTGATTCTTACAGCCCCATGTCGCTGATATATATGTTTTATCTCCCTACATAGAAGCTTTCCAAATAAGGGCCAAGTCACACTCACTTTTCATCCCTTACAAGCAGTGGTTGTCTAATTTTATCATGCACTAAAATCACCTCAAAAACTGATTTTTAATAAAACAGATTACTGAGCCACATCACCAGTTTCTGTTTCAGTAAGTCTAGGATGGGACTTAAAATGTACTTTTCTAATAAATTTCCATGTGGTCTTGATGTTGTTGGTCCAGAGAGCAAACTTTAAGAACCATTGTAGTATACAGCTTACTAGTGTCTTGCCAAAGTAGCTATATATTATTTTAGGACTTAAAAAACTGTAATACATACCACTGAATACATATCAATACTATACAACAACTCACATTATATAGTAACAATTAATTTATTCCTCTATCTTTCCCATCTTTCATTCATTCACTCATTTACTTCGCACATATTTATTAAGCATACACTATGTGCCTGGTACTGAATATACAGCAGTGAATAAGTCAGACTGGTTCTAATAAAAACTAATAGTCTAGCAAAAAGTAAAAAAAGACATTAAACAGGTGAAGCAAGACAAATTGCTCTACCTCCACATCTATTTCCTTTCTATTTTGTTTTCTTGGGAGCAAAGAATTAGCACAGTAACATATTGAAGTTATGCTGGAACAGGTTAAGCACAGAAAGATCTGTTTGAATTGAAGTTTTTCACTGTGAAGTACATGAAGAGCCTAAACTAAGCTGTAGACTTGAAAATATAACACTGTTCCACTAGCTCCTCAGGGGACAATAGATGATATCACTGAAAGAGAAGCTAAACAGATAGGCAAAATAAAATCAGGAAGAGGTGGAAAGACCATAAAATAGAGAACCCTTACTCCCATCAGGGTTGTATTCTGTATAAACAGATGGTAAAGGAAAACAAGGATTTTGCAGCAAACTTGGGAATCAATGTACATTCATATTGTCCAGAAGTACATGTTCTTCTTGAACATATTATGGACATATGTGATGATTTAATCAAGTTGAAACTTAGTGCCATGAAAGGTAGGCTAGATGAAGTATAGGGTGTAATAAGAATACATGATAGAAGACTTATGAAGGAAATTGAAGAAGACACAAAAAAATGGAAAAACATTCCGTGCTCATGGATCGGAAGAATAAACATTGTTAACATGTCATTATTACCCAAAGCAATTTACACATTCAATGCAATCCCCATGAAAGTTGCACCAGCATTCTTCTCAAATCTAAAACAAACTATCTTAAAATTCATATGGAACCATAAAAAAAAACCGAATAGCCAAAGTAATATTGAAGAAGAAAACCAAAACGGGAGTCATCACAATCTCAGACTTTAGCCTCTACTACAAAGCTGTCATCATTCAAGACAGTATGGTACTAGCAGAAAAACAAACACATGGATCAATGGAATAAAATAGAGAGCCCAGAACTGGACCCACAAGTGTATGGCCAATTAATCTTTGACATAACAGGAAACGTACAATGGAAAAAAGACAGCCTCTTCAACAGGTGGTGTTAAGAGAGCTGGGCAGCAACAGGTAGAAGAATGAAACTAGACCACTCTCTTACACCATACACAAAAATAAACTCAAAATGGATGAAGGACCTCAATGTGAGACAGGAAACCATTGAAACCCTAGAGGAGAAAGCAGGAAATAGCCTCCTTAACCTCAATTGTAGCAATTTCCTCCTCGACACATCCCCAAAGGGAAGGGAATCAAGAGCAAAAATGAACTATTGGAACCTTATCAAGATAAAAAGCTTCTGCAATGCAAAGGAAACCATCAAAAAAACTAATAGGCAACCAACAGAATGGGAAAAGATAGTGGCAAATGACATGTCAGATAAAGGGCTAGTATCCAAAATCTACAAGCAACTCACTAAACTCCATACCCAAAAAATGAATAATCCAGTGAAGAAATGGGCAGAAGACCTGAACAGACACTTCTCCAAAGAGGACATCCAGATGGCCTACAGGCACATGAAACGATACTCAGCATCACTCATCATCAGGGAAATACAAATCAAAACCACACTGACATACCACCTCACACCATTCAGAGAGGCTAAAATGAACAAATCAAAAGATACTGGCGAGGGTGTGGAGAGATGGGCACCCTCCTACACTGTTGGTGGGAATGTAAACTGGTGCAGCTGCTCTATAAAACAGTGTGACGGTTCCCAAAAAACTCCCCTATGACCCAGAAATAGCACTGCTTGGAATCTACTCAAGGGATACAAAAGTGCTGATGCATAGGGGCACATGTACCCCAATGTTCATAGCGGCACTGTCAATAATAGCCAAAACATGGAAAGAGCCTAAATGTCCATCAACTGATGAATGGATCAAGAAGATGTGGCATAAATATATACACAATGGAATACTACATGGCAATGAGAAGGAATGAAATCTGGCCATTTGTAGCAAAATGGATGGACCTGGAGGGTGTCATGCTAAGTGAAATAAGTCAGGCAGAGAAGGACAGATACCATATGTTTGCCCTCACAGGTCTAGCAGGAGAAACGTAATAGGGGACCATGGGAAGAGGAAAGAGGGGGAAAAGAGGGAGAGGGAGCGAGGCAAATCATAAGAGACTTTTGAATGCTGAGAACAAACTGAGGGCTGAGGAGGGAGGAGGGAAGGGGGTGACTTTCATGGAGGGGGATACTTGCAGGGAAGAGCACTGAGTATTATATGAAAACCAAGTTGGTAATAAACTATTTAAATAAAAAATAAAAATAAATTTTAAAAATAATGAAAAAAAAGAAATCCTATTTTAGGGAGTTTCTTTCTCAAAGAGGTAGAACTTCGAATGGAGACCTAAGGATGAGTAGTTATTTGCAGGCATGGGAGTTTGGGCACAGGGAAATGAAAGGAATGGAAAATTTGCAAGAACCTAAGAAAGGAGAAAGACTTTGGCAAAGACTTTAAAGAAATCCAACAGAGAAAGAGAGGAGTGGTATGAAATGTGGTTGGAAAAGCAGACAGGAACACCCATATTTGATTTTAGGAACCTGAAAACAGAGATCATGTCAATAAATTTTATATCATTATTGCCAGGAATAAAGTACATGCTCAATAAATGTAGAATAAAGGATACATAAATGAATGGATACATCCATGCATTAATGAATGAATGGAAGAAAAGAGTATACACATTGCCAAAGATAAAAGTGTACAATTGCATGGCATGATCTGGAGACAAAACGCTCAATGGACCAATATAACAAAGAAAACAAGCCTGTGAGACTAAATCATGCAGTTCCAGACCTGTGAAAGGGCTAAGAATCATCTTAATCCCTCTTTACTATTCAGATGAAGAAACTGGGGCTGGTGAATTATGGTATCTTCTCTAAGAACACAGACCTAGTAGTAACTAAACCAGGACTTGAATCTCCTGATTCCCAAAAAAGCTTGCCACTATTTTTATGGCTTGTTCTATACCTAGAAGCATAAGAATAAGTCTCTAACAATCACTAGGCAGGCAAATGCCAAGCACATAAGAACCTTATTCCTAAAGAATGCTTAGCTAGCAGCTGCCACAATTTTTTGTAGCTTTAGGATGTAGCTTTGGAGATCCAAGAAAAAGAAAAAATCCCTCCCGTCATCAGATTCATTTAAAGTTCAAAACAATCACTATTACTATTCCTTGTCTATCTTTAGCCTAAAAGGATTAATATAAATGATATAGTGAAAACAACACAAAATAATTTTGAGAGTACTTGAGGTCAGACTGTCATAGGGAGAAATCTCTCCAAGCAGCTGTATGACTACCTATAATTCACAGGAAGTTAGTCAATAGAATTCTGAAAGGCTGACTCCACATTCTGTTACTCCTTAGGTAACTACTGTTTGTTAGAAACTTGGACAGACTCTAATGATATACCACATATGCAGGTTTTTCCCTGAGCAACCTTCATTTAGTCTATTTTATTTCTAAGATTCTTTTTTTCTGCTGCCCAAATTAACAATACTATTATCTGAACAAATGGCATATATTTGATTTATTTAAGCATCATATGTGCTATTAATCCAAGTGTTACATTTTGCCTTTTTTAATTCTTGCATTTTTAATGATATAAAATTCTTTAGTAGACATCCTTCACTACAGACATAATATGCCACTACTATTTTCACTAAAGTCACCAGAGAACTCCTGATTGTCAAATACAGTGAACACTTCCCCTTTCTCATCAGACAGATGGATTTTTCTATTTCATTTGACTCTGGTGATCTCTCCTTTCTTCTTGACAATAGCGCCTTGGCTTCCCTGACTATTCATGTGCTGGTTCTCTTCTGAACTGTTTTTATTTTAATTGAACTAGAATTAACATACAATGTTAATTAGTTTCAGGTATACAACATCACAGTGATTCTACAATTCTATGCATTACTCAATAATAAGTATAGTCATCATCTGTCACCATATAATGTTATTTTTCATCTCCATGACTTATTTATTTCATAGCTGAGAGTTTATACTTCTAAATTTCGTTTTCTATTTCTCCCATTTCTCCCATTCTCCACCTCCTCCCTAGCAACCCCCAGCTTCTTTTTGGTACTTAAAAGTCTGTTTAGGGATGCCTGGGTAGCTCAGCCAGCTAAGTGTCCAACTCTTGGTTTCAGTTCAGTCATGATCTCACAGTTTTGTGGGGCCAAGCCCTGCATCATGCTCTGCATTGGCAATGCAGAGCCTGCTTGGGATTCTCTGTCTCCCTCTCTCTCTACCCTTCCCCCACTTGTACTGTCTCTGCCTCTCTCAAAATAAAAAATTTAAAAAACTTTAAAAAAAAGAGTCTGTTTATGATGTGGTGTGGGGGGGGCAGGGGTGGACATGGGTAATGGAATATTACTTGGCCATAAAAAAGAGTAAGATCTTGACACCTGCAGCAACATAGATGGATCTAGAGGGTATTATGCTAAGTGAAAAAAGTCAGAAGGAGAAAGACAAACACCATATGATTTTACTCATATGTGGAAATGAAAAGAAAACCATTTGACTCTTTTCTTCTAAATTTCCTGTATTGGAACAACATGATAGATACAAGGTACACTATCCTCTTTTAGGAAGTATCAGAATGCCTGATTCTGGCCTATATTCCCTTCTGAGGGATTTCCTACATATAAGCTATCCTAGCCTGCCTGGTAAGTCCTGAGGACCTGACCAAGATTGGTCAACCTACTAGACTAGTCGATAGGCTATGAAATGGCCTAGTATAAGAACTCTGTCTTACAAAGGTGGTGATAACCTAAATCAATCATATTTTCTCACTTAAGAAGTTTAAGAAAAACAGAAAGAGTTACTTATAATAATGGTAGGAGGAACTGAAGCTGAAACAAAGAATTTCATTTAGCCTAGTGGTAAAGACTAGAGTTGGGAGCATTGTCTCTGAGGGTATGGCAAGATAATCTAGTAGTTAATAACAAAACAACAGTAATAATAAAGGCTTATGTTTACTGAGCCCTCACTATGTTTCAGACATGGTAAAAAAAAATAATAATTTACATGCATTATTCCATCTCTACTTTACAACTATCTTACAACTATAGGTAGGTTCTCTTCTTATCTTCATTTCACAGCAGAGAAAACTGTGGCAGAGAGAAAGTAAGGAAGTGCACAAGATCACTCCCTTAGTAAGTATTCTAATCCACATTTGTTTGACTCTGGAATCCCTGCTCTTAACTATCTTCCTTAGTTAGCCTTGTTTTATGTCTCAAATGACATTTCAGGCTTCATACAGTGTTTGACATCCCAGTCTTTTCTATTTGAATCTTAATTGGTACAGCAAACTCTCATTACTTAAGGGAAATGGAATGCAGGAATGGTGAAACTCTGGACCTATAAAGTATATATGCTCAAGGCTGAGTTTTGGAGTACCAAGACCTCAAGTTATGTTTTCCAACCTTTGAATCATTGTCCATTTAGATTTATCTTGATCACTTTTCTGGCACCCTACTCTGCATCAGTTTCATCATCATTCAATAATAATTGTGGTCAAGGAAAACAGTGATAATAATAGAGGGAGGAAAAAAAATATTAGACCAGGGGGACATATATCTTGGTCTGTCCTATTCAGTAAATTTAGTAAGTGCTATCTACATGCATGCAAACGTATACATGCCCATGTGTGTTTTTCATCTAGCCACCTAGTTACTCTACATAACCCTGGTTGATAAAAAAGAAAAGTTACAAGGCAGCATAACTGTGTTATGCTCATGTCTCTCAATTTCTGTAACTTCTTATTACCACACTGCAACTGTCATCAGAGTTGACAGAAAAATCAGAACTGTATATTTATATATGCAGCATGAGGTCATGAAAAGATTCAGAGATCTGAGTTCTATTCCCAATTACCATTGACTAGCTACCTAGCCTTACAAAGGTCATATAACCTCTCTGACTCCAGTTTCCTCACCTGTAAGGCTGGATGATTAGACAAGACAAAACGTAAGAAAAATTTAGATATGAAGTTCTGCTATTTTGTCATTTCCTTTTTTTTTTAACAAAAGGGTAAAATTAATTGCTTCTCCTCTACCAGATAGAAGCAGGTATACCCTCCAAGTATGTACCAGTCAATTTCTAGAACTTAATAAAATGGTATACAAACAAGCTTACTATGGTTTAAAAAATAATTTTTGGTGAAGGGTTCTGATCAGAACTTTTTGTCAAACAAAATCTTAGATCTGAAGGAAGGAAGGAAGGAAGGAAGGAAGGGACATTGGGAGGGAGGGAGGGAGGGAGGAAATAAAGAAGGAAGGAGAGAAGATTTGTTACAGAGGGTGAAAGGAGCCCAGTCATCACTTGCCTGAGTCAGAGTTATGGAACTTTACATTTCCTGTAAACATAGTTTTAAAACTATGGCAAGAAAGAGAGGAGACCCCAATAGTCAAGTAAATACTACTGTTCATCTACTTTGTGTATAGCAATATACGGGTATAGACAAGTAGAAGACATACCCTCTTCTCTCAAGTTGCTTACAGTCTCCATGAAGAGATTAGGCATAAATTTAGGAATTAATTTTAAGAAAACAACAAAGGGAAAAATAATCTGGGCAAACAAGGTAAATCTAGATTCTGAGGAAATATACAGTAGAGAATGATTCAGGGGTCCAGGAATGTTATTTAACAGAACTCAGCTTTAAAGAAAAAAAAAAAAAGATTTAGTATAAAACACCCATTGAGCAAAACAGATAAAAGCAGTAAGGCAGGCAAGGAATTTGGGACCATGGAGGGCATTGCTGATTTTAACAAGAGCAGCATCGGTGAAGTGTTGAAGATGAAAATGATTTATTTATGTTCCCATAGTATGTATCACTTTGTAAGCATTTTATTTTCATATGTGTTTATTCATTTATTGTCTTGCTTCTATTAAAATGTAAGCTCTATAAGGCCAAAGAACTTGACAGTTACCTTCACTTCTGTATTACCAGGGTCTAAATAGTGTCTGGAATTGTTGGTTCTTGGTAAATATTTGCTGAATGGTTGAATGACCACATATTATGCTAGACATCCGGGATTCAGTAGGAATTAAAAATGAGAATCACAGTTTCTGTCTTTAAGAATTTACAACCTAATGAAAGACATATACTAGTTCACAACCAACTATATCATTGTTTTTCACATTTGAATAAAATATGTAACTATTTTAAAAGAAAAAATAATTGAAGTATAAAATATTCGTCATGCTGTCAAAACATTTTATTATACAATCATTTAAGAATGTACAAACATAAAACTAGGTATAAACTACTTACGCTCCTATACAACTACAAAATAAAATTTAAAAATTGAATAAATCAAAATTATAAAAATAATAAATTTTAAATTAACATTAATCTAATGTGATGAATGAGAATATCTTGCTGAAACTAAGCTGCTACTTCCAACATAAAGGACACTGACTACTGCAGTACAAATTCTTTTGTATTAAACATGTCTTGATGTCTCTTGGCCTTAACTTGATGTACAGCAGTGATTATGAATTAACTTCACTTCTGTTCTCTTTATAATAGGTTGTGACACTTAAAGAGTACCACTTGTCTGCAGCAAAACTAAATATAAGGCCAAGTACAAGCCGTCCAGTAAATCATGCAGCAGTGCTCAGTTATAAAGTGGTTATCCAGACAATCCAAATTAGGCTTTAAATTTGTTTCTTTTATACTATGATTGAAAGAGAAATGCAAAAATGTCTTAAATGTCATAGGAAATCTGCATCACTTAGTATATATCTAACTCCCCCTCCACCCATGGTCCTAGTTCCTCTATTTTCATGTTACTAAATCTTAAGTAAAGAATATAAAGAGGGAAGAAGATATACATTAGAATTAGACAAACATGGATTTAAGTTCTAGTTATGCCACAAATTAGCTGTGTGACTTTGGACAAGCTACTTAACTCCTATGAGATTAAATTTCCTCACATAAAATAGGGAAATAATACCTATTTAATATGATTCTTGTAAGAATAATTAAATTATATATAGAATAGTCCCAGGCATATTAAATATAGGTTTACTTCCCCATCTACTAGTTCCATTCTCATCCATAGGTCTCTCCTATGCCATCACCACTCATGGTAAATTTATTCCACAAATAGGTATTGAGAACTCTCTATGTACCTGTCAGTTCTCTATGTACTATGGACACAGAAAAGAACAAGGCTACTGCTTTCAGGGGGCTTACGTTCTATGAAATGCCTGGCCCAGATGGAAACGATATAAAATTTGAGATTGATATTAATGAAATACAACTAATCCCAGGCTCTGGGTGTTGAGACTAACTACAAAATTTCAGGATTTACTTGTTGGCTACCAGGTCAATGCGCCTGAACAAGCTTTCCAACTCTTTAGGAACAGTAAGTGGAAACATTACCACATGCAGGTCAGTAGTAGATCCATTTTTAAATTAGCGTTACCTTCGAGCTAGAAGGCTAAAGGATCCCTAGCTCTAAGTCCAATTAGTAAAGAAACAAGTCCTGTTATACTCTTAAGAGTCATCAATTTAGTAATTCATGACTAAGTGAATATAATCTTAAGAAGAAATGCAGAGACTTTGGGAGACAGTGGAGAGGGGTAAAAAATACTATAAGAAATTAGCAAAAATTGAACTAAATAAACCATTGCAGGTTAAGGTAAGTTGATCACCCATACAATACAATTAAAGGAGAGGCTGACCTGTCTCTGGGGCACAAGTCACGTGCTCCACAAATACTTATTAAACAGATGAATAAATGCCTGAGTGTAATCTGTCAGAACAAACATGCCCCTCCCAAATGAAACTGAATAAAATGAAAAGAAAAACAAAAACTGCATAAAATAGAAATCTAAGAAGCTGAAGAAAGACTTGAGAAAAGTAATAAAAAAAAAGATTCTTAGAGCTATAGAAAAAAATAACATCATTTGACAGGCTGTAGAGAGGGGTGACAAAAAGAAAAAGAATCAAATTATCTGCCCAGATTCTAAGTATGTGGAAAAAATCCTCTTTTAGTTAGTACAGAATTTAATTATGAAGAGAACTACTTTATATGGAAATACTTTTTCTAGCATTTTTGGCAGACTTTGGCTAGGTGACAGCAGAGATGGGTCAAATTTAAGATGAGGTCACTTTCCTCTAAACTATGATGATCTCTCTGCCCAATTTCACAGATATGTTCAAGCACCTCACAGCATAATCTCTAAAGACCATGAGGGAAGAGGTGTTTTCTGAATCTGTGACAGCACTATCCAATTTCAAAACTGTGAAAATAGATTCTCTACTAAAGACATTGGTTCAGTTCCTTCTCCATGTGCTAGCTAGTTTGGTCCCCTTATTGAGGCAGTTTTATTTGTGTCTAATTGAATAATAAAACTGACATTTTAGGCTTATAATGTTTTTGGTTGTGACATGTACTCACATTAAAATAAAAGAGGAAGAGAAAGCAACACCCCTTTTGGAAAGCTAGATCCTAATTTAAAAAAAAATGCTAAAGAGAAAGAAAGGAATATTTTATTTGAAAATTCACTGTCTTATGCAGTATGCAGATTATCCTATCTGCCCCTTCACATCCATTCCCCATCATTGTCTCCTCTGTTCTGCACCCTGGGATGCTGACTTCTATGGACTAGGTCATTAAGATTCGTTGCCTTTTGGCTTTTAGTTGGGATCAGCTAATGTGAGGCTCTGGTAGAAGCCAGAGAGTGGGAGGAGAGAAAGTTCAAGGTATTTATTCCACCAGCTCGCTCCCTGCCAGGACAAGGTTTTGGCAATGGCTATGCTCATTTCTCAAAGGCCACAGCTCCTATCAGGCAGCACCTCTCCTATGGCTGAAGTTCTTACTGAATCCTAATAAAATTTTGTCTCTCACACATAAGGGTGGTAATGGCTTCCATGCCTATCTCTGTAAATAACCCTTCCAATAAATTATCTTCAATCTAATTTTTAGGAGTACCATTTACTTCCTGCCAGGACTCTGACTAATATGTAATATCACTTTACTATCTAACTGCTGCTGCTGTTGCTGCTGCTACTGCTACTACTACCACCACCACCACTACTACTACTACTGATAATAATAGCTAGTATTTATTCAGTGCTCTTTTATATTATGGACTCTATGCTGAGTACTCCACATGGATTACTTTATCACTTAATCCTCACACAAAATACTATTGCTTTTGGGGCGCCTGGGTGGCTCAGCCAGTTAAGTGTCTGACTTTCACTCAGGTCATTATCTCACGGTTCATAGGTTCGAGCCCTGCATTGGGCTCTGTGCTGACGGCTAGCTCAGAGCCTGGAGCCTGTCTTTAGATCCTGTGACTCCCTCTCTCTCTGACCCTCCCCTGCTTACGCTTTCTCTTTCTCTCTCAAAATTAAATAAAAACATTTAAAAATTTTTAACAAAATACTATTGTTATTATTTTTACTCCTATGGTAGATTACATTATTGTTCAGATGTATTTATTCCATCCTACTCATTTCTATAGGACAATTGTTCTTACTCCATTGATGTTGACTGGGTCTTATGACTTGTTTTAGTCCCTAGATAGGAGGGAAATAATGGTATGACAATTCTGAGCTTAGGTCTTAAGAGGTTCCCACTTTCCTACACCTCTACCATCATCATGAGCAGGGCATACCCAGGTTAGCCTCTTAGTCCCAGGAGAAGCTTTAGAAACACATGTGCCAGAGCCACTCCAGTTGAATATAACATGCATCAATCCATCCCCAGAGAGCTGTAGCATGAACCCAGAACAGCCCTCCCAGCCAATCTAAGCCTAGATCAGATAATTTTAATATCCACTAGCTCCATGAAAACTCATGGATCCCACAGACCCAGAAATTCATGAGAATAAAAGATTGTTAATTTAAACCATTGATATTTTTGGATGGCTTGTTATGCACCATTCTTTTAAAAAGACAAATGGCTATAAACTCAATTGCATGTATTGATCACCATGGGCTCTAAGAGGTTTTCTATCCAGAAAATTTAGTACAAGTTTAATGAAAATCACCCACTAGTAAAACCAAGTTATAAACCATTAAAATATCAATCTGTACTAGCAACAAAAAGAAGATTCCCAATTGCCGTTTCAATGAAATATGAATTCATTACCATAATCTACAAGGCTCTCACAACCTGGCCCCTGCTCATGTTTTATGCTCCCAACTGACATTCTCACTGCTCTTGCCCATCACTGGAGCTGCACAAAATTATTTTCAGCTAGCTGCGCATGCTTTACAGGATCTTAATTCTACATCTTTATACATACTATTCTCTCTCTCTGAAAAATACCTCTTTCCCCCTAACACACCTCCAGCATCACTTTACCTTAGTTCCTGCAGGCTAAGTTTGGTACCTTGTTTCGTGTTCTGTGCTTGCCTATGTTTACCTCTCTTACAGTCATTGTAGTATAGCATTTTAACCGTGAGTTACCTGAGGGCAAATAATTTGCTTTCTATTCATCACCATATTCCCATGACATAACATGGTACCTAGTACATAGCAGGCGCTGAAATGTCCACACAATCATCTTAGAAAGCTATAAGCTATCCATTTGCATTGGAGAAAATATGCTTTGGTGACTAATAGAAAAGGGAATTGGAGAGTAATAGTTTGTCAGTCCTAATTCAGCACTGTCTAGAAGAAAAGGTACTTTGATTCCTGGTTCTTGATACAAATATTCCTAGAGTAGAAAAAGACAATCCATCAGGCTGCCTTAGCTTTGGGTACACATTCATCGAGAATATCTAGACTTCTTTGTCAAATTCATTGCTAATCAAACAACCTTGTGCTAAGTTGGTTTCTCAAGTGGAAGTAGTAATAGAGATGAGGCTTGGAGTGAGGGAAAAAAATACTGAAAACAATCAATGTCTTAGTTTTAAGCCTACCAAACTTTATAGAAATAGGTTAGCATGAGTCTATTTCCAGAAATTAATATCTTTTGAATGAACTAAAAATTTATTGTAGGATTTCCAAAGCAAGGGACCAATCCTGACCTATGAAAAGTCTACCAAGGGACTATCCTTTTCCCCAAGGAGACCTAACCTAAACCAACCAGCAGATATCTTTGGATAACTCTTTCCCTATCATACTCTACAGTGGCAGCAACTGCTGGGGGGAGAAGAAGGGAGAGAGTGGGGTGTGGCTAAGGGAGACTAGAAAAATCAGACTGGTGGAATAGCAAACCCAGATGCTGTCCTCCCTGTTGCTAATGGTAACAGGATTAGACTAGATGGGAACTGTAATTAGGCTCTTGGCTTTTATATCTGACATGTTTACAGCCATCGTGCTATTCTGGGGCTCTTACATAACATTTATATCTGATGCTATAATAGTCATTTTTGTAATTCTACTTTCTTCCTCTTCCATCTAAGGAGCTCCGACATACAAGTACCCTTTTCCTTTTCCAAGTCTGGACCTGAAGGTTCCCATTCATATATGTATATTCTATAAATATTTACTTTATTATCTTAACTTAATGAGCACAGTTGCTTTCTCTTAATTCTATGCTGCTTATTATTATGTTAATTTATTTATTCATGTGAATCAGAGGTCAGGAAACTACAGCCCTTAGACCAAATCTGTCCCTTATCTTGTTTTACATGGCAAATGAACTAAAAGTGGTTTTTACATTTCTAAAGCATTGTAAAAACACAAACAAAAACATAAAAGAATATGCAACAAAGACTGTCAATGACCCACACAGTCATTACAGAAAATGTTTGCCAACCTTTGCTCTTTATCAATGTTGTCCATTGCAAATAATAAGAAAGGATAATTTATCCAGCACTTGATAATGATGATAAGGATGAGGACTAATATTTATAGCGTATTTACCATGTGCCAGGAATTATGCTAAGCATTTTACATAGATTATCTCAGTTAACCTTCACAAATATCCTTTGCAGTCAGTGCTATTACAGTCTTATTGATAGATGTGGAAAGTTTAAATATCTTGCCCATATCCACACCTCTAGTAAGTTCTGAAGCCTGGATTCAAACCCACACAGTCCAGTTAAACAGTCCATGTTACAATACTTCCCAAAAATCAACAGAATCATAATATCTTAAAGTCAATATACAATCCCTTATATAATAACCCAATGAAAGATTATCTGGTCTCCCGTTACTAAAACTGAGGTGAACTCTGCACTCATGGGACAGCTCCAAGATAACTCTCATCCCTTAGTCACATCTGTTTTCTCTGGACCACATAGACTAAACTTACATCCTTCATTACATGCCCTTCAAATATTTTAAGAATGTCCATATTTTTCCAAAGCTTTATATCATTCTACATATCCGTCAAAACTCTATAATAAGCATTCTTCATTATTTTTCATCTGATGGAATTTCAAGAGTTTCTCACCACCCTAGACATCCTCCTTGGTTAATGCTACTGCATAATGTATGTTGAAGGATCTTGAGAACTGTGAGAAACCAAGTATCTCTATTATCTTCTATCTACATGGGCTTAGTCAACACTCACTAAACACCAATCTCTTTCATGGCCCTAGGACTTTGCTTATGCTATTTGCCCAGGCAAAATAATTTTTCTTTTTCCTTATGGACCAAACTTCCAATCTTCTTTCAAAACTCAACTGTCTCTATGTTTTAATCACATTCTGTTCATTCCAGTATAACATTCCATATTCATTTTTGTATGAATCAGAATATGAGCCAAGAATGAATTATACCATAAACTTTCAGTTACAAGATGAATAAGGTCTAAAAATCTAATGTATAGCATGGTGACAATGGTTGATAACACTGTATTATATAATTGAAATTTGATAAGAAGTAGAACTTAAATATTCTCACTGAAAATAAAAAAGGTAAATATATGAGGTGATAAACATGGTCATTAATTTTATGGGTGAATTCCTTTCAGAATATATGTATATCAAATCATTACATTGTATACTTTAAAATATCTTATAATTTTGTCAATATCCCTCAACAAAGAAAAAAACAGAATGGATAATACCTTATCTTGTGATAGCACCATCCAAAGCTAGTCAATATTATTTAGGCAGTTAATGTCAAACCTAAAAATGAGATCTCTTGGCTTTGTAACACTTGTGATCAAAACTTATAAACTTAGAATATTTAACATTCTTTGAGGTGATATAAATATTAAATTTTATGGTGTTCATTGTTTTTATTGAGATATGATTTTTCATGCTCAGATCATGAAAAGACTCCCAAATTCTTAAGACTCCAGATCCTAAAATTTCAGTTTGACTCCAGAAACAAAAATCTGACCAGGAAAAATCCAAGGCAGATTTGTCTGCATCCACTTTTTAAAGTATGTTTTCACACACTTAGGAGCCTGGAAAATCAAATATTTTATACTTAAAAAGAAAAAAAAATCATTCAAGACTCGTGAATCCTTTAAAAATTATTTTCTGTCTATGCAGCCTGATATTCACCTTATTTTGTTTTCCATAGAGCAGGCTGCTTTTATCATTAAGTTGATGGATATGACTTGGAAGGAATAACATTAGAAAAATGTTGAGAAATGATTCATATTTAAAAATATTTCAAATCCTTTAAGGTCTCATGTCCTACCAACTGAGCTAGCCAAACTACCCTCAATCTTTTAGAATCAAAACACTATCTAGGAACTATGTCAGAGGTTACTAGTCAACACCAAAACTCTTAGATACACAGCCAGGCTATAATTCCCAGCTTCCATTTCATTAGATGTGATCATATAACTAATTTCTGGCTTGTGGAATGGGGGCAGAAGTAATGTATTTCACATCCAGGCCTTGCCAATAAAAACTTCTCACAGTTGATCCCCTTCATCATGTACCCTTTTTGCTGTTAAAGACCCAATAGAAGGTCTTGAGATCCTCCCCCAAACTGCCTGTTGAAGATGGCAAATAGCAGAACCACAAGATATAAGTAGCCTAAGTTCTCAAGTAACCACCGGAGGGAAAACCCACTGTCCATGTACATTTACATTAGATTCTGATGTAAAGAGGAAATAAATTATTATTGTATAAAGCCCCTGACTTATCTGTTACAGCAGCTGCGGTTAACTAATATAAAAACAGACCAACTTACTCAATTTCCTAGCAAATGAAAAGAACTCCTTATTTCTTCATGGACATTTAAGCATAATGAGAGACTAAAATAACTATAAAGTCTATATCAAATAGTCAGGGTGTTTACATTGTCTTCCATGCAAGCATCCCAACAGGGGTGCTGCATAGAAATAAGTACAAAGTAATCTTTGCAAAAGCCATTATTAGCTAACATTTAAATGTGAACAATTCTATTGACTCCTCATTGCAAACTGCAGTATCTCTGAGGCTAAAAGAATTTATTCTCGGTTGTTGTTGTTATAAGTGTCGCGATATGTCTTTTTTAAAATATTTAATAGCTAAAAAAATCTTGAGTAATAACTATGATCCTACTGAGATAATATCTTTCTCTGAACATATAACCTCAATTGCAAAACTTATTGGGTCTCTCCAAAGTAATTTCAGAAGCAATCTGATCTATAACAAGAAGTCAATAGAGTTTCTGAAAAACTTAAATAATGCAATCAACTGCCTCTGAGTTAAAATTTTTTAACAGCAAAAGCTGTGGATAAAGAGAAGCTTTACAGAAGACTTAAGAAATGGTCCAAAGGGGGGAAAAAAAACTAAAGAAAATCTAGGTAGCATCTAGACTTTGCTGGCCTGATGTTATTGTCATTCCTTCATTCAAGAAACATTTATTGGCAACATAAAATGTGTTAGGTGTGGTAGGCAACATGAGGTCTATAAAATTGGCTCCAGATTTTTCTAGGATTGTATAAAAAATAAAAACACCAGCAATTAACTGTCTTCTTACAGTATTCTGAAATTAAAATATTTGTGCATGACATGATATAAAAAGCAAACTCCAAGCTCATTGTTAAGAAAAGGATTTTTTTTTTAAAATCAGTGAATTGTGGATAGAATTAGATGTTATATGAAGGAGGAAATAATAGAACAGTTAGAGAAGGATTCAACAATAGAAGGCATCAGATTTCAAAATATATAAATTCTATTTAAAAATACATATTATAGGAGCACCTGGGTGGCTCCGTTGATTAAAAGTCTGGCTCTTGATTTCAGCTCAGGTCATGATCTAGTTCTGTGTCAGGTTCTGTATTGACAGCATGGAGCCTGCTTGGGATTCTCTCTCGCCCTGTCTCTTTGCCCCTCTCCCACACATTCTCTTTCTCTCAAAATAAATAAATAATAAAAATAAAAATAAAACTATATGTTATATATAAATGCTTTATATAATGTAGATATAGATGTTAATTTTGTCAAATATCAAATACTGTTATGTCTTAGCTCAGATCAAGAAAACAAAGCATGAGAAAAATTAAAGTGCTCATACTTTCTTTTAGAAGATAGAAGTTGTAGAGGAAGAAAATTTTTTTCTCTACCATTTCAGATTCTTCTGGCTGATCTGTTAATTAAATATGCTAAGCAATGCAGTACAATGTGTAACTACACTAGCTTCATGAAAAGCCAAGAAGAGCTCCAACAGGTCTCTCAGCACAGGATATTTGTTTGGAAGGTTTGCAAGGAGAAACTGTACCTGGAGCAGTTAATGGAGGAGAAAAAGGAAAGCCACAGTATCCACCTTGTACTGTATTCCAATCTCCCATCTCACCCCCATGCAGAACAAATTCCCCCATACTTTGTTCATGCAGCTCCCTGGTGACTCTAGGCCTGGGAAGTGAGAGGTGACTCAGGGTACTGGGGATTGGCACATGAGACTTAAGACCTGGAGATCTGGGCCTCCAAACATTTAATGTTATTGTGAGGAATTGAGGCACGTATAAAGTGTATGGATAAAACATGCAAAAAATATGACTTCCAATCTGGGAAAGACAGGGGAATGAGAGTAACTTATCACTGGAATCAAAACAAGTCCCTGATAAAACCATCACTGAGCTGCCACATTTCAAAGTGCTTTCCACTACTCCCAAAGTATCCCACAGCACCACAATTTTTTAAGTTTTTATTTTAATTACAGTTAGTTAACATACAGTGTGATATTACTTTTAGGAATATAATACAGTAATTCAACACATTGTGCTCATCACAAGTGCATTGCTTAACCCCCATTACTGATTTCACCCATCACCCCTCCTCCCTCCCCTATGATAATCATCAGTTTATTCTCTATGAATTCTCTGTTTCTTGAATTATATCTCTCAGTCTATTTTTCCCTTTGTTTTCTTTCTTAAATTCTATGTATAAGTGAATTCACATGGTATTTGTGTTTCTCTGACTGACTTATTTCATATAGCATTATAGTCTCTAGCTCTATCTCCATCATGGCAAATGGCAAGATTTCAGTCGTTTTTTGGCTGAATAATATTCCACTCAATATATTTACCACATCTTCTTCATTCATTCATCTGTTGATGCTTGGGCTGCTTCCATATCTTGGCTCTTGAAAATATTGCTGCTAGAAACATAGCAATGCATGTACCCTTTTGAATTAGTGTTCTTGTGTTCTTTGGGTAAATACCTAGAGGAGTAATTGCTGGATCATAAAGTAGTTCTATTTTTAACTTTTGGAGGAAATTCAATGCAATTTTCCACAGTGGCTTCACCAGTTTTCATTCCCACCAATAGTGCATGAGGATTTCTTTTTCTCCACATCCTCGCCAATATCTGTTATTTCTTGTAGTGTCAATTTTCACCATTCTGACAGGTGTGAGGTGATTTCTCATTGTAGTTTTGATTTGCACTTCCCTGATGATGAGTGATGTTGAGTACTTTTTCAATTGTCTGTTGGCCATCTATATGACTTCTTTGGAGAAAAGTCTGTTCATGGATTTTGCCCATTTTTTTCTTTGGATTGTTTAGGTTTTGAGTGTTCAGTTGTAGAGAGTCTTCATATATTTTGGATACTAACCCTTTGTTTCATATGTCTTTTAAAAATATCTTCTTACCTCCTGTAGGTTGCCTTTGAGTTGTGTTGATTGTTTCATTCACTTTGAAGAAGCTTTCAATTTTGATATAGTTCCAATAGTTATTTTTGCTTTTGTTTCTCTTGCCTCGGGAGACATACCTACAAAGAAGTTGCTATTGCTGATTGTCAAAGAGGTTAGTGCCTATGTTCTTGTCTAGGAAGGATTTCTATAGTTTTAGGTATCACATTTATCACATTTATATCTTTAATCCATTTTGAATTTATTTTTGTGTATGGTGTAAGAAGTGGTCCAGTTTTATTCTTTTCCATGTTGCTGTCCAGCTTCCCCAGCCCCATTTGTTGAAGAGACTATCTTTTTCCTATTGCATATTTTTTCCTGCTTTGTCAAAGATTAATTGACCATAGTTGTGGTTTCATTTCTGGGTTTTCTATTCTGTTCAATTGACCTATGTGTCTATTTTTGTGCCAGTACAATAGTATTTTGATCACTACAGCTTTGTAATATAATTTGAAGTCTGGAATTGTGATGCTTCCAGCTTTGTTTTTCTTTTTCAAGGTTGTTTTGGCTAAACATGGAAAGAGCCCAAATGTCCATCACCTGATGAATGGATCAAGAAGATGTGGTATATATATATATATACAATGGAGTATTACATGGCAATGAAAAAAACGAAATCTGGCCATTTGTAGGAAAGTGGATGGACCTCGAGGGTGTCATGCTAAGTGAAAGAAGTCAGGCAGAGAAGGACAGATACCATATGTTTGCACTCATAGGTCTAACAGGAGAACAGGAGAAACCTAATGGAGGATCAGGGGGAGGGGAAGAAAGAAAGAGAGTTGGGGAGAGAGAGGGATGCAAAACTTGAGAGACTATTGAATACTGAAAAAGAACTGAGGGTTGAAGGGGAAGGGGGAGGGGAGGGAAAGAGGTGGTGGTGATGGAGGAGGGCACTTGTGGGGAAGAGCACTGGGTGTTGTATGGAAACCAATTTGACAATAAACTATATTTTTTAAAAGGTTGTTTTGGCTATTTAGGGTGTTTTGTGGTTCCATACACATATTAGGACTGTTTGTTCTAGCTCTGTGAAAAATGCTATTGGTATTTTAATAGGGAGTACATTAAGTGCATAGGTTGCTTTTAATAGCATAGACATTTATTTTTCCAATCTATAAACATAAATGCCTTTCTATTTCTTTGTGTCATCTTCAGTTTCTTTCATCATTGTTTCATAGATTTCAGAATACCAATCTACTTCCTTTTGGGTTAGGTTTATTTCTAGGTGTCTTATTGTTTTTTGGATAAACGTAATTGGGATTGGTTTTTAATTTCTTTTTCTGATGGTTAATTATTGGCATATAGAAATGCAACAGATTTCTGTATATTGATTTCGTAATCTGCAACTGTACTGAATTCATGTATCAGCTCTAGTAATTACTTGGAGGAGTCTTTAGGGTTTTCTCTATAAAGTATTATGTCATCTACAAATAATGAAAATTTGCCTTCCTTGTCAGTTTGGATGCCTTTTATTTCTTTGTGTTGTCTGATTGCTGCAGCTAGGATTTCCATTACTGTGTTAAAAAACTGTGGTGAGAATGGACCTCCCTGTCTTGTTCCTGACCACAGAGGAAAAGTTTTTCTCCACTGGAGGAATATTTTTGTTCCAATTTCCACAAATTATTTGATTTGTGGTTACTTCTGAAGATTTTCTATGATCGTTTCTTATCTTTCTTTCTTTCTTTCTTTCACATTTTGTTGATATTTTTAGTGATATATTTGAATTTCTTACTCTTTATTCTTTGAATATTTATTGTTGGTTTTGATATATAGTTACTATTTTGAAAGATGGTTACTATGATATAAGGTTACTATTAGGTTTATATATGACCTCCTCTGCATATAGCAGTCTATATTAAGTTGAAAGTCATTTAAGTTTGAACTTATTCTTCTCTCCACTCATCTCCACATTTCACTTATATGTTATTATATTTTATATCTGTTTTATGAATTCTCTGGCTGATTTTTTACAGAAATATGGTGTCAACTGTCATTTTTCATTTGCTTCTCCACACCAGCTGCAATCGCTTTAAGGACTATCACTCACCCTCCTGGCTAGCCCAGTGCCAAGTCAGTAGACTTTTAAAGCTCCAGGCTCCACATACCACTAGTTTTATAAGCTTACAGAATTCAGTCCCTCTGTTTTTTTAAAGTAAAACATTAAGGGAATTAGTCTTCCCATGTGAACTCCCTTGTGTGAGAACCCATTACTCTACTCTCTCTGTGTACACAGCTCCCTCCCTCCAATGGGCAGCTTCCCTCTGCCTTTTTGAACTTCCTAACCTTTCCTTTGCAGCTTATTCCCTATACCGAGTTGTGGAGTTTTTTCCGCCAGCCTTCAGAGGACTCTTTGGGTTATTGAATTGGAAAGAGACAGTATCTAGTTGAAAACATGGGATGGGGTGAGCTTCAGGTCTTCCTAATCTACCATCTTTCCAGGCTCCCACTCAAATACCATTTTTTTCCATTTTAAATGAATAATTATTATGGCTAAAAAAATCTCAGGATCTATAGTCAATAAGTTGGAGACCAAGAAGAGCTGTTGGTGTAATTCCAGTCTGAGTCCTAAGGCCTGAGCACCAAAGGAGTCAATAATATAAGTCTGCAGATTTGAGACCTAAGAACAACCAGTATGAAGGCAAGAAAAATCCCAGCAACACTATTGATTCTTCCTGTTTATTTATCTGCTTTAGGATGTGCCAAGTCTTCCCTCATCCAACCCTGTCTTACCATCCTGCTTTTTCTCACAGCATCCTCAGTCAGGTTGGTAAACAACCACTCAAGCTGTGATGGCTGCCTATGTACAATCAATTCAGAAATAGCATGATAAAAGTCTCTGCTCTGCTGATCATTAGAACACTCAGTAGTGGCATGACTCTGGCATCTTAACAACCTGAGGTAAGATTATAGCAGACTACTTCATAGTGTTGAAGGATAGAGCAGCCACACACAGCTGCAGAGCACACACCTGAGAAACTCCCTGAAGCACCAGACCCTGGGTAGCACAGTACCTCTTAAGGTTATTGCTTTCAGAAGCAGGAGATATAAGTGGATTTTCTAACACAGATAAAAAGGCAGAGAGTTAGGCTAAATGCCAAGATGGAAGAATTCATCCCAAACCAAAGAACAACATAAGGTCAAGTTAAGAGATAGATCTAAGTGAAACAGATATAAGTACTATGCCTGATGGAGAGTCTAAAGCAGCAATCATAAGGGTACTCACTGGGTTTGAGAAAAGAATGGAAGACATCAGAGAGACCTTTACAAAAGAGATAAAAAATTAAGAAAAAATCAGTCAGGGATGAAGAATGATATAAATGAGAATGGAAACAGACTTAATGCAATGAACAGCAGGCTGGAAAAGTAGAGGAATGAAATAGTAATCTGGAAGACAATATAATGAAAAATAATGAAGCTGAACAAAAGGGAGAAAGAAGAATAAAGGAATATGAGAAGAGACTTAGGGAAGTCAGTGACTCTATCAAATGTAAAAACATTTCATATTATAGGAGTCCCAGGAGAAGAGAGAAGAAAGGGAACAGAAAATTTATTTCAATAAATACTAGCAGAAAACCTTCCTGAATTGATGAAGGAAACAAACATCCAGATCCAGGAGACACAAAAAACTGCCATCAGAATCACGAGAGGCAGACCAATACTAAGACATATTGTAATTGAGTCTGCAAAATAAAGAAAAAATCTTACAAGCAACAAGACAAAAGAAGTCCTTAACTTACTACAGAAAACCAATAAGGCTAGCTGGAGTTTTCTCAACAGAAATTTTGCAGGCCAGATGGGAGGCACATGACACACTTAAAGTGCTGAATGCAAAAAATCTTTTCAACCAAGAATACTCTATCCAGCAAAGCTATCATTCAGAGTAGAAGGAGATATAAAAAGTTTCCCAGAGAAACAAAACTAACGGACCACTAAACTAGCACTGCACGATATATTAAAGGGGACTCTTTGAGTACAAAGGAGAGGACAAAATTGACAAAGGAAAGATCAGATAAAATTTCCCAAAATTATAAAAAAACAAGTAATAAGATGGCAATAAATACATATCTATCAATAATTACTTTGAATGCAAATGGACTAAATGGTCAAATCAAAAGACATAAGGCATGAGAATGGATTGAAAACCAAGACCCATCTATATGCTCCCTACAAGAGATCCATTTGAGACCTAAAGGCACCTACAGATCTAAAGTGTGGGGGTAGAGAAACATTTGTCATGCAAACGGATGTCAAAAGTCAGAGTAGCACTTCTTATATTAGACAAACTAGACTTTTTGTTCTCGTACTGTTTTAGTCCTACTTTGGTATCAGTGTAGTACTGGTGCAATGGAATGATTTTTAACGTATTCCCTCTATTTCACTATATGTAAGATTTTTATCAAAATTGTCATTAATTTTGTTTGAATTTTTGATGTGGTTTGCCAATGAAGCCATGTGGTCTTGGACTTTTCTGTGCTGAGAGATTTTTGATTCCTAATTCAACTTTAATTCTTGTAATTGGTCTAAGATTTCCAGTATCTTGATTCAAGATTCATGATTCAATCTTGGTAATTTGTGCATTTTTTGGAATTATCTGTTTTTTTCTAAGTTATCTGATTTGTTAAGATGTAATTATTTACAGTAATTGTTATCACTCTATATTTCTCTGGTAGTCTATTGTATGGTTTTCTCTTCCATTTCTCATTTTTGTTTTTGAATCATCTTTTTTTCTTAATTAATTACCATAGTTAAAGCATTGGCAATTTTATCAGTTGTTTAAAAAAAACTGGTCATTACTTTATTTTTTTCTTAGTTTAAAGTTTATTTATTTATTTTGAGAGATAGCACAAGAATGAAGCTAGACCACTCTCTTACAGTGTACACAAAAATAAACTCAAAATGGATGAAGAACCTGAATGTGAGACAGGAAACCATCAAAACCCTCAAAAAGAAAGTAGGAAAAAACTGCAGCAATTTCCTACTCGACACATCCCCAAAGGCAAGGGAATCAAGAGCAAAAATGAACTCGTGGGCCTCATCAAGATAAAAAACTTCTGCACTGCAAAGAAAACAATCAAGAAAACTAATAGGCAACCAACAGAATGGGAAAAGACAGTTGCAAATGACATATTAGATAAAGGGCTAATATCCAAAATCTACAAGGAACTCACCAAACTCCACACCTGAAAAATGGATAATCCAGTGAAGAAATGGGAAGAATATCTGAACAGTCATTTCTCCAAAGAGGACATCCAGATTGCCAACAGACACGTAAAACGATGCTCAGCATCACTCATCATCAGGGAAATACAAATCAAAACCACACTGAGATACACCTCACGCTGGTCAGAGTAGCTAAAATGAACAAATCAAGGCACTACAGATGCTGGTGAGGATGTGGAAAAATGGGCACCCTCCTACACTGTTGATGGGAATGTAAACTGATGCAGCCGCTCTGGAAAATAGTGTGGAGGTTCCTCAAAAACTATCACTAGAACTCCCCTATGACCCAGCAATAGCACTGCTGGAGATCTACCCAAGTGATACAGAGTGCTGATGCAGAGGGACACATGTACCCCAATGTTCATAGCAGCACTTTCAACAATACCAAATCATGGAAAGAGCTTCAATGTCCATCAACTGATGAATGGATCAAGAAGATGTGGTTTATCTATACAATGGAATACTACATGGCAATGAGAAAGAATGAAATCTGGCCATTCGTAGCAAATTGTATGGACCTCGAGGGTGTGATGCTAAGCGAAATAAGTCAGGTGGAGAAGGGCAGATACTATATGTTTTCACTCATAGGTCTAACAGGAGAAACCTAACGGGCCATGGGAGGGGCATGGGGGGGGAAGAATTAAGGAGAGAGAGGGAGGCAAATCATGAGAAACTCTTGAATACTGCAAACAAATTGAGTGCTGCAGAGGGAGGGGGAAAAGGGAGAGGAGATGATGGTCATGGAAGGCGGCACTTGTGGGGAAGATCACTGGGTGTTATATGGCAACCAACTTGACAATAAACTAAAAATAAAAATTAAAAATATTTTAAAAAATTAATTTTAAAAATTAATGTGATCCCCACATCATAGCATGGAAGGAAGATTGATGATACAGTTTCATGCCTTAAAAATATTTTTTTTCCTTATTATGCAGCAGGCTCTGGATTAGAAGAAAATTAGTGAAGGAGAATTCAAGGATCTGCTCTTAAGAATTTCATGGCCTACTGGTAAAGATAAATCTTATTTGAAGAAAATATTGTGAGTGCAAAAATAGTGGTAGGTAGTGGATGCTATGAAAATAGTCTCTTTTCCTTCCTTCTTCTCCTTGCAGAGGGAGGAATGCACGTTTAGAAGGCTCTCATCTACTTCCCAGTATTTGTAGAGAGTCAACAAAGAATCTGGCAAATAAACAATAGTGGAAGGGTGATTTAATTTGAATGGATTATCAGTAACTTGAGAGTTTTATAAAATGTATAGTTTTCAGATCATATGAACTCAGCCAGCATGTTGGCAATCCTAAATGATCACTGAATCAGGAAACGAGTTCTTCCCATGCTAAATGGAGTCCTGGTAGCATAAAAAGCTAATGCAGTTTTCCAGAGTAGCCAAATCAATCCCCCAAAATTATAGTTTGAGAACCAGAGGCTCCTGATTGACATTGATCAAGTGCTTAAAACAAACAAACAAAAACAACACCTAATCAAGCCCAGAAGCCCAATAGACTTGTGATGTAAATAGTTCACAATGCCAATAAACAGGGATAAGAGGGAACTATATTCTGGATACACTAACAACACAGAAAATTTAGGCAGCCTTACCTTGACCAAGTCCTCATTTTTCATTATCTTTGAGCTGATAAAATGTTTCCTAAAACATTTAGTAGGCTATAAAGCCTACTCTTGGTTGAAATATCAGAGGAGAGAAAAGGGGGATAAATATGAAGTCAACTAGATTAGAAAAAATTAGGAAAGGAGGAATTTTTGCAAAAAGAAAATAGAAAAAAAATTCCTAAGAAAAATAATTTCAAGATTCAGAAGGTAATGGGAGACCCTAAGAAAACAACAAAGTTGAACACTGTTGCAATATTTTTATATTCCACCTACTTCCCTACCCGCTCTCTCTCACTCCCACCACCTCTTTTGACTACCTTCTAAATCCTTCTTCCAATTAAGCACACTGCTCAGGTTAAGAATCCAGGACAACTTCAGATTCAAGATATTAAAAATTATCACATTATACAAATGATTACATAACCATCTACCATTGTTTATTTTGTCCACAAATAAGGCCATCATGAGCAAAAGCAATACAAATTAATCTCCACTATTTTACAGGTGGTAGCAAGTTATTTCAAATGTGGAACATCCCAAATGACTACTTTTTAATTTTTAAATAAAAAATGTTATTTTTAAGTGATTCTATCTCTAAGTTAATGATCTGTTTCTTTTTATACATCACTATTTCAGGATAATGCACAGCTAAGCAATTCCTTTAAGCCCAAAATAAAACCATATAATATATTATTTCTTAATATTCCCAAAATACAAAGGCTTATAACCTTAAAAAGTAAAGACAAAAAAATCAAGAATGTCTTAAAATCTTTCCTTTTCCCAAAACTAAGTTGGAAATAGCAATTTCTCATCCAAACCATCTGAAACTGTTAATATTAAAATTTTAACAATAGTGAACTTGAGGCATATTCTTACGGGCCATTAACTTTATTAAATGTTGTAATAAATGCTTCCTTCATTGTGATTTTCTCCCCTGCTTTATACTAGTACAAATACTTATTCAATAATTTTGAGACTGTTGCTATATAAATGTTTTTATTAGGGCTACAAGATACAATCTTTTTAAACATTATCCTCTGAATCTTAAATAAAAGTCTTTTAAGGTGCAGTTTCAGTAATTTGTGTTGAATTATGAAGTTCATGGTGTAAGAAGATACCATCTTTGAAGTGCTGTAGAGCAGAGAAACAGAACCCAGTATCTGAGTGGTTTGAAAATTATTAAAGAATAAGCAACCAGCGTGCCAAGAGAGTTCACTATGGCACCATCCATGGAGAAAGTCCAGTGTGGATTAAATAATATATTCAATACAGCTGAACACTATTTGCACTCTCTAGTTTCTAAGGTATTAAGGTTTTAAAATAATATACCTTTGATGACCTTCTCAATGCAGCTTTAAATCTGAAGAATCTACACTATCAATTTTGTTTATTTATAGGGAGCTGTGGTTTTAAATCACTCCTAAGTCAAAGTTCATAGCTTGGCAATATTCATTGTGGAAAAAATAATGGCATCATTTTTGGGTATTCAATCATGTTTCATTCCTTCATATCAGGAAAAGCCCATGACACTGATGTAGGTACAAAAGTTCTTAAACCATGTTCTGAGATCTCCTCATATACTTTACAAATGCCTAAACAAAAAGGCCATGTATTACCACCACATGCCACTTTACAGAGGGCCTCCGTAACATCATCCTGCAGACATCTTAACCATATGCTATAGCGAAACATCTGTGAACGAGGCCAAAGAATGAAGGTTTATAGGATTATGGACACTGTTTAGAGATAGAAAAGTCCTCAGAATTCATGTAGTTCTAGCTGCCATGTTCTATAGATAACAAAGCTGAAGCTCAGAGAAATTAAACAGCTTACCTAAAGCCAAAGCTGGACTGATAATTCAGGTCCATCATACATTAGGTTCAACATTATGATACAGCCTCTCAATAAAAAATGATAGATTTATTAACACAACAAAAAATTATTGAGAAGCACAGAGATTATGGCAGTGAATGAAAAATAATAGATGGATCTTCTATTCTAATGGAGCCTATGTTCAAGTGTAAGGGGGGCAAAAAACAAAAATTACATTAAAATAAATACATATGTCAGGTAGTGATAAATGCTCTGGATAAAAATTAAAGTAGGGCATTAAAGTAGGGTAAAGTGATCACAAATGAGGAGTAAAGAAATGCATTATTTTATATATGCATCTGAAGAAAGGGATGGAGCAAGCCATGTAATTATCCAGGGATAAAGTATTCCAGGAAAAGAGAACAGAAAGTAAAAATTGTTGTAAGGCAGGAATGTGCTGTGCATGTTGGACAATCAGCAAAACAAAAATCCAGAGTACCAAAGCAGAGTGAAAAGAAGTGAATTCAGATAGAAGATGATGTTGAAAACATAGTATAGCCTATTATGTAGGCCTTTAGCTTTTTTTTTCAGAGACAGGGAAGTCACTGGAAGGTTTTAAGTAAAGAAATACCATGATTTAACTCTATTTCAAAGTGTCCTTCTGGCTTCTGGCTACTGTGTGGAGTCTAGGTAGTTATTGAACACTCAAGGCAAGAGATAATAGTGGGTTAAATTAGGGTAATAATAGACAAGGTCATAAGGAATTGTTGGATATATTTTGAAAGCAAGAGGCACTGCTGATGTACTAAATGAAGACTATGAGAACAAAATAAGGTGTTTTTTTTTAGCCTGAACAATTGAAAAAAATAGAGTTGCTATTTATTAAAATGGAAAAGATAGTAGGAAAAGCAAGCTTGGAGCACAGCATGAAGGGTTCAGTATGGCATGTGGTAAATTTAAGATGCTTGTTAGATATCTTATGGCAAATACTAGGTAGTGGTTGGTTCTGTAAGTCTAGCATTCAAAAGAAAAGTCATAGCTAGAGATATAAATTTAGAAGTTGAAATTATATAAATTAAGCTATGGGACTGATCAAAATAGGGAGTATGTACAGAAAGAAAAGACAAGAATAATAAGGTGTAAAAGGGAAGGAAATGAGCAAGACCAGTGGCTTAAGAACTGAGACATCCCAGTATTCAGATATGAGGGAAAACAGAAAGAAAGATCCAGCTAAGATGACTAAGAATGAACAACTAGTAAGGTGAGAGCCAAATAAAAAGTCTGTGGCATTCTGGAAGCCAAGTGAAGTTAAGTATTTCAAGGAGGAAGAAGGGAGCCACTATGTTAAAGACTGCTGATAAGTCAAGTGCCAGGAGGTGTGGAAGTAGGTCAATGTGTGGTCACTGGTGACACAGATGGGATCCTGACATGACTGGCATAGTGAAGTGGTAGGCAAGAAGAATGAACTAAAGAGAAGATTATAGGAGAGGAAATGTGAACAGTAAGTGTACATTAATTCCTCTCAATCTGTCCAGTGCAGAAAATCTCCAACACTGGATAAAACTTATTTGCCTAACCTATACCAGCATCTTGACTACTCAACATAGTTTAAGCAGAATCACACAACAGGAAAGATTTGCGTTACTACAGATTAATGTTTAGCTCAAGTGGGCCCTCAATACTAGCTGGTAACATTTCCCTATCCAGATTGTTTTCTCATTTTTGACAATAAAAATGTTCAAAAATGTCCATTCTTCAATTTGTTAACAACAAATAATCAAAAAACAAAATAAAACAAAAATGGCCCCAATTTAACCCTACTCCTTAACCTTCCTTACTCTTATGAAATACTAAGTGGCTCCACTACAAAAAAAAAAGTCCTATTCTCCTCCACCAGTGTTTCCTACGTCTGAAAATATCTCCACCAATCACCCAGCTGCAATCAGAGGCTGGTGAGTCATCCTTGAAACCCCACTCTCTGTTACTTCTGACTTTTAATCAATTATCAAATCTACAGATTTTATATAATGAATAACTTAAATTATTCATTTCTTTCCATTCCCACTGCCACTAACCAATTCTAACTAACTGTCTTGCATCTCCACGACTACAATAACCTTTACTTACTGCTCCTACATTCTAGCCAGAATGATCTTTCAAACCTGTAAGTTTGATCATGACACAAAGAAATCCCCTTAATTTAATCTTTCAATTACTGCCCACTGCAATTCACATAAAGTAGAAAATTCATGCTATGGCCTTGAAGGCCGCCAATCATCTATTTCCTTTAACTTACCTACCATTAACCCCCTTTATGTTATGTTGGGTTCTGTTAGTAGCTAGAAAAACCTCTCTCTCTCTTGCCTGTGGGACTTTGACCTAATATTAGCATTCTATCCTCTCCTTACCATCACCATCATTAACAGTCTTCTAAAATGAAGTCCGCTGAAATATCAACTCCAAAGGATCTCTTTCCTAACTAGCCAAAATAATACCTTGTACTTCCCCTTCAAAATATTTGTTGCACATATACTTATTTGTTAAATGTCTCTCTTACCTCTATTGAATACTGAGAGTGAACCAAGGGCTGAAGGGGAAGTGGAGGGGAAAAGGGGGTGATGGTCATGGAGGGGAGCACTTGTGGGGAGAAGCACTGTGTGTTATTTGGAAGCCAATCTGACAATAAACTATTATTTTAAAAAAATGTCTCTCTTACCTGCTAGAATATGAGCTCATGGAAATAGCTTTACATTCCTATTACTATCATACCCCTACCTCTTATTACATAGTGGACACTTGGTTTGTATACATTGAGTTGCATTTAATACCCATGTTATCTTCAATATTTTTATCCAAAATTGAAGAAACAATGAAATTGTCTAAACACCTAATTATTGATACATTATTATCTTTAAACTTTCATAACTTCACTTTCATTTACTAAATAAAATGACAGTCTAAAAATCTAGATTTTTCTGAAAATTATTTATCATTAGCTGTGTTGAACATGTCCCAAAAGTGCTGCCTAAAGGAAAACGCCACATATGGAGCTTTTGAGCTCTGTTATATTTCTGAAGAGTAGAGGACAAAGAGATATGTATGATATGCAAGTAATTGAAAGATGCTGTGCCTGAAAAAGGCAAAAAGTAAGACAAGAAGTAAATTTTTTCCTTTGTCCTATTTTGTTCGAATTCTTACACACAAACTCCTACTTCCACCTGGTGGTTCTTAACAATGTGGAAGTGATTATTGCTCCCTTCTATGTATAATGAGCACTACTACACTAAAAACAAGGCACTTTGACATGCAAAAATGATAAAACATATGTTATTTATCTAAGAAATGATGCCTCTCTGTTTACAGTCTAGTATATATGTAAGATTTAAAAATATACTCAAGAATAAAAATAAACCCAGAGGGTTGGCCCTCACTTCACTTTATTTATCTACACTTATAGATTCAGTTTTCTAAAGATCTGATCCTGAGTTTTTTAGCGTGTTGCTATGACCTGTAAAAATGTAGCATAGTTTTCAATAAAGAGGCCACAAATTGCTTTCCTGAGAACACTAGTTCCCCAAATATGTGATAGAAGTCCCATTAAACAAGTTTCCTGGTCGAAAAAACATTTTTAAGAAATGTTTAATATACATACCTCTTGGAGAATAATAATAACATTCATTTTAAATAAGTCAGAAAACAATAAAAATTTTCAACTTTACTAAACCACAGTTTCATAGATATATTTAACAATGAATCCATTTTCTCATCAACCACCTATTAGGATTATAAATGACATTAGTGTTCATCTATAGGCTTTAAGAAATAGTGGTTTCAACTATAGTCATGATTTGCCTATTATGACATATACACTTTTATTGAGATCCTTTCTTAAAATTCATAAATAAAAACAGGGCAAAAATACACCTCTTTACGGAATCAACTGAACAAAAACTTGAGTAGTTAAGATTAGAAAAGAAGTCCTAAAGACTAAGACACTTAAGTAAATAAGACACATTATTCACTATTATTATCTGTAGCTTAATTTATCCTGGATTTTATTTCCAAACACAATTAAAATACACCTATGTCACTCTGAATTCTTCACTTGGAGATATCTCCATTTTGATCTGGCGTACATATTGCTTAGTAATGATTCTCAAGTTTAGTATTCATTAGAGCCACCTGGGTGCTTACTACAAAATGCAGTTTCTTGGGATCAACACCGAAGGTACTGATTTCTTGGATGTAAGATTCAAGATTTTGCATCTTTGGCAAATAATGTAAATGATTGAGGAAATTTTGTCTCTAGAACTTTAATCTGGGCATCAAAATCTTTATTTTAGTTGCTTGCAATTTCTCTGTCAAAGTCCATTTGCTTATGATGATTAAACATTGAGTTTAAAGAGAAAATCTAGGTTAGCCATTCTAGGTGCTGAGAAAATATATTTCCTCTAATATTTTGGCTTTTTCTTACTTTTCACAACCAAAACCAAAGAGAAAAAGTACCACTATAAAACTGTCTTATAAACTATTAGTAAGAGATTACATTATTGGGGTTCTTGGAAGGTTGAGCTTCTGACTCTTGATTTCAGCTCAGGTCATGATCTCAGGGTCACGAGATACAGCCCTACATCAGTCTTTGAGCTGATAGCACAGAGCCTACTTGGGATTTTTTCTGCCTCTCTCTCTCTTACTGCCCCTCCTCCACTCATGCACATTCATGTGATCTCTCTCCCAAAATAAATAAAAAATTTTTTAATTACATAACTATCTTTTTTTGTAATCCTTAAAGAATATTTCTCCACTTTCTAAAAAAAATTAAAAATTTCCCTCCACGTAATATGCAGCCTTTAGCTATGACACAAATAACTTAGGCTGCCTTTTTCAACCAAACTCCCAACTAGTCTTGTCACAAATACTTGCTGAAAACAGTATGAAACTTGTCCAAGAAAGATGTTCTGGGCGCCTCCTTTTCAACTATACTGTTTCACCCTGCCATTCTAACATACTACTTTAAGCACTTATTATAAGGTACACAAACTAATTATAATATGGAAAACTGTATTAGTAATAAAATAAAACTAGGTTATTCTGAAATAACTGAAGGAGACAGTTCCTTATTTTCTGAAGATTTGACTAAGAAACAAATGAAATTTACTTTCTAATTCAATTTATCCAGTAACATATTATTACTGATAAGAATAATTCATAGAAAACAAAATTGACAATGGCTGAACTGCAAGTGGTAAATATCTGACTGAAAAATTTGAACTTCATACATTGTGCCTATTAGAAACAATGGCCCCAAAGGAAAGCTCACAACTGAAGATATAAGCTTGTGAGAGAGAAGAAAAGCCCTGATGTTGTGAAGATTATGTAAAAAAGAAAAGAAGAAGAAGAAGAAGAAGAAGAAGAAGAAGAAGAAGAAGAAGAAGAAGAAGAAGAAGAAGAAAAGAAGAAAGAAAAAAGAAAAAAAGGAAAGGAAAGAAAGAAATTACTTTGAGAAAAAAAGTTTTGGTAAATAAAAATAATTTTTTTTCAATTAGAAGTCATTTGGGGCACATGGGTGGCTCAGTCAGTTGAGCCTCTGACTTTGGCTCAGGTCATGATCTCACTGTCCATGGGTTCGAACCCAGCATCAGGCTCTGTGCTGACCCCCAGCTCAAAGCCTGGAGCCTGCATCAGATTCTGTGTCTTTAGCTCTCTGCCCCTCCCTTGTTCATGCTCTGTCTCTCTCTGTCTCTCAAAAATAAATAAAAGTAAAAAAAAATTTTTTTAATCATTTAAGCACTGTAGCAAAAATTGACTAAGGTAGTATCTTTTTCAAAGCAATTTTTCACTATTGCTTTAATTTGAAGAAAAAAGAATGTAAATTATAATGTAAAGCCAACATGTCCTTACCATTAAAGTCATGAAGTCAAAATACCGACTAGGTAAAAATGTCAGGGTAAAAGTATCCTGCATCTATATGATGAACATTTTAATCAGAATTTTCTAGGGCAATACTTTGCAAGATTTTAAATAGAAATTTTAAATGTCTACTTGAGTATGTATGCAGTTCAATGTGGAAGATTAAATACCTTGACACTTTCTCCTCTTTAAGACCTACTGAAATGAATGGGTATATATATTCATATTAAAAGAAACTATAACAATGATATAAAATAAGAATAAAAAATGGTATCTACATTTCCATCTCTGCATTAAAATAAAAAGGAGACTTCCATTTCAGCCAGTAAGTCTGATAAAATATCCAGAGAAATCTTTTCTTTTTAAAATTATTTTAACATTTATTTTTGAAAGACAGAGCATGAGTGGGGAATGGGCAGAGAGAGACAGGGACCCACACAATCCAAAGCAGGCTCCAGGTTCTGAGGTGTCAGCACAGACCTCAACACAGGACTTGAACTCATGGACAGAACCGTGAGATCATGACCTGAGGTGAAGTCACTTAACCGACTGAACAACCCAAGCACCCCCAGACAAATCTTTTCGTTTAGAACACAAGTAAATGCCAAATATAATTATTTTAATTTTCTTACATGTTTGGCTGAGTAAAGAAGAAAGTAAAGAAAATCCTCAGAGGGCAAAATTAAAGAGAAAAAGAAAAAAATCCAGAGATCTCTGAATCTGGCAATTATCCTAGGGGAAACTACCAACCCATGGTGGCCTAGGGCTTAAGTTTTTACAGAAGACAGACCTGGGCCCTGAATAAGGTGGGAAGGAAATATTGGTCCCAGCAAAGATGAGAAATCAGAATGAGAAACCTGAACAATATAGGACCCTCTAAGGGCAATATAAGGGGAAAAAAAAGATAACTCAAAAGGAGATGATGAAAAAGCCTGTATGCTTTGCCTGAATTCTTAGATGGATGGGGGAAAATAAGAGAGAGAAAAAGGGAGAAGTCTTCCTGGAAAATTCCTAAATCCAGGCCTATCCCTCATAACTGGTTTGGGGCCAGAATTAATAGAGCCCCAGGAATTTAGCAGAAGCAAATATCTCTTTGGATGAATACACATACAATCCAGGTCTCAAGTAATCCTTCCCAGGCATGTGAGCCAACAAATTTTTAAAAGTCACTAAAGAAGCAAGTTATATAAGCAAGAGTTAGCAAAAACAAAACAAAACTACAGGTATAACCACAAATTCAGTAGATACCATACCAGGACTATCATGTGCAAAATATAAAATGCTTAAAACAATAAAGGAGTAGTAGAAAGTAAATGAGAAACAACAGGATAATCAAATGTGACGAGGTAGATTTTCAAGAGAACCAAGTAGAACATCTAGGAATATTAAACATAGTCATTAAAACTAAAAACTCATCAAATTAAAAATCAAATGAAATAGAGATGCAAAAATAAATAGTAACATGAAGATAGAGCAGGAAAAATTACCCAGAATGAAACACAGAGTAAGAAGTATTAGAATATACAAAAGAAAGATTAAGAAACAAACCAAAAAAAGATGTATCAAATCCTAAAGAAGAGAACAAGAATTAGAGGCACTATTTGAAGAGTTAATGGCAGAGAAGGTTTTCCACAAATGCATCCTAAGTGAAAATTATACTTGAGAGTTCATTCTAAAAAAGGCATACGACATAAGACACAAGAAAAGTGGCAGCTAATTATCACCAGAACAGAGGAGCAAAAGAAGTTTATAAATTACAAGAGAATCCACTTGACCCTGACACTTGTAACAGCATTTATGTATAGTCCTTTTGGTCTTCAGCCTTACAATATCCAATCAAGATAATTTTCATAGTTACTAAAGTTTATTATTTTCTTGCCCATTGATTTCAGTGTGATTAGGTTATTTAGTAATACAGTTAATTTGTTAATATTCTATTCCATTTTGGGGTTCATCCACATTCTAGTTGGTTTTAATGGGTTCTTTTAGGGGCAAGTCAAAGATATCTGAAATATGACTATGATTCTAAGGGTCACAGTTATACAAAAAGATGAACTGAGCAGTGTACAACAACTCTTCCTGTACACTGCCTTTTTGCTGGAAAACGTCATATGTTAAATAAAACTTTCTATAAAAACTGAACAAGAACTCAGATAGTGTATCATATCCCTGCTACTGAATCTCATTCCCTACTTCTTTCCCTCCCTTTCCTACTCTCCCTCTAAATAACCAACCTCTTAAGGTTCTGATTTAGCCTACCTAATGTCTTTTGCACAAATAAGCAATATACCTTGGTGTTTTCTTTCATATATTTCTTTCATATATTAAACAGAATATCAAGATACTGTGCTGTTTTTTTTAACTAAACAACATGTCCTGGAAATCAGATAACATCAATTCATAGACATCTCCCTCACTCTTTTTTTAATAGATTCCTAGTATTCCATGTGTAAGTACCATAGCTTATTTAACCACTCTCCCTTATATGAACATTTCAGTTATTTCCAACACTATACAATTACAAACTATGCTATAATGAATAGCTTCTGATTATATATTTGTTTTGTTAAAAGCATACCTTCAGGATAGATTCCTACAAAGGGACTGTTGGATTGTAAGATATATGCATCTGTAATTTTGTCAGATATTGCCCAATCCCTCCAGAAGGGTTGTATCAATTTGTATTCCAACCAACAATGTATAAAAGTGCCTGTTCTAGACAGCTTTGCCAAAAAAATATGTTGTCATGTTTTTTAAATGTTTACCAGTGTTGGGGCACCTAAGTGGCTAGATAGGTTAAGCACTCGGCTTTGCATCAGATCACAGTCTCCTGGTATGTGGGTTGGAGCCCTGTGTCGGGCTCTGTGCTGACAGCTCAGTCTGGAGCCTGCTTCAGATTCTGTGTCTCCCTCTCTCTCTCTGCCCCTCTCCCACTCATGCTCACTCTCTCTCTATCTCAAATATAAAAAATATTTTTAAAACATTTAAATATTTACCAGTGTTAGGAGAGAAACAGTATCTCAGTACTGTATAAATTTGCATTTTTCTAAATATGAGTGAATTTGAGCATTTGTTCATATATTTGATACATTTATATCTGCTTTTATATCATATATTTTAATTAATTTATTTATTTTTAATGAATTTTATGTTCATGTCTTTTCCCCATTTTTCTATTGGGTTTCAGTCATTTGTCACTTAATTTGTAAGAGTTTATATTTTACAATCATTAGCCTTTTGTTTGCAGTACAGGTTGAAAATACCTTATCCCAAAATGTTAGATGTGTTTTAACTTTATGGTGTAAGTTATCATGTGTATCTTATTTTTATGTAGTCAAATTTATCAATCTTTTTATTGTCTCTAGGATTTGAGTCATAGTGGAAAGTCCTTCCCCATGTAAGATGAAAAAGGAATTCATGTATATTTAATTTTGTACTTAAAAGATTTCATTTTTTAAATTTAGATCCTTAAGCCATTTGAAGTTCATTGTTTTGTATGGTATGAGATACAAATTTAATTTCCAAATGACTACACAGTTGTCCTGGCACCATTTATTACATGTCTATATTTACACCACTGATTAGAGATGTTGCCTTTGTCATATACCATATTTCCATATGTATTTAGGGCTAATACTAGAATTTTTATTCTATTCCACTTTTCTATTTTCCATCAATGCACCAATGGAACTCTGTTTTAATTATATAGGTTTTATAATATGTTTGAATGTTGGTGAGTCTAGTTTCCCTACACACACAAATAATTGTTCTTTTTCCATGTCTTCCTATGATTCCTGCATATTTGCTTTTCTATATGAATTTTTGCATCAAGATGTTTAATTCTATAAAATAATGTGTTGGGATTTTTTCTGAGATTAAATTTGCTTTATACATTAACTTAAAGAAAATTGACATATTTATAACTCTAAGCCACCTTCTCCAAGAATAGGAGATGTCTTTTTCCAAAAGAAGATATTTTTATAATTTTGAGAAAGTATCCCTCTTTACATATTTTCCTTAGATGTTTTTTTATCATAAATTGATATGGAATTTTTTGAAGGATTTATCCAATCTGTATGGAGATAATCATATCATTTTTCTTTGGAGTTATTAATGTGAACATGATATTAATAGATTTCTTTGCATTCCTTGAAAAAATCCCATTGGGTCATGGTGTATTATATTCTTAACATGGTATTGGTTTCTGTTTGCTAATATTTAAAATTTTTTGCATCAATATTGATGAGAGATATTTATTTGTAGTTTTCTTTCTGTTTATCTTCATTTGCATAAGATATCTGTGTTACATTGTCTTTCTTTTTAATGCTCTGCAATGACTTATAAAGCATGAAAACTATCTAGTCTTGGAAAGTTGAATAGAATTCCTTTGTGGAACAACTCGGTTCTCATGTTTTATTTTCTTCTGTTTGTGGGGTGGTTCCTTGATAACTTTATCTTTTTTATGAAAATTGGACTTTTAAGACTTTCTAACTCTAATAGGAACAGTTTTGAGAATCTTGAAAATTTTTCCATTTCATTTAGGTGTTCAAAATTGTCTACAAATTTGATTCAGTTAATCTGTTTTAACTGTTTAAGTTGTTACTTAAGGAACAACTTAAGTTGTTATTTAACGAAGTTACTACCTCCCTTTATAATTTATTTTGTATATTTGTATTTTCCCTTTTCTTTCTTGAATAAGTTATCTATGTTTTCCCTGCTCTGCTAATATTTTAAAACAGTATTTTAATTAAAATCATGCTTGATTTCTTAAACTAAAACTATCTCTTTAAGATGAAAAAAAAGAGATGAGTCTGTTCTTCTAAATCAAGTTGCTGGTCATTTATATTTTGAAACCCGCTTCCTGTAGTCCTGCTCTATACGACCCAGGCATTTTATAGTATTTTCAGATGTAGAGTGATTTAATTTTTCTAGTGGTTGCTCCAACTCTCTCTCTCTGGCTTCCTCTTCACATCCCACCTCTGTCTTCCTAGTAATTCCTTGGCTGCCTTTGTTCCCAGCAAAGGCACACAGGGTTGAAATTTTCTAGAACCCTGGTGCTAGGATTTTTTGCTCCTTTTCTTTTTACTCACAGTGTTTAAACAATAGCATTTATGTAACAGAAAAGTAAATAATATATAATTTCAATATTTTATTTATTTTTAATACAGAGAGAGACAGAGCATGAGAGGGGGAGGGGCAGAGAGAGAAGGAGACACAGAACTGGAAGCAGGCTCCAGGCTCTGAGCTAGCTGTTAGCAGAGAGCCTGACGCAGGGCTCGAACCCACGAACGTGAGATCTGACCTGAGCCGAAGCCGGAGGCTTAACCGACTGAGCCACCCAGGCGCCCCAATAATATATAATTTCAAATAAACACCTATTTTTATATTTTTTAAGTATTTAATATGTATATGTAACGTGACAAAGAGCACATGTGTATAAATATGTAATGTATAAAGTATATAACATACTGTGTTATAGTAACAATACATATGTGTGTAATATAAAAATATTCATATCTGGTACAGCATGTCCTCAGTTGGCTCCCTAAAAAGTTGGTCTCCCTTATATGCTTTTTCATTTTTTGAACTTTTTAATTTTTACTCTTTACCTTTCTATGTCAAAAAAATTTTCATTTTCTCTGATACAGTCAATATTCAAATTGCCCTAATTATCTCCAAAATATCCTTAGATCTGCTTCATACAAACCAGCACAGCACCCAGGTCCATATATTACTTTTGGTTATAATGTCCATTAAATGTTCTTTTAATCTAGCACTACTCTGTTCTTCATTTTTTTATGAGACAGGTCTTGTGAAGAGGCCAAGGTAGTAGTCCTGCAGTGTATCTAACTTTCTGGATTTATCTGATTGCTACTATGAGGTGGAACTGAGCTTGATTCCTCTCTCTATTTTGTATATTTCCTGCTTATCTCTCTCTCTAAACTAGATGGCAAACTTCTCGTGGTCCAGGATTGCAACCTGTTCATTTTTGTATCCCCAGAAACAACACCATGCCTGGACAGACCATAGTCAAGTATTTTTTATTAGTTTTTGTTCTTTAAAAAAAATATATGTATTGAACTGACCAGTGGAAGGTTAGTTTTTTCTAATTAATAGCAAGATTGTTTCAGATTACTATGACCTAAAATGTTCTTTCTCTGTCTCTGTCTCTCTCTCTGTCTCTCTCTGTCTCTCTCTCTCTGTCTCTCTCTGTCTCTCTCTGTCTCTCTCTCTCTCTCTCTCTCTCTCTCTCTCTCACACACACACACACACACACACACACACACACACACACACACGAAGAACAACAACTACTACAACCACTAGGAAATACCATGTGAAACTATAAAAACAGAATGATGGTATATAGTTTCTGAAATAGGTAGAATCACGATAGAGCAGCTAGGGAAATCTTCTGAAGTAGAATAATACAGTGATTACATAGTGCAAATGTTGGTATTAGGAAAGAAACATGGAATGTTTTACAGAAAATTGGTATTAATCTTAAACATTTCTGGAAAATATACATCATTTTGGCAGAGGAAAATTAACAGGTGCAGAATGGAAAGGATAAGCCAATCTATCACTTATTTATAAAAGCTGTTGTGAAGGAAATTAACTAAGAATATAATAATAGCAGTAACCTTTGTTGACAAATAAAGCATGCATACTAGTAAGACTCAACATAAGTATCCTAAATCCTGATTCCAGCTCTCCAACCATTGTGTATTCTTTCTCAATAAATAATTCTACTTCTCTGTGCCCATTCTCCGTGTGTAACATGTAGAAAATACTTTGTAATTGCTTTCAGTAGGCCTATTGGCTTCCTTAATTCGATCGAGCTTCATCTTTCATGGTAGACAATGAAAGGAGGTTATTCTTGTGAGGTATCTTTGTTTTAGACTCTAACTCTTAGCTCCTGAGATTCATCTCTTCTAAGAAACTTTCTCAGATGACTCCTAAAGATGGTTCCTACGTTACCATCTCAAAGACTATGGGCTTGGTTTTGTTACAGAAGTTGGTGAATTTCTTTAGAGACAAATGATACACAAAGGCAGAAGCAAAACTCAAAACAAAAATAAAGATGTATGAATTTAGTTTTTTCTTTAAAATTATCACATATATTCTATTCTCTGTGGACAACAATGAGATAATAACCTATAGCCAGTCTCCCTGAACTTTTATTCAGCATAAACTCTTTCTACTGTAATTTTTTTCCATTTCCTCCTTATGGTATGTGATATTTTTCATTCCAACAAGACACTGTTTAAAGTATAGCAATTTATCATTTTGACTGTGTCTTCATAATTTCTCAAAATTCCTTTCATTTGCTCTATTATGAATCCTACAAAGCATATTTTATATCTTGATTGATTTATTTTTATCCAATTTTGATGAGCCAGGTTTCCCTTATATATCACTTTGCTTACTGGCTTTTTTATAACTCTGTTATAGATTTATTTTAAAACAGAGGAAATTTTAAAAACTGATGTAGGACCACATGTTATACTTTGTTCTAAAATGGTACTAAAGCACAAATCAGATACATGATTTAAAACCAGAAGAACAAACAGAAATGAAAAAGATTGTACTTAAATAGAATAAACAAAAAATTCTTTGTTTTGCAGCCATTTCTTTGTTCCAGAAAGTGAGCTGCAAATCCACTGTCTTCCATTATATCTAGAGAAAAGGCACACAAAGAGTTGAAGTATCGAAGGCACATACCCTTTAGATGTTTTACAGATCAGGCTGAATGATAAGACTATTTCAAATCATCACGTGCATGCTCTTTTTATTCTAGTTATATCATTCTATTTAAATATTCAATAGAATTCTCAGAAACTTCTTAAGAGTGATTCTTTCGAAAAACATTTATAGTAATCACTGGGCTTTGTGTAAGTACGGACATGTTAAAAGTCTCAGTGATCATTGGGGTACAATATTATTTACCATCCCAAAGGAAGATTCCCCAAAATTCAAAATAATAGGCAGATACATAGGGTGTCACCTGAGAGAGACCTTAAGGATAAAAGGAAACTCACATATTTTTTAACTACTACTAGATGTGAAGTAGTATTTTTATATATATTACTTATTTTTTAACTACTACTAGATGTCAAGTAGTATTATATATATATATGTATATATATATATATATATATATTACTTAAATTTCATAATAAACCTCTTTGAAAAAATTGGGGAACAAAGAAGTTAAGTAAACATCCCAGGATCCTACAGCTAGAAGAAATAGAACCAGGATTCAAACCAAGTCTATATAATAAGGCCATACTCCCTTCACAGGTCTTGATGCTTTTGCTACAAGACCCTTATTCCCATAGATTATCACAACCGGTCTGCCTAAGAAACAGAAACTAGCCCTCTTCCACTCCTTTTTCTGCTTACCTGAAATTCTTACCTCTACTAGCCTAATGGTAGGATCAGAAGACAAAGTCATTGAGATTTGTTACTCTAAATGGCAAGGATTACTTGCCTTTGTAGTTGACCTCTCCACAGCAAAAGATAGTTGATCTCACAATATAAACTACTGCTTTAAAAAATGTTTAATTTGACTTTTGCATTGCTGGTGGGAATGCAAACTGGTATAGGCACTCTGGAAAACTGTATGGAGGTTTCTCAAAAAATTAAAAATAGAGTTACCCTACATCCAGGAATTGCATTACTAGGTATTTACTCAAATGATGCAAAAATGCTTATTTGAAGGGACACATGCACCCCAGTGTTTATAGCAGCACTATCAACAACAGTCAAATTATGGAAAGAGCCCAAATGTTCATTGAGCGATGAATGGATAAAGAAGATGTGGTACAATGGAATATTACTCAGGATCATAAAGAATGAAATCTTGCCATTTGCAATAACGTGGATGGAACTAGAATATATTATACTAAGCAAAAAAAGTCAGTTACAGAAAGATAAATATTCTATAATTTCACTCATGGGGAATTTAAGAAACAAAACAGATGAATATAGGGGAAAGGGGGAAGGGAAAATAGGATAAAAACAGAGAAGGAATCAAACCATAAGAGGCTCTTAAATACAGAAAACAAACTGAGGGTTGCTAGAGGAGTGTTGGGTTGAGAGTATGGACTAAATGTGTAATTGGTATTAAGAAGAACACTTGTTGGTATGAGCACTGGGTGTTATATATAAGTGATGAATCACTAAATTCTATACCTGAAACCATTATTACACTACATGTTCACTAAAATGGATTTAAATAAAAAGAACAAAGGAATGGAAGGAAAGAAGGAAGCAAGCAAGCCAGAAAGAGAGAAAGGGAGAAAGGGGAAAAGGCAGAAAGGAGAGAAAAAAAAAGAAAAGGAAAGGAAAGGGAAATAAAGAAAAAGAATAAAAGGAAAAAAGGAAAGAAGAAAGAAAGAAAAAGAAAGAGAAAATAAAACAAAATATTTAAGTTGGTTTATATGATTGCATAGATAAGATTTATGGGGATGCAATAAGATATAAAAAATAGTAAGGGATGAGGCGCCTGGGCGGCTCCGTTGACTGAGCGTCAGGCTTCGGGTCAGGCCACGATCTCATGGTTTGTGGGTTTGAGACCCGGGTTGGGCTCTGTGCTGACAGCTAGCTCAGAGCCTGGAGCCTGCTTTGGATTTTGTGTCTCCTTCTCTCTCTGACCCTCCCCTGCTTACACACACACTCTCTGTCTCTCAAAAATAAATAAAAAACATTAAATAAAAAAAATAGTAAGGGATACCAAAAGGAGGAAACAAAAACAAAATAGGGGTGAGGCATCGATTCCTGCACAGGCTAGAGGCAGAAAGTAGACAGTGAGTGAAGAAGGCAGGCTGAGGGGCAGGAATTTTTAGAAAGGTGGGGAGGGCAAGCAGAGCCCAGAAAATCTGACAGCTCTTTCCAAGAGGACTTTACAGAAGTGGAGGAAATGATCATAGAATTGCCATGGAAGGAAATTATGTTTAATAAAATGCAACCATGCACAAAAATGGATTTCAAATCATCATTGCTAACCCCAAAATAACCATTCTTAAAAACAAAGAAATAATATAGATGTCTTTGTAAATTATTTACATGTTCTTGTTCCACATTGCCACTACTAGTTTTTTCCATCAGTAGTTTAGTATAGTAAGAAGCAATCTGGGGACACCTGAGTGGCTCAGTTGGTTAAGCATCTGGTTTGGGATCAGGTCGTGATCTCATGGTTCATGGGTTCAAGCCCTGCATCCCATGTGCTGACATCTCAGAGCCTGCTTCAGATTCTCTCTCTCTCTCTCTGTCTCTCTCTCTCTCTCTCAAAAATAAATAAACATTGGGGCACTTGGGTGGCTCTGTCAGTTGGGCGTCTGACTTCAGCTCAGGTCATGATCTCATGATTTGCGAGGTCAAGCTCCACATAGGGCTCTGTGCTGACAGCTCAAAGCCTGGAGCCTGCTTTGGATTCTGTGTCTCCCTCTCTCTGTTAATCCCTCTCTTTCTCTCTCTCTCTCTCTCTCTCAAAAATAAATAAAGCTTAAAAATTTTTAAATAAATAAATAAACATTACAACAATTTTTTAAATAGTTTATTGTCAAATTGGTTTCCATACAACACCCAGTGCTCTTCCCCACGAGTGCCCTCCTCCATCACCACCACCTCTTTTCCCCCCTTCCCCTTCTACCCTCAGTTCTACCACAATTTTTTAAAAAGAAGCAATCTGAATTTGTGATCAGCAGGATATATCAAAGCAGTTGACTGTCTAACTAGTATTTTAATTTTAACATGTCCCTAACTGAAGTTATTATCTTCTTCGTCTCCTCTAAGACTTCCCCATGGCAGCAAACTATCTTACCTATACTTTGCTTTTCTTAGAGACAGAATGACCATTATTGAGTAATCCAAGTCAGAATAGAGGAGTCTTGTAGACTCTTTTCTCTCTCTGATTTATAGCCAATGAATCACTAAGTTCTTTCAATTCTATCTGTAAGCATCTCTCCAGTCTTTCCCTCGTCTACATTTCCATTAATACATTTTGATTTAGACTCTTGTTATTTTTCCTTTGAATTATTATAATGCTTCCATACTGCTGGCAGTGTTCTTTCTAACATGCAAATCTGATCCATTTACTTACCTGTTTAAAATCCTTTAGTCACTCACCGTCCCTTTCAAGATAAAATCCCAACTTCTGAATATGATGTACAAGGTCCCCCATCATCTATAGTTTCTGCTTTGCAATTCAACCTCATCTCTGACCACAAAGACACATACTATAATGCAGTCACACCAAAGTGTCTGCCCTTCCTTGGGCCCAGTATATTGTCCCTTATCCATACCCCTTTACATTAAATGTAATGCCAACTCTAACTACCCTTTTTGCTCATCCTTTACAATTCATATCCCTTAAGTAATACCTGTGCTTAGCTGTATCATATGCTAATCTTATCAAAATATAACTACTCTAATATGTATTTGCAAATAAATGAATGACTGGGAAAAAATCTGAAACAAGGTCCTGATATTCTCATTCAATAATCCCAAATCACTTAATGGGTCAGAGTCTCCATTTCCTCAGCTGAAAATAACTGCCAAAGGTTAAGCTGTATTCCATTCTTCAAATAACTACATGCACATGTGACTCAGTTAAGCACTCTAGCAGGCAGTATTACTTTCCTGGGTGACTGCTTTCAGAAATCCTTAGGAAGGATTCCTTGAGAAACCCTTTAACTAATTGTCAGTCCCTACTCCAGCCAATCCAACTCTGTCATCATGTGAAATTTTTTCATGCTGCCTCAATATAACTTGTCATATCAATTTTTACCCAACCTTAACATGAGGCTTAATGCAAGACCACAAATTCAACTATCCATAAACAAAAACATGGAGATAGTTGCTATGACTATCTTCACTGTAGAGTCTCAAATTCTTCCCTCTGGGAATGAGAAGACAGATATCTTAGGAACCTAGGAAAAACTTAGCCAACTTGGGAATATCAGGAAACGTAGCACTGATAGTTGCTCTAACAATGTATTTTCTGCAAGAACTTTCTAGCTAATGATTCTTTCCAGGCCTTTCTCTGAAATCTTGAGTCATCCTTTCTGATACAAGAGCTGCTTTATTCAATCATTTATTTTCTCAAGTAGCAACTGTCATACACCTAGTTCTTTAGAAGCAGAATGCAAGATGAAGATGAGTATGCATGCAATTTATTGAGGAACTACTTTCAGGAGTAACCAGTAGGAGAGTTAGGGAAACAACACATTATGCAAGAACATGTTGAATTCAGGTGAAGATCCATTAAATTCCTATCAGGCCCACAGGTGGTGGGAACAGTGCTCAAGTTGAAGCTGCTTGGGTAGCCTGAGTGTAATGGTCCTGAGAAGGTTGTAAGTGTAAGACATAAGCTCACTGAACCTGCATCAGATGTGTGATGGGCAAGCATTTAACCAAACTGTTAAATGAATTTCCTGATGACCTATGTGGAGCACCAGTAGCCATCTACTTTTTATCTCAGATTGTACTTCATCTGTTCTCCAACATCTTATGTATCCAGCAGATACTCAACAAATATTAGCCAATAATGATCAAACAATAGTCATTCAAGTCTCAACTAATAAGAGAATGAAACCCCTTAACTATTTTTAATTAGTTTCTGCTAGATCTAACTAGATAACACAATCAAATAACATTTCAGTTTAAATGACACTTCTAATACATATGAATGAATAAAACAATGTCCATAATAAAGGATGTTTTTCTTCTCTATCATTCTCTACACCTATTAAGTTAAATGCTCCCCATACTGTACTTCCATTTATTCTACATAAATTAATAATATATATGGGTTTCATAAAAGAGCTTTGGTCTTAGAAATATAAAACAAATTCTAAACTCTAGTATACTGAAAAGAAAAGGAGAAACTTAAGTGAAACTGAAATCATGATTTGTACTTTATCAAGATAAAGCTTGCTACTGCACCTAAGGGTTTAAATAATCACATTTTATCCTAGAATGTACTTACAATTTCTATTCATAGTTCTCCTATATTTACAGTTATATTGGAGATATATCTTTTTTATTGCAAAATTTGAACAAGCTTCAAAAATAGATTAAAAACAGTGAAATATTCAGATTCTTTGGCTCATAAATAAATGTAGTTTAAAAATTCTTGCATTCACTTGCAACCCAAAAATTCAAATTAAAGGGACTATTAATTTAAATGATGCTTCAAAAAAAGCAGTATCAGGACATTCACCAGAGTTTCTCCTGATGGATAAACAAAAGCTTAAAGGATCATTGCTCTGATAATTGCCTTGAATTGTAGAAAGGGAATAAGTATATCAGAATCTGGTTGTGGTTATTAAAAATATAGCTAGCAAATTTAACTTTAGATCTATAAAAAATTAAAATCTGTCCTCTTAAACAGGCAGAGACTGTATTCTCCCTTACCTATCAATTTCCAGAATCTATCATAGGCTTGGCATAAAGTGGTAGCTCACTATGTATTTGCTTAACCAATGTAAAAATCAAATTATCTATTGGATCACACTAGACACAGAGCTATGCTGGCCTCCGAGGAAACTGTACATTTGTTAAAAAGACAAGAGATGCAGTACACACACACACACACACACACACACACAGTATTAAGTTTGCAATTATATATAATTGACACACAATTCATATTTTAATAGTCCAAGAAAATGAGATAAGCCAAGATGCTAAAAGAGGTGAAAAGGGCCTTCATAAAAAGGATGGGACTTGTGTTGGAACTCAAACCATAAGCCAGATATGGAATGAGGAAAAGGAAAGGCATGGGAACTCATGACTGTGCCGTACTGACTAGAAGGAGCAGCCATGGAAACTACTTGCCTCATTCCTACAAAAATGATGCATCTAAAGATGAAATATCCACCTCTCTGGATGCACTCATCATTTTCCATCCTTATTACATCTGCATTTCCCCAAATGCACCTAGATCTTTTGCACATGTCCCTTCAGCTTCCTCAAGCAATGCATACTACTTGGAATGCCTGCCTTCTCACCAAATCTTGGCTTTGGGGCCTCCCAGAGACTATTTTCTATGACGTAAGCTAAACATATCTCATTAATGAGGACTTTTCTCACCTCACCACATGGAATTCTCCACCTCCTAAAGTGACCTCCCATTATTCTGACAGAACTTACAGCATGTGTTCTATATCAGAGAACTACATTGTTTACATGTGGTCTCTCATTAAATTGCAAGAATCTCAAGGAAAGGGATATTATCCATTTTTTAATCTTAAACAACTGAACATATATCAAGGGTTTTATAGATGTTTGATAAACAAAGAAATAATTGGAAGGAAATGAAAAGAAGAACTGAAAGGAGGGAAGCCAGACTAACTACAGAAGAGGATTTATATTAGGGAGGGGGGAAAAAAAACACAAAGGCACATATTATAGAGAGCTACAAATGCCAGACTCAGTTTTGGGCTCTTTGAGGTTCCGCATCAAAGGTATGGAATGATCAATGGAGAAAAAAATTACAAGGGTAGCAATACACTGTATGAACTATGAGGGAAAAAACGCTCTAGGAGGGTGAGGAAGGAGGCTGATGCAGTGGAATTTTAAAGGCTTACATGAGGAAGGATTCCCTTTCTCCCTTAGACCACCAGATATTAAACCACCAGATTATGGTCAAGTTATTTATATTGCTTATGAGCTGAATTCTAAAGAGTCAATGATACTTCTATGGGGAAATAAGACATGCATTTAGTTTCATTCCCTCCTTAAGTAAAACAGTGACAATGAGTTTTACAAAACCCATAAATTCACAGAGACAAAGAGAGTGGGAAATGAAGCAACAGATACAAAATTATAGATGGCAGAAAGCAACTAGGATAAATAGTAACTGACCTAGAAGACTTAATGAAGGGACAAAATAAAGAAACAACTTCCAAAATTTACTTTACAGAACTTCCAAAACAATTAAAAATTGCCAGTGCTCAGTACCTCTTGAAGTAAGGGTAGATATAGGTAGAACTAATACAACCTTGTTGAGAATCTATCAAGGAACTATTCAGAAACTTAGATCCACCATACTGTGTATCAGATGATTGTCCTTTGCCCAGAAGAAAGTTGGAGATTTATTCTCTGTATGGAAAATAATGGGTTTCTGGATTTGAGGACATGGACAATGGGAGAAGAAGTTTCCATAAAGTAAAACATACCAATGAAATAAACATTTGCATACCGCAGTCCTCTTGCACAACTTAATTACAAGAACAGCAGACAAGAAAAATACTGGAAAGTCATTGCAGTTTCATCAGCTCCAAAAACTGATCAGGAGATGCTAACTTTGGAGTATTTTTTTAATTGGAGTTTCCCCAAATAAAGAATTCAGTCCAATCACCTTATTGAGAGGCCCATGACTGGCAAGTCCCATTCAAGGTCTCTACTAGGTTTTAATGCCCTGAATTTAAATATGAGCAAACAATCAAGGATCAAAGATTATAAGCATCTGATGGATGTACGTGACCTTCTGAAAGGTAGAGTACAAAACAAACCTAAACCTGGATGAAGCAGAGATAAGATAGGGAAAAGAAAACTTTAAAAAACTAATGATTAGTAACATCAAATGAATGATGAGAGGATGCTGCATTAATGAAGAAAATGTTATAAATTTAGTTCAGAAAACAAAAACATGATGGCAAAAATGACAAGCTAAGTAGAAAGATTGTAGGATGAAGTGAGAAAACCACTCAAAAATTAGAGCAAAAACACAGAGATAGAATATAGAGAGAACACCCAAGAAAATCAGATGACCCATCCAGCAGGTCCAATATCTGGGTAATAGTATTTCTAGAAAGGCAGATGAAGGGAAATAGATGAAAATAGATCATTAATAAAATAATTTAAGGCAAGTTTCCAAAGATATGTTTTTCCACACTTAGAAGAACTTGTCAAGTGCCCAGCCAATTGATAAACATCCACATCAAAGAACAAAGAACATCCACATCATAAAATTCTAGAATACTGATGACAAAGAGGTATCTTACAAGCTTCCTGTAGGAAAAGTGAAAGACTTGGGGACAGATGGGTCATATATTAAGAATCAGAAATTATAATGACATTCAAATAAACAGCAATAATTGAAGATAGAAACAGTAGGAAATGCCTTCAAATTTCTGAGAAAAAAATACTTTCAAACTTACATTTTTATGTCCAGACAAACTATTAAGTTTAGAGTCATTTTCAGACATGAAAAAATCTCATGTGAATGTATCTCATGTGAATCTCTTATAAAGAAGTTACTTGAAAACCCCATCAAATATAAGATTAAACTAATAAGGGAGAAGAGATAATATATAGGAAATAAGAGCTGCAACTCAAGAGAAGGGTAAAGGGAATCCACAAAATAATGGTAAAGAAAGATTCCAAGAAAAGAACTGTACAACAGGGATAAAGAACAAATCTACATTGGTACATATTAGAAAGCTACTGAGATTTCTGCAGGCAGATAAAAGAATATCTGATGAGTCTGACTGTATTCAGATTGATTTCACACTATCAGAGACTTTGAAATTAAACTAGCACTTGATACATAAAAATATAAGCAAATGAAAAAAGCCAAGTATTAACAGAGAGAAGAAAAATATTAGTGGGAATATTAAGAATGATTATATTAGGGGTGTCTGGCTGGTTCAGTTGGTAAGCATGTAACGATCTCAGGTTCTAAATTCATGCCCCACATCGGATGTAGAGATTATTTAAAATAAAATCTTTTTAAAAAATAATTAGGGGCACCTGGGTAGCTCAGTCAGCTACATGTCTGACTCTTGATTTCATGGGATCAATCCCTGCACTGGGCTCAGCAAGGAATAAAGCCTGATGAGATTCTCTCCCTCCCCTGCTTGCTTATGCACATGCACAGTCAAATGTGCTCTCGCTCCCTCTCTCTCTCAAAATAAGCAATAATAATAATAAGTAGATTACACTACATAGTTTAGTTGTGTATAAGGTTTATATAGTTATGTTACACACATAACTACACACAACAAAATATTGATCTAACCAAATTTATATCCTTATTCAGAAAGGATAGAAAGGAAAAATGAGTGCATATGTCTCCCTTTCAAGTACTACCACGCCTGACCCTGCTTACATTCAGAGATCAGATGAGATCGGGTGTGTTCAGGCCAGAGACAAAAAATGAGTGCATATGAATGGGGATGGAGAGAGTTCCTATCAAAGACAACAATATTTCCATGTTCCTGCATAGGAAGTTAATAGATAATCCATCTAAAAAAAATTTAAACAACGGGTAGATGTATAAGTGTGTTACTGAGTGATAAACATATACAAAAACCATAAGATTTGTGGGGCGCCTGGGTGGCTTAGTTGGTTAAGCATCCAACATCGGCTCAGGTCATGATCTCACCATTTGTGGATTCAAGCCCCGTGTCAGGCTCTGTGCTGACAGCTAGCTAAGAGCCTGGAGCCTGTCTTCAGATTCTGTATCTCCCTCTCTCTCTGACCCGCTCTTGCTTGCACTGCCTCTCTCTGTCTCTCAAAAATAAATTAAAAACATTTAAAAAAATTTTTTAAATGATTTGAAACTGGCTACTTCTGTGGAGCAAGGGAAAGCAGGAAGAGGATCAAAAGATGACTGAAGACCTGCACTTGCAGAAATATCTGAAACCTTAAACTATACACATTATAACTCAGAATTTATAAGTAAAAAATAAATCTAAAATGATTAACAGAAACAACTATTTATCTAAATCCATAAGAAAATATACCTTAAAAGACTAAATAATAATAATCACTGTTTCACTTGCAGGAATCAGAAGTCTGTTTAGGTGCTCTCCTTTTATTCATTTTTTTCCTATCCGCTTCTTCTACACCGACCATCCAAATAAGCCCAAAAAACAAAGGGGAAAGAACAGTGATTCCCAACTTTTAATCTTTTATGACCAGAACTTAATGGCAAAGCCACCCCATGTCTTGAGAACATTGCTGCAAGACATAAAGTAAAAACAGATATAAATTAACTTGATAAAATGACTTAAGTGTTTATTAATTCCTATCCCACATTAATCAGATATTACCTATTTACTTATATATGTAATTACTGAAAACCCAGATATATGAAGGCCACTTTTCTACCTGATGAAAATAAAAGGGAGTTCTACAAGTCTCCACAGCATCACCTTCTCATTATTTATTTTCCCTTGTTCCCTAGGACCACTCCATGTCTCTAGCTTTGATAATTCTTGAGTTTCATCTCATGGAGGCAACAATACATTTTGCTTTCATGACAGCCATGTGCCAGATTCATTAGCTGACTTGGGTCTAATTACTCCAAAGGTTGAATATCATCTTCATCTTTGGCTATTGGTATTCTGACACTTTGTTTAGTAACTACTAAATCATTCCCAAGAGCTGCCAAAGTCGACTGGTTCAAGGTCACTGTTTCCATGTCTATTTGTCTGTCTCTCTCTTACATACATCAACACACATAATTGTGAACATGCATTCCTCAAATAATTTTATCTAGTCTCTACCACATTTCACAGATGTCTTAGAATAAAGGCCACTCAAAACTAAGAAGTAATTAAGACTTGTTTCTTCCTTTTACAAATGAGAAAAAAAAAACACAGAGATGAAATTTCTTGCTCAAGATTATATTCCAGGGTTTTGGATTCTCAATCTAGTAATCTACATCATGCCATCTATTCTTTTTTGTTGCACAGAGATTTTGAGAATACGTTTTTTGTTCACCATCCACCAGTAAATAAGGCTTTTTAATACTATGCATGAAACTTTTGTGGGATATGTGCAATATATACCAAACATTTCAGTACTCAAAGCATAGGAGATACTCAGTAAACGTTGATTATATGGAAGAGTGACTATTTATTTTCTATTATATGCAAAGTATTTTACTAGGCATTGACGATTTTATCAATGCTTTATTGAAATTATAATACAGTAAGTGGAAGGTGATCATTCAATTTAAAACATTTTGGAGTAGGGTGTGGGTTATATTTAATTTTTTACTTTTTATTTTTCTTTACTATATTATTTTCTTCCAAAATACCTCTGAAAACTTATAGTCTAATATAATCCTTATGAATTTAATATGCTAAATAATGTTTACTGAGATTCTTTCTAAATTTTTATTAACTTGCTCATGTTCAAAAGAAATAACTGGTCTAATCAACTATTAATTTTACTAGATTTCTCAGAACAGCTTTGTTACCAATACAATAAAAATAGCTTTTCTTCTGGGACATGATGATGAAATTTATGTGTTTAACTATAAAGGAAAAGCTGTACTTGTATTTGAAGGATGTACTTTATAGATGAAAAGCCTTTTTTTCTTTTTAATAAAATGTTTGTGAATGTTTCTAGATAATACAATATCAGTCCATCCTCTGCCCCAACTAAGACAGTAGTAGCATAAAAATTTTCCATTATACCATGCGAATATGGCCTCTCTGCTGTCCAAGATTGAGGGTGTAATCTCCATGTTTAGTGACCCTGGTGTTTCTCTAAACACAACATTGTTAATGAGCTAGCTAATGAGACTATACTTTCCCATTACATGTCAGCTTTTTACTGATCTATCTGTCTTTCAAAGCTGGGCTGTGACCCATCTTGTACAAATCATCAAACACCCACAAGAGAGTAATAGCTTTGGCTCTTTAGAACCAGAAGCTTAGAGATGAAAGAATCTGAATTTCATTATAAACTGCCTCAGCTATTCACTTAGTAATATCAAAGCCATTCATATTGCAAACAACTTATAAGAAAGAGAGGTAGGAGAGCCACAGACTCCCCACTGGATGTCTTTCCCTGAGAAACTATGGTGTAAGTACACAGTTCTCTTTGTCTTCATCAGTCATAGCTCATCATAACTCCAAGTTCTTTTGTGCTCTTATTTATACAATGCCCTTGCTGAATAATTTTTCCCCTTCAGAACTATTTTTTCCATTAACACAGTATGATACTTTACAGTTTGAATTGCTTCAAACTGTGGAGTACCAAAATTTGCCCTTTTTTAAAACATAATGATGAAGAAAGGAAATCATACTTGATACTGATACATGAAAATTCAAGAAAAGAATAAAAGCTCCTAGAGAACAAAGGAATATTTATGGAATTATTATGAGATAAAGGCTCAATTTGGTAAGTCTGAAGTAGACCTATTATAGTGAGCCATTCAGAACAGGAGGATCACAAATTGTTTATTCATGACAAAAAGTGGTGTGAATTTCTATAGGAGCAATTTAATCTATGGGCATGGCCTAGTAATCAATCAATAATCTCAATCTTTTATTATATTTACAAGAAAGAATTCTTTCTTTTGTATCTATGAGCTCCAGGGAGGCAGGAATCATGTCTACAGTGGTCCCCCCTTATCTGTGGGGAATACATTTCAAGACACCCAGTGAATGCCTGAGACTGCAGAGTACCAACACTTACATATACTGTATGCATTTTCCTATACATACATTCCTATGATAGAGTTTAATCTATAAATTAGGCACACTAATATATTAACAACAGTATCCAGTAATAAAGTCAAACAATTAAAATAATATACTGTAATAAAAGTCATGTGAATGTGAACTCTCTCTAAAAATACTTATTGTTCTATATTCATTGTTCTTCTAGAATGATGTGAGATAATAAAATGCCTACATGATGAAATAAAATGAGGTGAATGGCATAGGAATTGTAACATTGTTAGGCTACTACCAATCTTCTGAGATAAGTCTGAAAAAGGATCAACTCTTTCCGGACCGCAGCTGACCATGGGTAACTGAAACCATGTATAGTAAGACCACAAATAAGGGGTGGGGGGAACTGCTGTATTTTGTTTACTATGGGGTGCCCTACATCTAGAGAAGTGCCTAGCACATAGTGGCCTCAAATTAAAATTTACTGAATGTATATTCATTCATCAAGACACTTGAAACTTTTTTGAAAACAATATATGTATATATATGTATATGTACATTTGTTTATACATATATATCTTCAAATATATATATCTTCATCTTGTCCAGTAAAATTTATTTCACTCATTTCACTCATTCCTGAATAGTCTATTTGAGAATGTGGTTAAAAGACTTTGGGGGTGCCTGGGTGGCTCACTTGGTTAAGCATCTGACTTCGGCTCAGGTCATGATCTCACAGTTTGTGGGTTTGAGCCCCGTGTAGGGCTCTGTGCTGACCACTAGCTCAGAGCCTGGAGCCTGCTTCAGATTTTGTGTCTCTTTCTCTCTCTGCCCCTCCCCTCTTCACCCTCTGTCTCTGTCTGTCAAAATATAAATTTTAAAAAGTAAAACAAAAGACTGTGGAAAAGCTTTTACTGGAAAATTTCTGAGTTAAGTTTTAATGTGAGTTTAAAATTCCTAAGTATAATATTTGGCAATCTATAGAGCTTAATTAAGCCTCAGTCTCCCATGAAAAATGGCACCAAATGGAAAATTGATAAATTGTAACTGTTAGTATTATTTGGTGATGTTTTTTCACTGACAGGTAGGAAACCAAGTTGAAGAGCAGCTTGTATTGTCTCAAAAAAAAAGATAAGGTTTGAGAGCAACTTTTTACCCTCCTTTTCATCTCTCCTCTCCTCTAATTGGAAGCAGAACTGCTGTCATTGTTTTTATTCTTGTCTATGACTACAACTCTTCCAATTTAATTTACTGACTTCCTCTTTCCCTGATGCTCTTAAATGACAATAATGGCTAAGTTATTATTCAGCCAAAGGCTCTCTTTCTTATAAGGATTTGAGAGCTATGTAGCTACTATATACGCAGTCTTTACCATAAGCTAGGCATTGTTCAAAAGATTATTTCATTTGATCCTTACAACAACACTAGGAGGTAGTATTACCACCATCCCAATTTAGAGGAAGATACGAGGCACAGAAATACCCATGGTTCAAAAGCTAGCAGATTGGAGTATTAGGATTCAACCAGAGAGTCTGATTCATAATTCTATGTATGTTCTTAGCTACTATACAAAAGGTTACCTCCAAGTACTTTGAAATAAAGGAAAAGATTGGTCTCTGAGTATTAAACCCTAAGATGGACAATAATGAATTAGAGATATGAAAAATCACCTGAAAAAGAAGAAATAAAGGAAGGACAGATGGAAAGAAAAAGACAAGGAGAAAACAAACAACTTCTAGACCATGGGATCTAATTTTTTTCCCATCACAATGAAAATCATTAGCGAAGGAAATATTCTAAAAAGGAATCACAGAAGTAAATACTGGCAACCACCAATTTTCGTTTTGATTAGATGATCTTTATATGACACGACGGATGTTTGAAGCTATTTTAGCTTAGACAGTTATCTCCTTTCAGGTGTCAGTATAATATAGCTGTTAAGACTTTGTGGAGTTTAACTGCCTAGATCTAGATACCAGTTTTATCACTTATTGCCAATTTGACAATGTTATTATCTATGTGACCTTAACGTATCTCCATACAATATGGAAATAATGATGTTATCTACCCACATAAGGATGCTGTAAGAATCAGTAAACAAAATCATATGTTAACATATATAAATCATATAACATATGTAAAGCACTTAAGATGGTGCCTGACATATAGTAAGCACTCAGTAAGCCTTAAAACCTTATTTTCTCATGACTCTAAGGACTTCAAACTGTATCCTAAAATCATAGAGAGCAAATAAGGGTTTTTAGGCAAAGGAATAACTTGATCAGGTTTTTATTTTACAAAAACTATTCAAGTGACAGGATAAATGAAATGTAGAGGGTTATCAGACTAAATTAAACATCTTAGAGAATATTTTAAAGAAAGCAAGTTTATTATTTTTATATATGTGTAACTGAAAAGGTTAACAATCATAAATAGATACTGTTAATAAAAAGACCAGAACTATTTGAAATTAGCATATAGCTTAGTCTTTTTTTTTTCAGATCATTTGAATGAAAAAGTCTTTCTAGTGGCTAGCTAAATATCTCCTCTTCGGTGGAAAATACAGCCTGGCTCTATAAAAATTGTATATTTAAGAAAACTCTCTAAAACCAAAATAAATATGGCTTTATTATTTGTAGTCATCTGGTTCTGAGAATTGTGGCAGCCACAGCTCCCTCACAGTGTTTGCCCTTTCAGGTTTCCCATGTAGCTTTTATTTGTTTGTTTTATGTTTCACATTTTTATTTCAATTCCAATTAGTTAACATACAGTATAATATTGGCTTCAGGGGTAGAATTTAGTGATTCACCACTGACAAATCACACCGGTGCTCATCACAATAAGTGCCCTCCTTAATGTCCATCACCCATTTAGTCCATCTGCCTGCCCACCTCCCCTCTAGCAACCCTCAGTTTGGTCTCCATAGTTAAGAATCTGTTTTATGGTTTGCCTCTCTCTCTTTTTCCCCCTATGTTCGTCTGTTTTGTTTCTTAAGTTCCACATAGGAGTGAAATCATACAGTATTTGTCTTTCTCTGGCTGACTTATTTCACTTAGCATAATACACTCTAGCTCTATGCATGTCATTACAAGTGGTAAGATTTTATTCTTTGTTATAGCTGAATATTATTCCTGTGTGTGGTGTGTGTGTGTGTGTGTGTGTGTGTGTCTGTGTGTACCACAGCTTCTTTATCCGTTCATCAATTGGTGGACCTTTGGGCTCTTTCCATAATTTGGCTATTGCTGATAATGCTGCTGTAAAGATCAGGGTGTATATATCCCTTCAAATCAGTATTCTTGTATCCTTTAGGTAAATACCAAGTATTGCAATTGCTGGATCATAGGGTAGTTCTATTTCTAACTTTTGAAGGAATCTTCATCCTGTTCTCCAGTTGCACCAGTCTGCATTCCCACTAAGAGTGCAAAAGGGTCTCCCTTTCTCTGAATTTTCACCAACATCTGTTATTTCCTATGATGCTAATTTTAGCCATTCTAACAGGTGTGAGGTGATATGTCATTGTGGTTTTGATTTGTATTTCCCTGATGATGAGTGATCTTGAACATATTTTCATGTGTCTGTTAGCCATCTGTATGTCTTCTTTGGAAAAATGTCTATTCATGTCTTCTGCCTATTTCTTAACTGGATTATTTGTATTTTTTTAATTTGGCTTTTAATTTGAATAATAGCTTCTACAGGCAGTCTTCACACTGGCTACTCCAGAATCCATTCTCCATCCATAATTTTCCAATATTTAGATTCTAGGCCATTCATGTGTTTACTCAGGCAATGAATAAATGCACTCCAAGAACTAAATATTATTACAATATTCAAAGCAAGAGACAATGAGGTGCTGAATTAGGACACTAAAAGGGACAATGCATTCAAATGCTCAAGGTAAAAGCTATACTATCAGAAGAGTACAATGTAGCACATTCTATGTTCTATAATATAAAGTTCACTTTTCTTCAAGTGTATCAATAATGTCTTCCCAACCATATTTTAAACTCCTATCTGGGACCAGACACTGGATGTTCAATTCCTTTAAATACTCAGCATAGTGTGGCCCTTACTTAGTAGATATTTGATATTAATCAAATGTTAATCAAATACACATAGGTGCACATTAGGAGGGATTGCCTTTCTCTTTGCAAGACAATGGTAGAAAATTCACTTCTTGTGTGCTTCCTCATTTTTAAAAAATGGCATCTATTTTCTCATAGATAACCATGTTTTTCCTTTTTCTAAACTAAGTTTCTGTTTCAGAACTCACCACTCTGCAATTTATCTGAAATGTACACTAGATTTGCCATTTGTTCATATAAGAATCAAAAATTTTAACAACCTCCAGGAATGTAATTTCAGCAACTTAGTGAAAAGCAGATGAAACACCAATTTTCTTCAGTTTGTGGGAAAGACTTGTTATCACACTAATAATTTACACAGTCTCATTAAGTTGGCTTTTAACCTGATGTCTCAATGAGTGAAGTTCACTTTAGAAGCTCTCTAATAAATAAATCTTCAAGCTCTACGTAGCTCAATGATGGGTGGTAATTAGCATTAGATGAACAGAAAGAATCCTCTTCACTCAACAAATGACTTTTCACCCTAAAAAATTCCACCAAGTACCCAAGTACAAGCAGATTAATTTAAGCCTACTTTTCAACAAGCAATTAACAAAACAAACCATAAGTCTTGAAATTCAAAGAGGAAAATAATTATTCTCTTCAGAGATGAGAGCAAGATGAGATTAGAAAAAAAAACCTATCAAAATCTATGCCCTTTCAGTATCAATCTGGACAAAATAATCTGTTCAAGATATATTTAATCACATGTCTAATGTGTGCACAGGGCTGTGTTGAGCACTGTGGGAAAAACAAGATCAACAAGACATGGCCCCTGCCCTTAAGCACAATCAACATGAGGTGACATGCCCCCAAAACAATTGCTTAACATAGTTTAATTACACTGTACTCTAATTAGAGAGCTGACAGCTTAGACAATACACTAATAAAGGACATAGTATGAGAGAGGAAATATTACAGGGGAGAGAGAAAGCAGACAGAATAAGAAACTTTAATGACTTTTGAACTGGGTCAGGGTAGGGAGAATGGTATAGAGAGAGTAATTACAGAACAAAAAAAAGAAAAGTGTCCCCTATTCTCCCACAAACACACACAAAACTTCTTTCTCTCTTCCTTTCCCCTATTCAGTGTATAGGCAAAGCAGAAAATTTCAAAGTTATCTAAAGAGGCAAACACATAGACAAGGATGCACTCAGTTGCCTGTAGGTCCTAGAAGGACTGCAGACGATACCCACATCTGAACTCTCAGGGAAGATAAGTCAAGGCTCTATCCTAGCTCTATGCTAGAAGCCTAGGCTACTGGGAAGGCCAATTACATATATACACCCACTCTCTTAGCTGTAGTTTGGATTTCCTATTAGTAGACCTCAAGAATAGGATTCATGTGAAAGCTATTTACTAGAAAGTGTTATCCTAGAAAAAAAATAGTAGAGGAGTAGAAAGTAGCACTTGAAAGGGGCCAAGCAAGGGTGCATGCAGTATTTAGCACAATCTGACAAAGGGTATCTTTAGTTGAAATCCACAGGGTGCTCTGAAAACAGGGCAGAAAACACGTAAGAAGTTCCTGAAAGAGGACCAGAGGGCTTAAGTGTTTACATTTTCACGCCCCTTAGTCATTGTTTAAGAGCCACCCATAGTGGGACTTGGGAGCAGGAGGTGGGTGTTTCCAACAGCTGAGGGCAGTTCTTCAATAGTCACAGGTAATAACTGTTGAACATAAAAGGACAACAGGAGTACTAACAATTCTGCTGCACTGTAATTGCTGTGAGTATGAGAAGGACATCCAACAGAGATGGATTTGTACAGAATAAGGAATCAGTTTCTATGTTTAATTTTTCATTTAAATATATTAGTATCCATTTTCACACATATTTTTTCTGTCCATTAAACTTATATTTTAATAAGGATACTGATAGGAGAATTAAGAACCCAAAGTGCTATCCTATTTCAAATGTCTCCAGGGTGGTGGGGAAGTAGGGAACTATGTTAGCAAACACAATTCTATTTATCCATTTATCGTTAATTCATTCAGAAAATTTTCATTGAACACATGCTAAATGTCACATGCTCTCCTCAAAAAGAAGAATTTAGCCATGAACAAAAGAGACAATATCCTTTTCCTCCTGAATCTCTTTGAATTCTATTTGTGAGACAGATAACAGAAACACAAATGTATTAATATATGGCACAATATCAGACAATGATACATATTTTTTTTAAAAAACAGAGTACAGATTTTGGGCAGGGAAACAGAGCAAAGATTTGAGAGTGATGCTGGGGCTGCTATTTTGGTGGAATCATCAGAGAATATGGTATTCTCTAACAAGTAACACTTAGGGAAAGCCCCAAGTAAAATGAGAGAGCAAATCAAAAGGATATCTGAAGGAAAAGTGTTGTAGGCAAGTGGAATAGCAAGTAAAAAAAGCCTTGAGCCAGAAGAATACTTGGCATGTTCAAGAAAGAAAGAAAACCCGAACACTTAGAAAGCAGTGAGTTGGGGGTGAGTGGGAGAGATGAGTTCTAATCAGTGGGATAAGATGTAGAGGGTGTTGATGCAAGTTATTCCATTCCATGGAATTTATAGAAGTCTGTACTGAGCTGCATATTATTACTTAATGTGCAAAACGGAAAGAAATTATCAACATGGGGGACATAAACAAGAGCAATTACTTGTGTCAGGGGATGAAAAGACCTCAGAGGGAATATGGCACTGAATTGAGCTTTATATTAATAGACTCTATATAAACATATATGGTGGAAGGAGTCATCACAAGACAAGAAACTACAGAGACAGTGACATAAAGACACACAAAAAAAACCATTTAGGGTCAAGAGAGAACAAGGTCAAATTTAGACTGGTAGGACTATGAAATACCATAGGCTCCAACAAGAATTTTGGATTCCATCCTAAAGACCACTTTCCCAACCCAAACAATTCAGCATGTTATAAAAATTTTAACATCATTGCAATAATCTACCATAATGACTATTATATTAGTATTATCAAAGAAAAAGTAATAATACATTAATAAAAAGGAAATCTGGTTGACTGAGTAAAACAACTAGCATGATTTACATATCTTACATGTTAATTGCTCTATTATTTGTTTTACAGATGAGGAAACACAGAGAAGCACAGAAAAAAAAAGTACCTGATTGTCACACAGCTTATAGGTGGTAGAGATTGGATTGTCTGACTCAATGTTATGTCGCTCGAAAGCCTACTCTATTAATTGTCAGATATACATCCTTTCTAGATGGCTGACATTTCATACCTAAGCATACTTGGATAAGGAGTGTGAATAGCAGCCTGCAAAGATTACTGAAGAAATCTGAATTTTCTTTTGTTTGCTAAAAATAATAATGATGATGATTAAAGAAATGAAATATCTGACTGGAAACTGTCTTTTTTAATGTTTATTTATGTATTTTGAGAGAGAGCACACTCAAGAAGGGGTAGGGGCAGAGAGGAAAGAGAGAGTCATCCCATGCAGACTCCATGCTGTCAGCACGGAGCCTAATTCAGGGTTAAATCCCACAAACCATGAGATCATGACCTGAGCCAAAATCAAGAGTCAGATGCCCAACTGACTGAAACACTCAGGCACCCCAGAAAACTCTTAACAGAGATCTTCAGTACAATTCACTGAGATCATGACAATAACAAATAAAAACAGATACTTCAGCTCAATATGAAAAAGATAATCAGAGACCCCTTCTTTCTATAAGGGGCTCCTGTTACAGAGCATGTGCTAAAGCAGAACAAGACTATTCACAGGGCATCATTCACAGGGCATGCATTCATCAAAGGGGTTGACTGCAGCGGACATAGGATTTTATAAAATGTACAAAATCCCCTCCAATTCAAAGGTCCTGTGATCTAATTTTAACATAATTTTTAGTGGCTTCCAAATAAGTTCAAAAAACAAGAGTTTTAGAATGTAATTATGCAGCACAGTGTAGAGATGGAGAATGTCTGAAAGACTTTCATTCTGCCACTTACTAGGTGTATAACCATGTGGTGAATTACTTAACCTGAGCTTCTATTTCCTTACCTGTAAAATGGGGATAATATGAGGACCTAACTTACGTAATTATTCTTAGGATTGAATGACATAATACATGTAAAGGGCTCAACTCAATGTCACATAAGCATTTAGTACATACTGAATACTATTATTAGTTGGGACTTACTTTTATTGCTATTTTCCTATGAGCCAGTACTTCCTCCTCATAGCTACGAGTCTTATTTTTGCTTTGAATCATTCAGGGCTGCCACATTGTTAAGGAATTCAGTCCTAACTGCTTGGTTTGGCCTGATGCTCCCTGTGGAACTTTATCATTAAGACTCCTATCCCACTTGAGAGAGGCTCCTGCCAAATTGTTTGCAGTTCCAAATCACCAAGCTATTTCAGCTTTGCCCACACTGGTAACTTTACCTGAAATGTCTTCCCTTTCTCCTAAGCTAAGAATGACTCATCTTTCAAAATTCTCTTCTAGGATGCCTTCCTCATAAAATCTTTCCTGATGCTGAGGTAGTACTGAACACAGAAGCTGTCTTTGTACAAATGAGGAAATGGAAGCTCAGAAAGGTTAAGTAAGTTCGCCAAAGTCACCAAGTATTAAATGTCTGTGGTGGTGATAACAGTGGTAGCAGTGATAATACCTTACATACATAGAATGTCTTATTGTCTACAAAGCTCTTTCCAATAGTATCTCATATTTTCATAACTCTAGGAAAAAGGAATCATTTTCTTCCTATTAATAAATCAGGAAACTGAGGTAGATAGACTCTATACAGGTCATACAACCTGTCTAGCTGAAGACAGACATACCAAACCATAGACTTCACTCTTAGTCTACTGACCTTTCTTTACAGAATGCCCCATTTGCAAATAAATGAAATTGCTGAATAAATGAAAAAATTAAAATGTCTGGATTTACTTTGTGATACACAGTACCTCATTCTAAAATTTTGAGCACAATCATAAAGTTGAGGAGCAGCACTTCTTAAAAGGGAAGTTTTCTCTCCTTACAATTAATGAGCCACCTGCAAAAGCATCACTGATTTGAAGGGACTGGAGTGAGAACAGATTTTATGACAAGCATAGTCACAAACCTCATGGATGCTGTCACAAATACAAAATTTCAGAGGTGACTAAACCTGACACCAAAACAATTAGTGAATTTAGTGATTTCAGGGGGCACCTGGGAGGCTCAGTCAGTTAAGCGGCTGACTTCAGCTCTGGTCATTGTCTCCTGCTTCCTGGATTTGACCCCATGTCAGTCTCTGTGGCCGACAGATTCCGTGTCTTCTCTCTCTCTCTGCCCTTCCCCTGCTTGTGTTCTGTCTGTCTGTCTCTCTCTCTCTCTCTCTCTCTCTCTCAAAAATAAACATTAAGCATTTTTTAAAAAAAAGAATTGAGTGATTTCCCGAGCAGTGGGGTTAGGAGTCCTTACCACCACATGATCAAAAATTACCACCACATGCTCAACAATTTCAGAACATCTAAAGAACTAGTGAAATTATGATAGTACTCACTAGGCTCAAAGTGGTCTACCAATTAAATGCAATGTTCTACAGAGAAGAAGGCAGGAAATGTAGACACTATCCCTCAGTGTAATCTTCTGTAAAGTTCCCAGGAGTTTTTAGTGAGCTATTCGCCCATTAAGGAAGCTGTCAAATAGCTACAATCAGAAATGGCAATGGAGAGAAAGAAAAGCTTAAGCAGATAAAGGAAGAGTTTTAGAAAAACAAACAAGTCTATAATATTTGCTTCAAGGGTGAAGATTTCCTCTGTATATGGAGACACTTCTAAGGTTAAACATATTGTGTATTAAGAGACTCAAGTTATTTGTCTCTGCCAAATAATATATAGATCCATCTAAGTAAAATTCTAAATTAGTGCTGTGCCTGATGTGTTGTAGATATTCCATGTTCACAGAATAAATAAAAGAATGGATCAATCTAATCCAGAAAATTCAGCATTAATGGTAATTGAGTCTCAAAAAATACCTTTTAAGTATCAACTATGTTTCAGACACCATGCTAGGATCTAGCCATTTGGAACAATTTTTAAGTGCTTTGGTATTTTAATGCTGGTAAGACATGGAAATGTCCATTAATCTTTTCATACGGTTGTCAGAATGTAACAGTTGTAATTGAAGATAAATTCAGAGCCCCTCTTCCCATGCAATGGAAGAAAATTATAGTTTGTATATTGCAACTTGACAGCATCATTTCTCATATGGTTTGCAAGATGATTGGTTCATAGGATTAAAATAAGTTTAGTCCCTTCTGATCTTAAAACAGAAATAATGTTCTCTATAATTAAAAGAAGATTTAACAACAAGCAGGTATAATTGTATTAGCATTTGTTTCTGAGCACCAGTATTTTATAAATGAACTGGGTTATAGCAAGGTTTTTTTTTTCATTTCTTCAGTAAATAAGCCCCTTAGTTGAGGTCCAGCTAAGCTGCTTTTTCCAAATTCTCCTTAACAGATGAATATTACAATGAGATACTGTTGTTTATTCTACTTACAGAAAAAAATTATTAACTCCTAAAAAATAAAGATGTGGTGCAGGCTCCCCCTCCCCCTCCACTACCTTTTCACCACTATGATGCAAGCCAGACTTCCAACTGCCTTGGGGCTTTTTCTGGAGCTAGAACCCACTCTGTCAGTGTGCTAGGCAGGCTGGAAGTGCCAGAAAATCAATGAACATCCTCTGCCTTTAAGAAGTAACTCTTAACTAGTCCTTAGCAACAGACTTTGGTATATAAATATCCTAGCTCCTTTTGTCACCAGAAGTAACAGAGATTAACTGATTAATCTGCCTGATTCTACACTGATTCCTAGAGTTCCCTAGTAAGACTAGCTTGACAATGTACCCTTTACTGGGTACCTTACCTTCACCGTCTTACTTCCTCACTCACTGCTCTTCTGGTGTTTTCTGGGATCATCTCCCAAATAAATCACTTAAACTTGAACTTGAATCCTTGTCTTGGCCTCTTCTAGGTAAATATAAACAGACCAAATTATTAGGCCCTTAAAATATTATTTCAGGGGTGCCTGGGTGGTTCAGTAGGTTGAGCATCCGGCTTGACTCAGGTCATGATCTCACAGTTCGTGGGTTCGAGCCCTGAATCGGGCTCTGTGCTGACAGCTCAGAGCCTGGAGCCTGCTTCAGATTCTGTCTCCCTCTCTCTCTGACCCTCCCCTGCTCATGCTGTCTCTCTCTGTCTCTCAAAAATAAATTTAAAAAAATTTAAAAAAATATTATTTTACTCTACCTTTACAAAAACTACTTCTATCCCTGCCTTTTTTAAAATAGAACAAACCTTTTGATTTTTCTATTACTCAATAAAACCTCACTTTTTATTTAGCTTTCTGACTCTGTGCTTGTGCCTTCAACACCTTCACAACGATTTTCTATTCTTCAATAAGGAAAGCATGCTTGATCCTCTCACAAATAGAAATGTCGCCCAGCTCCATAGCTAAATGCAAATGACTCGTTTCTTTTTTGCAAAAACAAATACTTAAAAGAAAAATTATTTTTTAATATTTATTTATTTTTGAGAGAGACAGAGAAAGAGTGAGAAAGAGAGAGAGAGTATGGGCAGAGGAGGAGTAGAGAGACAAGGTGACACAGAATACGAAGGAGGCTCCAGGTTCTGAGCTGTCAGTACAGAGCCCAATATAAGGCTTGAACCCATAAACCATGAGATCATGACCTGAGCTGAAGTCAGACCCTTAACCAACTGAGCCACCTAGTCACCCCTAAAAAAAACTTATTAATAAAACAATTACTCTAGAACATTCTTAGGCCAGACCCGAATAAAAATGAAAAGTCGTAAGTTTAAATAGGGCATTAAAAACAGGAGGAACTTAGGAGCCCAACTTCAGTAAAGCCTTTATTTAAAAGGTATAGCCTCTTAAATGAATATAGCATAATTTAAAAACCTATAACCAGTTGTTCAACATTCAAATTGTATTTAATATTTAATAATGCTGAAATTAACATTCTTACACATAACTGTTTGTTCTTATTTCAGATTATCTTGGGGGATAAATTCCTAGGGAATTTGCTGAATAAGAGAGTTAAAAGCATTTTAAGTTTTTGATATATATTTAACTGGAATAGTTGAACTTATTTCCATTTCCACCAATATGAAACAAATGTTTTTGTTTTAACATATTTTCATTTATCTTGACTATGAAGTACTATTATTTTCATAATCTGTTCAAAACACAATCATTGTTAAACATTTACATCTTGAACATTTTTCGATCACCAATTTATATTTTTGTGAATGCCCTATTCATG